>NC_090654.1:85923805-86246438 GCF_040937935.1 Hyperolius riggenbachi
GTGACAAAACTACAAATCCCATCATACCTCTGCCTACCTAAGTTATGCTTAGTGCTATCAGAGTATTGCAATGCCTCATGGGACTTGTAGTTCCACCACAGCTGGAGTGCCAAAGTTAGCCATCACTGCTATAGGGCCTTCCGGGTCCTCCATTCGTGCCCTCGGTCCAATAACTCGTTGGGAATCCTCGGCAGGTTTTGTGTCCCTCAGTATTTCCAAAGATGAGTTGACCCGTACTGCTCATGCGAGTCCAAGCACAGTATGGATGCACCCATCTTCAGAAGCGATTGGGGACGCGAGTACTACAGAAGCCTTCTGAAGAGTTCCGAAGGTGTGAACATTAAATGAGGGACAGCAATGGCACAAAGTGAGGACCAGCAAAGCTTTTTACCCACTTCAGGGTTGTTTTAAATTGGAAGGGAAAGGGGGGGGGGTGTAAACGCAGCAGTTGAGCTGAACGGTTTACATATTCAAAACAAAGCACTATCCCCATCATATAATAACCCGAGCTTAAATGGCTATTGACAATAGCGAGGGAGGACTAGATGCCAGGGTGGAGGGGGGTGGGGGAGGTACATTGTTCCCATACTCTAGCCCCACACAATATTTAAAGGCACAAGAGCCACATAATTGGATTGTTAATGTAGTTATGGCCCTGGTAAAACCTTAGATCCGGCACCACAGTGAGAAACAGCAGATGGCAGAGGCTTTTAACCTGCATTATTTATAGGCTTTTATTCCTGTTTGGGTTTCAACAAGGCCGAATCCCTCATGTCTTGTTCCAGTGGGTGTTGTCACTGAGAATGGGAAGAGACAAAAAGTCTCCACTATTGTAACCCTAAGGGCTGGATTTCTAGAAAGGCTGCCAAGGTCTGGGCCTTGGGTGGCTGCAGCCCAAGGGAGCACCTGGACATGAAAAAGGGGTTGCTACATTTGAAAGAGGAGGCTGAAAATGGTGAGCAATACATGAAAAAGGGAAACTGATGTTCAAGGGAACTGTTCATGAAAGAGCGGTGGCTGCTGTACATGGATAATACACATAGAAGAGGGGGCTGCACATGGAATGTGAGGGGTCCTGCTGCAGATAAAAGTGGTCTAGGGGCACAAAATGAATAAATCCAGCTTTGGTAACCCTGGCAACTTTAAAAATCCTACAGTGTCCAGAGGGGGACGGGCACAACTTTAAAACCAACAAATTGTATCTCTTTATCTACATCGTTTTTCAAACATCTATAGAGTGAATAGGCCCAATGAAAGTTATGCTGAAGCAGAGAGATCAGTAGCAGTTTCGTGTTGTAACAACCCTTCATCAGGGCCGCAAACCTGACAGGTGTTCCAACACTTTTCCATTTCATCCAAAATGGTGAAAAAGTTTTCAGCTGGAGTTATACCTTAACCGGTACAGGCTGGTTCAGCCAGGGTCGCGTCCTACAGAAGTATTTGCTGACACTGATTATGAAATCCAGATTTCCATGCCGGAAAATGCCTGTGTTTGACTTTCGCTGTTTCTGCTCTCCATTCCTCTCTGACAGATATTAATGAGTGTGGGGCAAGCTCCTCCCCCTGCAAACCTGGCTTCACTTGTGTCAACACCTTGGGCTCCTATGTGTGCCAGAGAAAACAGCTCAGTTGCAACAGAGGCTACAAAGCCAATGAGAACGGGACGGCCTGTGTTGGTGAGGAAAGAAATTCCTTTTTTCCCCCTTCTGCTTCTAAATTTGAATTTGAGGTGTTGATTGCACAAATCTGATCTGTGAGGCAACAACTGCTGCTGCAATTTTGGCTTTTCAAGCAACATCTGATCATTTTATAAAGGATATATTTATATAAAAAGATAAAAAAAACTATGCTTTATTTCCAGCATTTATATAACACCAGCAAAGTACAATGTAAGTTGCAGTACAGAGTATATAAAACAGTCCACATTAGCCCATACTGCAGACATACAGGCCCATATGCAATTCACGTTTTTGAACTGCGTTTTCTCATAGGAGATAGTTTTTCATTTTCTATTTATCCTTTATTTTGAGTAACTTTTCAACACTTTGTAATTGAAAAAGTACTAAAAAGTAGGTGAAAAAGTACTTCTAAAACTATTTTAAAGAGACACTGAAGCGAAAAAAATATATATGATATAATGAATTGGTTGTGTACTATGAATAATTACTAGAAGATTAGCAGCAAAGAAAATATTCTCATATTTTTATTTTCAGGTATATAGTGTTTTTTCTAACATTGCATCATCCTATAATATGTGCAGATTACACAACACTCAGCATTCAAAATGAGTCTTTCAGAGCAGTCTGTGAAGTAATGACCTCTCCTCTAGCAGAGGAAAAGTAAACAGTTCAATTACAGTTGAGATAATAAAAGTCAGATAACAGCCCTCTCCACGACTAAGTTAGTCGGAGAGCTTATGGGCCCTTTTCCACTTGCAGTCGCTAGCGTTCACACTGAACGCTAGCGATTGCTGAATCGCAATTACCGGCGATTCCCCGACGTTCACGGCCGCGATTTTGCTGTGCTATGCACTGCATAGCAAAATCGCGGCAAATATCGCTCCGCCGCGCGTTCGCGTTCCCGTAAAAAGCGAATCGCGGTAGTGGAAATGACCTACCGCGATTCCTATGTTAAAAAGCAAACCGTAGCGATTGTAAAATCGCTAGCGGTTTGCGTTTTTGCGATTCAGCTAGTGCAAACGCGCTGGTGGAAAAGGGCCCTAATAGCTTTTTTGCATAGAGATAACAACTGGAGTTTCTCAACTCTTCCTGTACTGGAAACAATTAGACTGATGACGTATCTGATCTTAGGGCCCATTCACACTAGAAATTGTTAAACGCTAACGCAAAACGCTGAGCGTTTTTCTGGTGTTTTTTCCTAGCGATTTTTCACTGTATAGAGAGCGTTTTCCAGCGATTAGCGTTTTGCGATTTCTAGTTCAATTCAAATACTTTTATTGAAACGTTAATCGCTCCAGAATTGCTCAGAAAACGCTGCATGCAACGCATTTGCGTTTCAGCAAATCGCTAAACGCTTAGATGAGAACACTTCCATACACTTTCATTGTGCACACGTTTTTCAAATCGCTGGCAATTTTCAGCAAAGCTGAAATCGCTCTGAAAACGCACAAGTGTGAATGGGCCCTTAATGTTTTTTTTCTTAGCTGTACTACACATACAAATCATAATATCATCATTTTTTCTTCGCTTCAGTGTCTCTTTAAAGGGACTCCGAGCAGTGCAGAAACTATGGAAAGATGCATATCATTTTAAAGCTCTCTTTCTCCTCTTTCCAATGATATATAAAACGCTTCCCTACGTCTTTTAGTTTTCGCTATTTTCGCGATTGAAATTGCTGCGGCCGCGAAAATAAAGAAAACTAAAAGGCATAGGGCAACGATTTAGGTGTCGCCAAAAAGAGGAGAAAGAGAGCTTTAAAATGATATCCATCTTTCCATAGTTACATTGTATTACACAGGACGACTTTTTCTGCTGAATGGAGCTGCTGACACTGGGGAAAGTGTCGTCCTGTGTAATACAAGTAACTATGGAAAGATGGATATCATTTTAAAGCTCTCTTTCTCCTCTTTCTGGCGACACCTAAATCGTCGCTCTACGCCTTTTAGTTTTCTTTAGTTTCGCGATTGAAACTGCGGCCGCGGCAATTTCAATCGCGAAAATAGCGAAAACTAAAAGGCGTAAGGCGGTGATTTATATATCATTGGAAAGAGGAGAAAGAGAGCTTTAAAATGATATGCATCTTTCCATAGTTTCTGCACTGCTCGGAGTCCCTTTAAGTATTTTCTTTCTTGCTGGTGATTTAAAAGACATTTTACTGACAAGTTTAAAAAAAATCCCTTAGGAGAAAACTCAGGAGAAAAAGATGTTGTTTATGATATTTTGACATTTTATCAATAAAATGCCTTTTGGAACGTTAAAGAAAAGTAGAAAAAAAAATTACAATAATTTGCCAAGTGAGAAGTTAAAAAATAGAGAGATCAAGAAATGATTGATATTCACCTTGTAATTTGTTTTCAAAACATAGTATTAAATGCATACACAATATACTGTCACCATGTAATTTGTTCATGTTGTTTGCTCCACAATGAGGCTGCATGTCATCATTTTTACTACTGGCAGACAAGAAAAAACTGAATAGCACCAACGGCCATTATTTAGAAGGGCCCATTTCCATTTGCGAATGGGAGCCCGAAGGGATGCGATGTGGCTACGCATCACCTCCGCTCCCAGCGCTGCTTAGTTTATTAAAAAAAACGACCTGGAGCCGTTAAGAGTAGAGATGTCGGCGAACGGTTCCCGAAACCCTCACCCTGTACTACTTTCAGGTCGCTATGACCCTTAGTAGTATGGGTGTGCTGGGCCGGCGGTGGGCGTCCTTGATCGCAGGCCTGTTGCAGGGCACTTTCTGCGCATGTGCGTGACGTCATGTCACGCTCATGCGCAGAGAGTGCCCGGCAACAGGCGCACGATCAAAGACTCGGACCGCCGGCCCAGCGCAGCCGTACTACTACGGGCCATAGCGACCCGGAAGTAGTACGGCCACATAGAGATTTGCGGGTAAACTGTTCGCTCACATCTCTAGTTAAGAGGCTCCAGCAGGACGTTTTAATATGCCTGCTTGTCCTTAAGTGGTTAAAGATGGCCAATTCACGTGAAGGTTTAACCACCCGGGGACTGCCTAATGCCGATGGGCGTGGCCACGGCGGCAGCCCCAGGACTGCTTAACGCCGATGGGCGTCAGGTCCTTTTCCCAATTTGCCGGCGATCGTGTGCGCGCATATCGCCCGGCATGCTGAGCGGCCCCCCTCCGTCATCAGCCTGCCGGCGGGCTATGATCATACAAATAGACCAATGGAAAGTGTATAATACACTTTGTTTTGTAAACAAAGTTTATTATACAGGCTGCCTCCTCCTCTGGTGGTCACAGCGTTCCCGGACCGACCACCAGAGAGGATGGCAGCCCTGGATGTAACAACCGCACACTGATCCTGCTCCTGCTCCCCGACGATCGCCGCTGATCAATCCCACTACCCCCTTCACTGGCCCTGTCAGGCATCTGACTGAGGTCTGATTGACAACTGGTTGCCTGTCCCCAGCTCTGATCGAGGTCTGAGTGAGTTCTGAGTGACATGTGAGTGACATCTAATGTATGTGCACTGTTGATTGATATCTGATTGGCAGTCACCAGCTCTGATTGGCCTTTGATCATCTCTGATTGCCCTGTGATTGATCTGTTTACTTCGTTTGGCATCTGACAGCTGCACTGTGATTGACATCTGGTCGCCTGTCACTAGCTCTGATTGAGGTCTGAGTGACATTGAGTGAGATCTGAGTGACATCTTATCATCTGTGCACTGTTAACCTCCTTAGCGGTAACCCCGTGTGTGACACGGGGTAAGCCGCCGGAGGGTGCCGCTCAGGCCCTGCTGGGCCGATTTACATAATTTTTTTTTGCTGGACGCAGCTAGCACTTTGCTAGCTGCGCCAGCACCCCGATCGCCGCCGCCGCGCGCCCGATCGCCGCTATCCGGTGCGGCGCGCGACCCCCCCCCCCCCCCAGACCCCTGCGCTGCCTGGCCAATCAGTGCCAGGCAGCGCCAAGGGGTGGATCGGGTCTCCCAATGACGCCATGGCGACGGGGGAAGCCCTCCAGGAAATCCCGTTCTTTGAACGGGATTTCCTGATCGCCTATCGCCAGAGGCGATCGGCGGGGCTGGGGGGATGCCGCTGAGCAGCGGCTATCATGTAGCGAGCCCTGGGCTCGCTACATGATTTAAAAAAAAAATTTTTTTTTAAAAACTGCTGCGCTGCCCCCTGGCGGTATTTTTCATACCGCCAAGGGGGTTAATAGACATCTGATTGCCTGTCACCAGCTCTGATTGGCCTTTGATCATCTCTGATTGCCCTGTGATTGATCTCTGTTTACATCGTATGGCATCTGACAGCTGCACTGTGATTGACATCTGGTCTGTCACTATCCTAGTGATTTAAAAACAGGCCAGTGAGTTAGCTAGGCCCTTTTGTTAGGTAGTTAGCATCAGTTAGCACCCAGCCCACTACACCGCAGTCACTAATTAGTCCCTGATTAGCGTCATCACTGTCGCTAATCAGCATTGTCACTATATAGTATCTGTAAGTGATCAGTACTGATCGCAGTCAGATCTATATAAGTACATTAGGGTCACCTTAGAGTAGGCTCCGCTAAAAACGCAGTATTTGCCCAATCAAGCCTGATCGTTTCCGGCTGCACTTGCGTTCAGCCCGCCCCACCGCAGTGACAGAAATTGTTTTTTTCTGATCACTGCAAAAACACAACACAATAGCTGTGGTGCTCGCGCTCCGAAGATCAGTTTTGATTTTTTTTTAATCAAAACCGAGCGACCGCAGCTTTATACTTCACAAGCACTCCTTTTTGCTATGTAGGTGTGCTCTCTTTCCTGGGTAGTCTCAGAGGAATACCCCATAAATTTAGCAGTCCACCATGGCAAGAAAGGGGTATTCCGCTGAAGAGGCCTACAGGATTCTGGCCGAGTCGGATGAGAGTGATTGGGACTTCTCATCCGACAAATCATCCGGGTCAGAACACAATCCTGTAGATAGCAGTGGCTCACTGAATTACAGCAAAGATGACGAGGTTGGGGTCCCTGCTAGTGCCAGGCGTACCGCACCCCATGTCAGTGGACCGCAGGTGGCGCAGGATCAACCTCAAGGGCAGCAGAGTGGTGCTAGCGCTGATCCAGGTTTTCATGGTGAGGCATGCACCAGCAGCGCAGCACATCCTGGACTTGGAACCAGTACTGCCGTAGACCCTGGTGAAGTGGCGAGCACCAGCATGGCAGTTGAAACTGGTTCGGTGACGTGCAGTAAGACCCCGGTCGCAGCCACTAGAAAGACGGGTTCGTAGTACCCCTAGCCTCCCACAGGTGCTGACAAATCCCGATTGGCAACCCCCTGGTTCCGCCGCACCCATAGTGTCCCCTTTCACCGCCCAGTCTGGAGTCCAGGTGGAGACAGATCATCTAGGATCGGCCCTAGACGCTTTTCATCTGATCTTCACTGAGGATCTCTATGACTTAGTCGTGGCAGAGACCAACCGTAACGCCACACAACACAATCCGAACAGCTTCCATGCCCAGCCTTTTTGGTGGAAACAGGTCACAGTTTCCAAATTTAAAATCTTTTTGGGCCTTTTTCTCAACATGGGTTTAACTAAAAAAAAATGTATTGCGGTCCTATTGGTCTACGCACATGCCCATGTACTCTGCTGCCATCACATGCCCATGTACTCTGCTGCCATATCCATGGTACGTTTTGAGGACATCCTGAGCTTCCTGCACTTCAATGACAATACAACCTGTCATAAAAAAAGACCACCCTGACTATGACCGGCTCCACAAAATTCGGCCCCTCATAGGCCACCTGTCATACAAATTTGCAGATGCTTACACCCCTGAACAGAACATCTGCATAGACGAGTCCCTCGTACATTTTACCGGGCGCCGTGGCATTAAGCAGTACATCCCAAGCAAGTGCACCCGGTATGGGGTCAAGCTGTATAAGCTCTGTGACAGGGCCACAGGCTATACATATCGTTTTAGGGTCTATGAGGGAAAAGACACAAAATTGGAGCCGGTCGGATGCCCTGACTACCTGGGGAGCAGTGGCAAGATTGTTTGGGACTTGGTGTCACCCTTGTTCCAGAAGGGGTACCATCTTTACATGGACAATTACTACACAAGCATGGCCCTCTATCAGCATTTACAGCTATTCGGAATTCACTGCTGTGGCACCGTGCGGCCTAGTCACCGGGGCTTCCCCCAATGGCTCACTAGTATCCTACTTGCACGGGGGGAGAGGGTTGCCTTGTGTAACGAAAACCTGCTCGCAGTGAAATGGAAGGACAAGAGGGACGTTTACCTTCTGTCCACCATTCACACAGACACCTCCAAACTCAACTAGCAACTGAGGTTGTTGAAGAACCCCTCACCATCCACGAATATAACCTTAACATGGGAGGGGTGGACAGCTTGCTGCTTGCTTGGGGGGTTTTTTTGTATGTTTTTTTTTCTTTCTCTCTCTATCCATCCTTTACCCTTCCAGGTGGACCGAGCGAACAACTGATCGACCAACCAGCTGCAGCACTGATGGTGCATCCTGACAGAAGCATTGTGCATCTGTCAGATTACGCAAAAGTCAGTGCATGCAGCGTTGCAGGACGAGATTTCTCCTCCGCAGTAAGATACGTTTGCCAAGGCATATGAGCTGAGGGTTGGTGTTGGAGTTCCTATGCTTTGGCAAGCACTTTGTATCAAAACTGGCAAAGGTTTTTTCATCCACATCGATCGATGTGAATGGATTAATGGGGTTTGCCAGGGCATAGGAGCGAAGAGGGTTTGGAAAATTTTGTGGCAAACGCCATGACCCCCTCTTTTTTCACATATTTCGGCAGATATTTTTTCATCCACATTGATCAATGCGAATGTGAGAATCTTTGCCGTTCATTTTTCCTTTTATGGAAAAAAAAAAGTGCATCACCCGTATGCCCAATATAAGGAGTATAGCAGAAACTCCTAATACTGGCCATACATGTAATGATTGCAGAGACGCTAAAATGCCTGGACAGACCTCACAAAATTACCACATTTTGGAAAGAAGACACCCCAAGGTATTCACTGAGTGGCATGGTGAGTTCATAGAAGATTTTATTTTTTGTCATAAGTTAGCAGAAATGGATTTCTGTTATTTTCTGCTAACTTGTGACAAAAAATTTAATTTTATATGAACTCACTATGCCCCTCGTGCATTACCTTGGGGTCTCCTTTTTTCCAAACTGGGGTCATTTCTGGGGTGTTTTTACTGTCCTGGCATTGTTTGGGGGGCCTAAATTGTGATCACCCCTGTAAAGCCTAAAGGTGCTCATTGGACTTTGGGAAACTTGGCGCAGCTAGCCTGCAAAAAAAGTGTCACCTATGTGGTATTGCCGTTCTCAGGAGTAGTAGTATAATGTGTTTTGGGGTGTCTTTCCACACATACCCATGCTGGGAGGGAGAAATATCTCTGTAAATGACAATTTTGTGTAAAAAAAAATCGAAAAAATTGTCATTTACAGAGATATTTCTCCCACCCAGCATGGGTATGTGTGAAAAGACACCCCAAAACACATTATACTACTTTTCCTGAGTACAGCGATACCACATGTGTGACACTTTTTTGCAGCCTAGCTGTGCAAAGGGGCCCAAAGTCCAATGAGTACCTTTAGGATTTGACAGGTAAATTTTACTTATTTGCTTTCCAGACTAATCCTCACGGTTTAGGGCCCATAAAATGCCAGGGCAGTATAGGAACCCCACAAGTGACCCCATTCTGGAAATAAGACACCCAAGGGTATTCCATGAGGGGTATGGTAAGTTCATAGAAGATTTTAATTTTTGTCACAAGTTAGTGGAAAATGATACAAGAAAAAAAACATTTTCCACTAACTTGTGACAAAAAAATAAAATCTTCTATGAACTCACCATACCCCTCACGGAATACCTTGGGGTGTCTTCTTTCCAAAATGGGGTCACTTGTGGGGTTCCTATACTTCCCTGACATTTTAGGGGCCCTAAACCGCGAGGAGTAGTCTGGAAGACAAATGAGTATGCTATTTGTTAATTTCTGTTAAAATTATATACATTCTTGATCTTGTAAAAGATAATCTGTGCTCAGCTATCATTACAGAAAGTTGGAAGGGAAGCAATGGGGTCTCCTCTTACTCCCCAATGCTTCTTTAAAAAATCAAAAAGATAAGAGAATTATAATGTTTGTCTGGGAAATCAATAATGCTTTTTTTCTAGGTGTTATACTTTATTCTCTTAGGCCTCAATTCACGGAGCATTATCAAACGTTTATCAAACACTTTATCAAACGTTTGATAATTTACCTCATGGGTAAAATCTCATTTTGAATTCACTAAGGTGTTATATATTTGTTGAACGTTTTATCGGTAACATTCGATAAATATATAACACCTGTGTGAATTTAAAATGAGATTTTACCCATGAGGTAAATTATCAAACGTTTGATAAAGTGTTGATAAACGTTTGATAATGCTCCGTGAATTGAGGCCTTTGTGTTTTTTATTATGTTTTTCCAGATGTTATAATTTATTCTCTGTGTTTTCTTATCCTGTTTTTTTTAGATGTTATAATTTAATCTTTTTGTGTTTTCTTATCCTTCTTTTTTCTAGATGTTATAGTTTATTCTCTTTGTGTTTTCTTATTCTTTTTCTAGATGTTATCATTTATTCTATCTGTGTTTTCTTATCCTGTTTTTCCTTGATGTTATTTATTCTCCTTGTGTTTTCTTATCCTTCTTTTTCTAGATGTTATAATTTATTCTATCTGTGTTTTCTTATGCTGTTTTTCTAGATGTTATCATTCATTCTCTTTGTGTTTCCTTATACTTCTTTTTCTAGATGTTCTAGATGGTCCTTGTGTTTTCTTAATCTTCTTTTTCTAGATGTAATAATTTATTCTCTTTATGCTTTCTTATCCTTCTTTTTTCTAGATGTTGATGAGTGCAGCAATGGGATCCACAACTGCTCTGCTGAGCAATCCTGCTTCAATCTGCCAGGATCATACCGCTGTGACTGTAAGACCGGATATCGCTATGACACCTTCAGAAGAAAATGTGCTGGTGAGAAAGGTTCCTTTGACTTTTAAATAGACTCTGTAACAAAATTTTCAGCCTTAGTTCTTCTATCCTATAAGTTCCTTTGCCTGTTCTAATGTGCTCTGGCTTACTGCAGCCTTTCCTAATTGCACAGTAGCTGTGTTATCTCTGTTATATGATCTAATCTTCTCTCTTCTGTCGGCTCTGTCGGCAGAGGCTGGAATGTGTGGAATGTGCTGCACTGCTTGAGAGTGGCAGAAGCTATACACACCCCCTCCAGGCCCCCTGCAGGCTCTGTATGACTCACACACTCTGCTTATGTGAGCCTATCACAAGCTGGTTAGTTTGTAAACACACGGCCTAAAACTGGCAATTACAAGCCAGGTTTGCAGCAGAGAGTGGCAGAAACAGCACAGAGGGGCCCAGGAGGAGAACATAATGAATAGAATTGTATGCTTTTTGCTGTAAACATTTTTAATATACAGTTTACTCAGTTAGTATCGAGAACTATCAAGATTTTGTGTAGTGGGCTAAAAGCAACCTAAAAGCTCTTTACTGAAAATACTACAAAGTACAGGTCATCTGCAGGTACCGTCTGTTTGTAAATGCAATATTCTGC
Organism: Hyperolius riggenbachi; assembly: GCF_040937935.1. NCBI lineage: Eukaryota > Metazoa > Chordata > Amphibia > Anura > Hyperoliidae > Hyperolius > Hyperolius riggenbachi. The sequence continues at coordinate 85,935,098 of NC_090654.1, forward strand.
TCCACTTTAGGAGTACACTTATGAGTAGAGGTCTACTGTAGTTGGTGTTCTTCTGATGTCTCTCCCTGTGGTTAGTGATCCCTAGCTCCACAGCACCCCTCTATCTCATGTAGTTCCTGTTCTTCTAGTAACACACACACACACACACACACACACACACACACACACACACACACACACACACTCTTAAAGCTGGAAATAGATTAAAAATTATGAGTTTCAAAAATAATCATGTGCCATGTGTTTCAAAAATAGCTTCATCCTAAGATTTTGTATAACAACACGGAGTGCGTGTCCAGTGCAGCCCCAGTCAGTAAGTGCATCCACATCAATCCATTAATATTTGTGTTTTCCTGTTTATATCTTTTAGATGTAAATGAATGCTGGATGTTCCCAGGACGCTTGTGTCACCACACATGTGAGAACACAGTTGGCTCTTATCGCTGCTCCTGCTTTGCAGGATTCCGCTTGTCCCAGGATGAGAAACACTGTGAAGGTGATGACAAACTGCTTACTTTCTGTTTGGCAAAAAAAACGAAACAGAAGTGTTTTATTATCATCAGATCAAGACAAAACATGTAACATTTATATATTAATATTTGCGCTTTTCTCCTGGTGGACTCAAAGCTCTCCAGAGTTATAGCCACTTAGGACTCTCAAGAACATTAGAGATGGTTGCCCAAAGACTCCTTACTATTAATATATTGCTTGAGCTGGGATCTGAACCTTAGTCCCTTCCAGAACATGGAAATTTGATGAGAAGATGGCATAACTCAAATCCTATATCGAAGGCACTCTTGACCAGTACACTATCCAGCTGCTGCCAAGCTGTTAAAGTGAGCCCGAGGTGAAAATAAACTGATGAGATAAACAACTGTATTCATCCTCCTACTCCTAAAAATGACCTTTTTAAATATCCCATGGTTTCATTTTATATTTAAACATTTACAGCCTAGATTGAATATTTAGTTGTCTCTGCTCAGTGGCAGCCTATTAAGTGTCCCTTTGTGAAAATACATGAACTATTGACCTTTTCCTATCTCTTCCTGCATTCAGAAGTTAAATTCTGCCAGGGAAACTTTTATGGCTGTAATTTGCTTATCAGTGAAGTTTACTATATTCCCGCCAAGGTACCCGACAAGACAGAAGCTGTCACTTCCATGCCTAGAAATTAACTCTTACAAGCAGCAAAATGTTTTGCACTGTGCATACACATGTTTATCTCATCATGTCAACTATCGCCTCTGGTATACTTTAAGTCTCATTCCCTCTCATAATGATAAGATTTCCTTTCAGTAGTTTGTACATCTGTCCCTATTCCAATGGTGCAATTTCCCTGCACTAGTTTGTGTCTCTGTCATCCCACAAGGGTGAGATTTCCCTGCACTCGTTTGTGTCTCTGTCATCCCACAAGGGTGAGATTACCCTGCACTAGTTTGTGTCTCTGTCATCCCACAAGGGTGAGATTTCCCTGCAGTAGTTTGTGTCTCTGTCATCCCACAAGGGTGAGATTTCCCTGCACTAGTTTGTGTCTCTGTCATCCCACAAGGGTGAGATTTCCCTGCAGTAGTTTGTGTCTCTGTCATCCCACAAGGGTGAGATTTCCCTGCAGTAGTTTGTGTCTGTCATCCCACAAAGGTGAGATTTCCCTGCACTAGCTTGTGTCTCTGTCATCCCACAAGGATGATATTTCCCTGCACTAGTTTGTGTCTCTGGCATCCCACAAGGGTGAGATTTCCCTGCAGTAGTTTGTGTCTCTGTCATCCCACAAGGGTGAGATTTCCCTGCACTAGTTTGTGTCTCTGTCATCCCACAAGGGTGAGATTCCCCTGCACTAGTTTGTGTCTCTGTCATCCCACAAGGGTGAGATTTCCCTGCACTAGTTTGTGTCTCTGTCATCCCACAAGGGTGAGATTTCCCTGCACTAGTTTGTGTCTCTGTCATCCCACAAGGGTGAGATTTCCCTGCACTAGTTTGTGTCTCTGTCATCCCACAAGGGTGAGATTTCCCTGCACTAGTTTGTGTCTCTGTCATCCCACAAGGGTGAGATTTCCCTGCACTAGTTTGTGTCTCTGTCATCCCAAAAGGGTGAGATTTCCCTGCAGTAGTTTGTGTCTCTGTCATCCCACAAGGGTGAGATTTCCCTGCGCTAGTTTGTGTCTCTGTCATCCCACAAGGGTGAGATTTCCCTGCACTAGTTTGTGTCTCTGTCATCCCACAAGGGTGAGATTTCCCTGCACTAGTTTGTGTCTCTGTCATCCCACAAGGGTGAGATTTCCCTGCACTAGTTTGTGTCTCTGTCATCCCACAAGGGTGAGCTTTCCCTGCAGTAGTTTGTGTCTCTGTCATCCCACAAGGGTGAGATTTCCCTGCAGTAGTTTGTGTCTCTGTCATCCCACAAGGGTGAGATTTCCCTGCGCTAGTTTGTGTCTCTGTCATCCCACAAGGGTGAGATTTCCCTGCGCTAGTTTGTGTCTCTGTCATCCCACAAGGGTGAGATTTCCCTGCGCTAGTTTGTGTCTCTGTCATCCCACAAGGGTGAGATTTCCCTGCGCTAGTTTGTGTCTCTGTCATCCCACAAGGGTGAGATTTCCCTGCGCTAGTTTGTGTCTCTGTCATCCCACAAGGGTGAGATTTCCCTGCGCTAGTTTGTGTCTCTGTCATCCCACAAGGGTGAGATTTCCCTGCGCTAGTTTGTGTCTCCTCCCCTCCCACAGTCATGCAATTTCCCTGCTGTACTTTGTGTGCTCGCTCCTTACAGTTGTGCGATTTCCCTGCACTAGTTTGTGTCTCTGTCATCCCACAAGGGTGAGATTTCCCTGCGCTAGTTTGTGTCTCTGTCATCCCACAAGGGTGAGATTTCCCTGTGCTGGTTTGTGTCTCCTCCCCTCCCACAGTCATGCAATTTCCCTGCTGTACTTTGTGTGCTCGCTCCTTACAGTGGTGCGATTTCCCTGCACTAGTTTGTGTCTCTGCATTCCTTCCAGAACATGGAAATTTGATGAAAAGGTAACATAAGCCAGTGAGGAACTGGCCACTCAGCAAGCACACAAAGCTAAAATATCTCTTCTGAACGGACATGGATTAAGATGTAATGGGGTCCAGGCAAGGTAGTAGATTTGGGGACCCTGGTGGTTGTTTTGCTAAGCTGAAGTGGAGAGAGGTGGTTGGTGGGCCCCTTGACACCCACTAGGCCCTAGGCACCTGTCTAGGTTGCCTGGTGGATGATCCTGCTCTGCTTATGAATACTTCCTTGATGTAGTTTATTTCATCCATGAATATGTTTCTTATTTGCACAGACATAAATGAGTGTGAACAGAACCCATGTAACCAAGAGTGCACCAATATCTATGGATCCTACCAGTGTTACTGCAAAGAGGGCTACAAGTTGGGAGATGACGGCATCTCCTGTGAAGGTAATAAAAGCCAGTCATATTGCATTTATTTCATGTACCTTTGTATAGGGTTGAGTGACACCCTCCAATCGGTACTGAACTTGGCTGCTCAACTTACTCATATTTCTTCTCGCTCTTGCTCTGCAGCTCCTCTATCAAGCTCTTCGTTGGCTGCCAATTAATCAGAGGATCAAGTTCAAACTCTTAAGGTGGCAACACACCATAAAATTTTTAAATAGCTTTTCAATTCACAAATTGAAATCAATTTTTGTGAGTGATTGTAATATTTCAAAAATCTGACTAATGGTGCCTGTACATGGTACAATTTTTTCACCCAATCTTACCATTTCTATGTAGTATAAGGGTAAATTAAGTAAATATACGGAAAGGATAATTTAGGCAATTCCCTTATTTTACATAGAAATGGTAAGATTGGATAAAAAAAAATGGACCATTTATGGGCACCATAATGTACCACTCACATATGTTACATTTTTCCCCAATTATGAAAAAAATGATTGAAAACTCATAAAAAATTGCTTGGGTCTGTACATCAAGTAATTGACAATCTACGCTACACCTTTCAATTTTCATAAAAATTGATGAGAAAAATCCAACTCTCATGATATTTTATCGAATAAAAATGGGAAATTAGATCAGAATTCTTGAACAAATGGAAAAAAAAGCTTTCGATTTTTCAGAACACCGAATCATTTTTATTGAATTGCTATAAAATTGGATCACTTTATTGTATGGTGTGTGCTCACCTTCATCCTTAACCCACAAAGTTCTCCCCTATCTCTCTCTCTCTCTCTCTCTCTCTCTCTCTCTCCTGTACATCTCCTGACTAGTTTCCAGATACCAACCTACAACCTCGAATCTGCACGCAACTTTAATTTGTCCCCCTTTAGAACCACTTCCTCTCATTCACGTATACAGGATTTATTATGTTCTTCAGCCCTCCTCCTTGAATCTCCTCCCAGAACCAGTGGCGTAGCTAAGAAGCTGTGGGCCCCCGGTGCAAGTTTAGCATTGGGGCCCCCCAAGCACTCTATACATAGCAATTGATACGGCGCACCAAAACCAATCAAGGACCACCACAGTGTCAGAGGTGCAAGAAGGGGATGGGAAAGTGTGTTTTAATGATCACTACTATTCAAATCAACTATAGAAGTGAATATTATCAGCACAGGACCAATAAAGAGCTAGTACTGTGTTTGAGAGGTGGGCCCCTCGGGGCTACTCTAGCCCAAGGGCCCCGATGCGGTGGCTACCTCTGCATCCCCTATTGCTACGCCACTGCCCAGAACACATCTGTTACTCGCCAACCTTTGAAACCTATAAGTGCTACCTCAAAAAATCACTTTTCCGGCTAGCATATGTTCTAACTTAGGCTGTACATTTTGCACATCATGTTACATTTGTCACAGTAATTACTACGTCTAACAAGTCTGTATTATGTATCAGTGTCTATATTTTGTGTAAACCTCTGTCTGTATTACTACATGCCTCAGGTTTTGTTTCTTATGCTGTACAGCGCTACAGAATATGTGGACGCTTCATAAATCAATAATGATAATATACATGTGTGTGTCTCCTCACATCCCAGATATCGATGAATGCCAGCAGAGTCTAGGAAGCTTGTGTGTCTTTGCTTGTGTGAACACACCAGGGAGCTACCAGTGTGCCTGCCCAGAACATGGCTACACAATGTCCGCCAATGGACTCACCTGCAAAGGTACCTGCCATACAGTAGCGCACTGCACAAATGTGCCAATGCTAAAATAATGTTTATATTGTTTTCCCATTTACATACATTGTTATAAACTGACCACTAATAGCAATCCATCTATGAACAGTAGAAAAAGACAAAATAATTACCATTACCTATTAAAGTCTGGCCCCAGAAAATAGTTTTGGAACAGTTAAATCAGCTTTTGGGGTTTTTACTATTAACTGTTTACCCTCTTGGAAGATTTTAACTTATTACTGTTTCTAGGATCTCCGTGGACCTCCCAGGCTTTAATATGAACCATTATAGTCCTAGAAACAGGAATTGAGGTGCAGCAATAAATCTTGACATTTCTAACTTTTTCCCACTCCACGGCCCATATGCAATTCCCTTTTTCTCTGCATCTTCTGTTTAAAATACATTTTCAGGATTTTGCAGTTGAAAAAGTAGTAGAAAAAGTACTATCAAAACTATTTTGTGTATTTTTTGCTCCCTAAGCAGTTCAAAAAGGCATTTTATTGACAAGGTCTGAAAATATCAACTTGGAGAAAACTAAGGATAAAAGATTAATTGTACATGGGCCAAAGGGTTCTAAAGAGAACCCGAGGCGGGGTTCTGGGAATGAAATCCCCATACAGAGGCTGGGTCTGCCTATAGAGCCCAGCCTCTGTTGCTATATAGATCGCTCCTAAGCCCCCCCTGCGCTCTGCAATACACCATAACTCACAGCCGCGCTGGGTGGCTGTGTTTACCTCTCCTCTGTCAGTCTTGGCTGCTCCCCCGCCTCCTGCATCACTCCGGTCCCGCCCGCGTCCCCTCCCTCCAATCAGCGGCGAGGGAAGGGACGTGGGCGGGGACCGGAGCGATGCAGGAGGCGGTGAGCGGAGACTGACAGAGGAGAGGTAAACACAGCGCGCTCTGACAAGCTGCGTGTCAGCAGCGCGAGTTTTATGGGGGGATTACAGAGAGCAGCGGGGGCTTAGTGGCGATCTATATAGCAACAGAGGCTGGGCTCTATAGACAGACCCAGCCTCTGTATGGGGATTTTATTCTCAGAACCCCGCCTCGGGTTCTCTTTAATTCCATATTCTCCTTCACGATGGAAAGGCCCATATGCAATTAATTTTTTACTCCTATGTATTTTTTCCTAGGAGATCATTTTTCATCTTCTATGTAAAATAATGTTTGAGCACTCTGCAATTGAAAAAGCTTTTAAAAAGTAGGTGAAAAAGTACTATCAAAATTATTTTGAGTATTTTTCATGCTTGCCGGTGGTTTAAAAGGCATTTTATTGATAAGGTGTTGAAATATCACCTAGGAGAAAACTCAGGAGAAAACATTAATTGCAGGACCATATACAATTCACTTTTTCTCAAAAATGCCTTTTAAACCACCAGCAAACAAGAAAATACTCAAAATATTTTTGATAGTAGTACTGTTTCGCCTACTTTTTGCTACCTTTTCAATTTCAAAGGTGTTTATCCCCATATGGACTAGAGCATTTTTCACATTTCAGCTCTTCTTTCTTTCATTTGCCAATAACTTTATCACTACTAATCACAACAAAATGATCTATATCCTTTTTTATGCCACTTTCTTTGGGTACTACATTTTGTTAAGAATTATTTTATTCTAAATATATTTTAAGGGGAATAATAACAAAAATTCATCATTTCTCAGTGTTCATCATTATAGTTGTAAAATAAAATGTGCTGCTGTAGATAAACCAACACAGTTTATTTGCCCATTTGTCACGGTTATTACAACATTTAAAATATGCCCCTAGTACAATGTAGGAGGACAATATTTTATTTGGAAATAAACTGTATTTTTTTCATTTTGTGTCTGTCACCAATTACAAGCCCTTATTTGCAAAAGTAACAGTAATATACCCTTGTGACATACATATTTAAAAAAGTCCCTGAGGTAACGATGTATGTATTTTTTTTATAAAATGTCACTTTTTATTTTAAAAAAAATGTATGCAAGTGTTTTGTTTTGGTAGCTATGGGAAGGGAGGTAAGGGGTTCATATGGGGTATTTTATGTATTTTTATTAAATGTGATGTATTGGGGTGTATTTTTACTATTTGGCCACTAGATGTCCTCGCACTTTATTTTCCTCTTCGTACAGGTAGTACGCTAACAGGAAGTAATGTGTGTATGTTTTTACTTTAATTTTGTCAATGACCACGGCATCCCATTGATGCCAGTGATCAGTGATCACAGGCACTTAAATTAATAGGAACTGTGGGGGTTTGTGTCATGTGATAAACACTGTGATCCCATTTACTGATCTGTCTACTAACGGGCAGTGATGAGAACGTGCGCAGTAGTGCACACATCGGCAATCATGGCGGGTTGGCGTATATGTACACCCCTGGAACTGGAACAGTCCTCCAGAGGGGTGTAGATATACTGTCCTTTTTTATATAAGTAGTTAAAGATAAGGTAAAAATCTCTGAGAATACTCAGAAGAAATTTGCATATGCATATCATATTGCCTATAAATCTATATCTCCCAGGTGATATTTTTATAACTTATCAATAAAATACCTTTTAAGCCATCAGAAAGCAAGAAAATACTCAGAATAATATTGACAGTACTTTTCACCTACTTTTTGGTACCTTTTTCAATTACTGAGTGCTAAAAAGATATCTTAAACAGGAGATGAAAGATTATCTTCTAGGAGAAAACAGGAGTAAAAGTGAATTGAATAAGGGTTTTACACATCCCCAGAGCATTATGGTGCAATGCTCCGCCCCCTTGCATCGCACCACAGCACCAAAAAATAGATTCGTATGACCCTGCGGCACAGTGCATTACAGTGTATTGCATATTTTTCTGACACCCCTTCGTGGAGTGTTTCTTGCTGTGTCCTCTCCTATGTGGAGCACCTAATCCGACTACTGTTACTGGAATATGCAGATGACCAATCACTTCTTTACTGAATAAGGCCAATATTACCTGAGCGTGTCTGACAATATTCCTGTGTCACTGCAAGAAAAGACCTCATCGTATGACTCCAGCTTCCTCTCCATCAAAATACTTCTCCTGAATGTAACATACGAGGCGTGTCGCCTGGCAGGGACCGGAGTGGGGCGAATAGTGCTCTTGTCCCGCGCTCGGCCGAGTCAGTCCACCAGCGGACTGCTGGCTGAGGCTTCAAATGGCATGGAAGGCTGCTGTACACACGCTAGATTCTCAGCAGAGGTGGTCGTTATCAGCCGCCTTGGCTGAGTTTCCTCTAGCGGGTGTACAGAGCTTAACTTGGATTCCATTTTAAAGTGGAGCTCTCTGCTCTAAAAGGTAAGCAACAGCATAATCTTTAAAGAAAAAAATGTATTTGTTACAGCTGATACAAATCCTGCAATACCGCTGCAATGTGTCTACCTCCAGCATGGGGTTAGGAAGATCAAATTACAATTGTGATTAGACACAGATGAGGAGGAATTGGACAGGCTAAACTCTCTAAATACATACAGGGTCTGTTTTCATACATACAGGGTCTGTTTTCCTTCTGTCCTGTGCAAGAGTTCAGGTCCACTTTAAACGTTTTTCATTTCACTCTTTTCAGATATTGATGAATGTGAGATTGGAGCACACAATTGTTCAACATCGGAGGAGTGCTTCAATGTTCCCGGGGGTCATAAGTGTCTCTCCTATGAATGTCCAGATAACTATCGAAAAGTTTCACATATGTAAGTTTTACATTGCTGAGGATTTCCACGGCTGAGTTTCTAAAATCCATCCACACTTAGAACTGATCCCTGACTGTAACTCTCTGATTGTCTGATCAAAATTACTGTGGTCATGTCTCTTTCAATCTTAAGGTGGCCACACACAATACAACAAAATGATCCGATTTTACGGCAATTCGATAAAAACGATCGGATCTCCCGAAAAAATCGAAAGCTTTTTTCAACTGAAAAATCCGATCGGATTTCCAGTTTTCTTCGATTTTTATCGATCCATAATGTCAGATATTTTTCTTCAATCTTTCTAAAGATTGTATGGTGTGTGATTGTCAATTTATTAATATACACACCCTAGCAATTTTGTCAGAGTTTCCAATCATTTTTATCAAAATTGTGGAAAAATTTAACATGTGTGTGGGACATTGGTCATATTTTTGAAATGTTACAATCGGTCAGAAAAATGTATTGCAATTCTTAAATTGAACAGATATTTAAAAAAATTGTATGGTGTGTGGCCCCCTAAGATGCCCATTAATGATACAATCTTAATTGTACAATCTTACCACTTCTATGTCGCATTAAAGGAATCATCAGCCCTTTTAAGCCCCCCTCCCCCCCCGATCTACTTACCCGTTGCTTCCTCCAGCTCTTCCCCGGCGACATGTCCCACGACGCAGCTCCGCTCACAGCCCCTGGCCCGTTGTCCCTGCCGGTACTGAGGCCGATACTTACCTAAGAAGAGGGAAGGCTCTGGGTCCTATTAAGCCTTCCCTCTCCTCTCCCGGTCTCCTCGTTGCAGCGGCAGCTCCCCAGTTTGAATCCCCGCTGCAGGGGACATTCGGAAGACTTTGGGACCCGAGTCCTCCCAAAGACAGACAGCTCCATACTGCACATGCACGAGTATGGGTGCTCGCACGTGCGCAGTATGGAGCGACCAGTCTTCGGGATCACACAGGCTCCCGAAGACTTCCGAAGTCCCGGCGGCGGAGGATTAGAGCAGCATGTGACCAAATTGGTTGAATACTGATCCCAGGAGCGAGCACTTGAACGGGGACCAAGAGAGGAGAGGGAAGGCTCCATAGGACCCAGAGCCTTCCCTCTCCTTAGGTAAGTATCTGGCTGTTTTTGTTGTTTTTGTTTGTTTTGATTCCCGTTGACTTTTGGGCTTTTCCATACATTTTCTTTGAAGAAAATGTCTGTAGAATAAACTGATCATCTCTACTCACAACTGGTCTTCCCAAAAAAACCTAGAAGGTTTAAGTTTCCAGCCTACCCCAAATGCTCAGGTTTCAGTTTCGGTGGTGGAACCCCTAACATAAGCTGTAAATAAGGACCTCACAAAATATGTGTATGTGCTCCCCTGTCTCCGGGGACGTCACTAGAGAGGAGCAGTCCAGAGGGCTGGCGGGGGGCCCAACTCTAATACTAACCTTCCCTTCCTGCGATACAGTGGACTATACTTCATATCTGTGAAGAGCACCATGGGGAGGCAACGGAAGGGGTATGAACATTGGTGTAGAGCCCCATGAATTGTAGTTACGCTAGTGCCTATCTCCAATCAGTTCTGTTGATATTCATGTCTGTGTCATTTCACAGGAAGTGTGAGCGCATCCAGTGCTTCAACTACCAGGACTGCCAGAACACTCCAGTACGGATAACCTACCATCGCCTCAATTACCCCACTGGCGTTGCAGTCCCAGCACAGATCTTCAGGATTGCCCCCTCTCCAGTCTATGCAGGAGATAACATTATCATGGACATCAAGAGGGGGAATGAGGAGAATTATTTCAGCGCCAGGAAGTTTAACCCATATACAGGAATCCTGTACCTTCAGAGGCCCATCAGGAAGCCTAAAGACTTCCTGCTGGATGTGGAGATGAAGCTGTTCCGGCAGGGATCAGTCACCACCTTCCTGTCCAGGATCTACATCTTCATCACCGCCAACACCTCCTAACCAATGGATTTATAAAGGAGGGATGCCCGGGGACAAGAAAGACAATATACAGTATATATATAACTTACATAACAGGAACAGAATGAGGTCTCCATGTCTAGCTGGTTAATATCTCCAATAACCTACCTTCTCAAAAGGGATCTAAAGATTCACTCCACCTGTATGTTATTTGTATGTTGGTATTGTTTTGTTGGCTTAGTTGTCGGAGCAGATTTAATATCAAAACCAGTAAAAAATAAAAAATTTAAAAAAAGTGGAGGAAGATAGATGCAAAGGTGAAGCAATTGGTCAGTGACCAAACAAAATGATTGTTCTGAGAAAGTGGTCCACTTTTGCCCCAATTTTTCTAGCATTGTTTCTGATAAATCCGCCCTGGGTTGTCTCGTTGTCTTAGCGTGAAATAACCCAAGCAAGGGAAGCTGTGCACAGAAACTAAATGGGAAAGGATGTGCTGAGGGGAGTGGTCAATTCAACTTGAGAGTCAGTTTTGTCAGGCTAACAATGATTAACCCTCTGCACTTATACACTCATACTCATATATTGGCAACACCCCTATACTAGTACCGGTAACACACTTATTCTGGTGCTACCCTTATAGCAACTGCAGACCCACAGTAACATTGTTATACTGGGGGCTCCCTAATAATGGCGAGATCTTACTACTTGTAATATCCTTCTACTGAAAACACCCGAATAGTGAGAACCCCCATACTGTTAACATCCTCATACTTTCAGTAAGCTGTGAGAATACTTACATGATGGTTACACATTTTTACTAGTGGCACCCTAATAGTGATAAGTTCACTATGCTAGTAACACCCTTACATTGGGAGCAGCCTAATAGTGGCAGCACTCCTATGCTGGAAGCACGCTCATCCGAGTGGCACTCTAATAGCAATAGCTATTAGCCTAGGCCATACATGTCAAACTCCGGCCCGCGGGCCAAATCTGGCCCTCAGAGCCATTAAATTTGACCCTCAAGTGGTTTCCTCACTTTACATTGTTTGGCTCTCTCTAGACCACCAGGGAAGACATATTGGAGATGAAGCCCTATAACACAAGGAAAACAATATGGGGGAGGTAGGGGGAATCCAATAAACACTAGGGGACTGTATAGGGGAGGGTGGGGGGTTCTAGACACCAGGAAACTGTATAGGGGAGGAAGGACCACCAGGCACCAGGGAACTGTATAGGGATTGGAGGAGGGCCAATAGAAACCAGGGAACTTTATAAGGAAGGAAGGTGACCTTGAGTCTTGCCCGTGACTAGTATACAATTTCGTCCCACTTTGCATTTGAGTTTGACACCCCTGGCCTAGGCTAAAGATCAGGTTTACTCCAATATATATATATATTACAGAACCTCTTTGCCTTTTTCATAATGACAACAACTCCGTGCTAGTGACATACGGTACTTATATTAGCAGCACCCTGATAGTGACAAAAGCCACATGCTGGGAACCCCCTCATACTGGCTGCACTCCAGACTACTGTGTAATAGAATACATCCCAAACATCTGGCATTGAGTGGAGATAGGAGGAATGCAGGAGAAGGTAAAACAGGGGAAAAGCAAATCACACTTACTAACAGCTTCAGAAGATCAGACGCTTAACCAGCTGATTTATATGTTGTCTTCCTGCAATACTTGCATAAGTCAATACAATCTGACGCTAACTAAGGATTTCTGCTGTCATATTTATTTAAAAAAAAAACTTTTGTAATAATAAATATTAAAAACTGATGATCCACATTTTCTTAAAGCCAATATACTGTATAAATTCTACAAGTCTCCTTTTTCTATGGTGTCCCAAATGTTATAGCCCAAATTTTTGGTTCCAAGGTTAAAGAGGAACTTTACTAAGCACTAATTATGTTGAATAAAAAATTACTTAACGATACTTACCAAAGGAGAGGGAAGGCTCTGAGTCCTATAGAGCCCTCCTGTTCCTGCTACGTTCCACGCGTTCCATTGCTGACTCCACCGTTAGCAGTCTTGAATTGATGGGTCGAAGACTGCTGAAAAGGGGCGTAACTAGCAATAACTGGTCCCCCTGTGAAACTTTGGACGGGGCCCCTCTCTTGCTTTCTACACAGGTAAACTGAGAACCAGTATTACTCAATTGGCCAGGGACGGATCTAGGGGGGGCGAGCGGGTATTTTGCCCCAGGCACAGTTTGTTGAATTCTTAAAAAGGCGGCAAAATGAATGGCAGTTTAGGCGCCAAAACCTGACCTTTAGGCGCCAAAACCTGACCTTGCCCCAGGCGCAACTTGGTCTTGATCCGTCCCTGCAATTGGCTAGTGCACACTTGAATGTGTTTTCCTCATGTAGATAATAACAGAAAGCAATGAAGCACTGCAGGCATTTTCACTATCAATTACATTAGCTTCTGTGATAAAACGTGCATGTTTTCACATTTACAGACACACATCATGGTGTGCAGAAAACCAACAGTGTGCTCCCAGCCTCAGCTTATCACACTTACTCTGTCCATCTATGATGGCAGTCATTAGAACAATTGTGCAGAGAGCAGAAAGTTTTTCTCTCCATGCCCTTAGTTGTCAGTCTCTCAGGAAAGGGATAAGAAACTTCTTCCATGGGGCCCCTTGCTGCTTCTGGGCCCTCCCTGCGGATACATCCCTTGCAGGGTCTATTGTTACGCCCCTGCTGCTGAAGCCTCCAGCAGTGAAAGAGAGATCAGTCTCCGACTCATTGATCGGAGACTACTAACGGGGGAGCCAGCCAGCTGTGGAATGGGAGGAACCGCAAGAGGAATTGGAAGGCTCTATAGGACCCAGAGCCTTCCCTCTCATTAGGTGAGTATCTCTTTTTTTGTTTTTTTACTTCGGACTCCCTTAAAATATTAAAAAGAACAAGAAATCCCCTGATTAATGACTAAGAAATGTAGTCACATGAGCCACAGCATATTAAACAGTAATAGGCTTTATTCAATGACCTGTTACATCCTAAAAACAATTAAAAACAGTCACAAGGTGTAGTCACAAGGTCTCAGGAATCACATCTTTATAAAAATGAATCAAAAGGTATGACTGAGTTAGCAATTAACTGGTAATTAGGGCACCGGCAGCGCTTTGGTAAAATGGGCGCAGCATAGACTGCAATGTTAATAGCAGTCATAGCGGGGCCAGTGGGACATTTGGGCACTTGGTAGCACCCGATACATATAGGAATTATGTGGTGCATATATCAGCGGAATTGGTGGATATTTTGAAAGAAGTTGGTTAGGGTGAGGCATCAGTACAGGGAATGTTAAAGGGAACCTAAAGTGAGAAGGATATGGATTTTTCCTTTTAAAATAATGCCAGTTGCCTGACTCTACTGCTGATCCTGTGTCTCTGATACTTTTAGCCACAGCCCCTCAACAAGCATGCAGATCAGGTGCTCTGACTGAAGTCAGACTGGATTAGCTGCATGCTTGTTTTAGGTCTATGATTCAGCCAATACTGAAGCAGGACAGCCAGGCAACTGGTATTGTTTAAAAGGAAACATCCATATCCCTCTCAGTTAAGGTTCCCTTCAATAGGTGAAAAGGTTTATGTTAGCAAATAGTAATATATCGGTAAAAAATACCAATATTCCACTATAAGATTACCCATTGCCTAACAGTAGAATATTGGTAATTTTACCAATAGCTTTCCCCGATACCGCTAATTGTCTGCAGTAAGGAGGTCGTAACTACAGTAATTAAGCAAACCTAGATTGGATTCTGTAATGCTATAGCGTGATAAGAATTTGCCACCCGGGTCAAATCAAATCATATTGAGGGTTGCTGAACAGTTTGTGAATTTGTGGGGGCTGCACTGAATTATTAAGGGTGTCAGGATTCTGGATCCAGGGAGTTCAGCTGTCAGATAATTAGAAATGATTGTACTTAGCAGAGACAGATTGAGGTGAAATTGGGCCCTAGGCAAGAAGCCAGTTTGAGCTCCTCTTCCTGGCTACTTGGTCTTTTTGCTAAGGTGATGTAAGAGATGTCAGCCAGGCCCCTTGAAAACTGTCAGGCCATAGGCATGTGCCTAGTTTGCCATGTGGGTGATTTGCCTCTGATAGTGATTTTGGAATTATTATAGTGGAGTTCCTCTTTAACTCTTCCGTCAGCCGTGTGTTATATTGTCCCTGGTGGACCAGGACCTGCATGTCTCTGATCTGTGGAACGTCTTATTTATTCTAATTTATGTTGATAAATTTAGCGCTGTTTAATACCACATTAAAACTATAAAAAAAAAAACCTGTTTTGTGGTATATCTGGTCAGACACTATCAATGCACTGATGTCTCATCAGCTTGTTACCGATCCCTGCTCACAGCCCAGGCAGACCATCTCATACTCAGGACATGCTTTTTCTATCATTAGCCCTTTGGAGGTGATATCCTAATGCTGGGTCTCATCAGTGCAGGATACCACGTCCCTGTTGTAGTAACTGTCCATCCACCCGCCCCTGATCTACCCTGAGTATTGTTTGATTGAACCTGCCCAAATCGATGTCACAAATGATTCCCTATCAATTCTTTGCTGAAATTGATCAATTCAGTCAATCATGCCGAATGGAAGATCTTGCTCAATTTGCATCAGGTCAGGAATGCGTCACTAGCAGCATTGGATTTGCACCGTGTGGTGTACGCAGCAAAGCTTATACTCGCCTGTCCACCGGCGCACCTCCTCCTGTGTCTCCTCTCCACTGCTGGGAGCTCCTCCCTGTCTCTCCTCACCCTAGGAACCTGTGTCACGGTCACATAAGGTATGTGCCATGGTGCCTCAAGTGTTTCCTCCTCTAGCATTTGTCAGGGGACACAGGGAGAGAGGGAACAGGAAAGAGCTGCCAGCAGTGGAGAGAAGACAAGCGTTGGAGGACAGGTGAGTGTGTAAGAAAGTGCACCTAATCCACTATGGCGGCCCGACATTTTGCATCATATCCAATCAATACATGCAACCAATTTCAACCTGAAATTGGCCACATTGTCAATTGGGCATACTCTTGGCGGCTTCAATTTTCATCCGATTTGATTATAATTATCAAATCAGACGGTTGAATGGCCGCCAAGTAGTTTGATGCATGGCCACTAGAGATGTCGCGAACCTCCAATTTTCGGTTTGCGAACCTTCGCGGAAGGTTCGGTTCGCGTAAAAGTTCGCGAACTGCAATAGACTTCAATGGGGAGGCGAACTTTGAAAAATAGAAAAAATTATGCTGGCCACAAAAGTGATGGAAAAGATGTTTCAAGGGGTCTAACACCTGGAGGGGGGCATGGCGGAGTGGGATACATGCCCAAAGTCCCGGGGAAAAATCTGGATTTGACGCAAAGCAGCGTTTTAAGGGCAGAAATCACATTGAATGCTAAATTGCAGGCCTAACGTGCTTTCAAACATCTTGCATGGGTATACATCAATCAGGGAGTGTAATTAGAGTTCTGCTTCACACTGACACACCAAACTCACTGTGTAACACACCGCAAACAGCTGTTTGCGTAGTGACGACCGTGCTGGACTGGTGCGCACCGTGGCCAGAGTGTAGGCCGTGGCGTTTTTCAAGCCCATATGGTCGCCGGGCTGTGGTAGCTCAATGATAGAACAATAGTGACTGTCCAGCTGATCAAATTTGGTCTGACCACAATGAAGCAACGACCTTATTATCTTTTGTGTGCCACCCCCACCCGAGACACTCAAATAGCCGGCGGTCATTGCTTCATTGTGATACGCAAGCCCCTTCACCGCGGCAAGGTAATTATCATGAAGGGGGATGGGCACATGTACATGCCTTTTGTTTTTTTGTTGCAGCCGCCCGCAGTGCAGCCAGAAAAATTAGGCAGGCATGTACACGCACCAGAAAAATTAGTGTAGCGGTCGCTGCTAGCAGCGGCCTTAAAAATTCAGGAATCCGCCTAGAGTCCTGGACCCTGTTGGTGGTGGCGGAGAAGGCAAGCGGCCTGCAGGCAGAGATGCTGTGTGTGGGGACTGACTTAGTCTTCGGTCATGCAGTAGCCCTCCGGGATCCATTCCTCATTCATTTTGATAAAGGTCAGGTACTGAACACTGTCGTGACTGAGGCGACTTCTCAGTAACTATGCCCCCAGCTGCACTGAAGGTCCTTTCTGACAGGACGCTTGCGGCAGGGCAAGAGAGAAGTTGGATGGCAAATTGGGACAGCTCTGGCCACAGGTCAAGCCTGCGCAACCAGTAGTCCAAGGGTTCATCGTCGCTTTTCGCAGTGTCTACATCCACACATTTAAGGCCAGGTAGTCGGCTACCTGCCGGCCCAGGCGTTGGTGGAGGGTGGATCCGGAAGGACTATGGCGAGGAGTTGGACTAAAGAACGTCCGCATGTCTGACATCACCTTGAGATCGCTGGAGCGTCCTGTCCTTGCCTGCGTGGACTTGGGAGGAGGAGGGTTACTGCCAGTGGTACCTTGATTGCGTTGTGCAGCCACATCACCCTTAAACGCATTGTAAAGCATCATCGACAGCTTGTTCTGCAAGTGCTGCATCCTTTCCGCCTTCTGTTGAGTTGTTAACAGGTCCGCCACATTGTGCCTGTACCGAGGGTCTAGTAGCGTGGCCACCCAGTACAGGTCATTCGCCTTGAGTTTTTTGATACGGGGGTCCCTCAACAGGCTGGACAACATGAAAGAGGACATCTGCACAAAGCTGGATGCAGACATACTCTCCATCTCCTCTTGCTCTTCCTCAGTGACGGGACGCAACTCCTCTTCCTCCCCTCAGCCACGAACAATACCACAGGAACGTGGAGCAGCAGAAGCCCCCTATGATGGCTGCCGCGGTTGTTCTTCTTCCGCTGCCTCTTCCTCCTCCACAGAAACACCTTCCTCATCATCAGAGTCTGACTCCTCTCCTTCCCCACACGACTCCTCTTCTTCCTCCTCCTCCTCCCCCCTCTGTGCTGCCGCAGGTGTTGTGGGAACATCGGGTTCGGGTGTAAATGGCTCCCACGACTCCTGCTGCCGTAACTCTTCTCGTTCACGCTCCTCCACAGCTGTATCCACCACTCTACGCACGGCACGCTCCAGGAAGTAGGCGTAGGGGATCAAGTCGCTGATGGTGCCCTCATCGCGACTCACCAGTTTGGTCACCTCCTCAAAGGGCTCCATGACCCTGCATGCATTTTGCATCAGTGTCCAGTTGTTGCGCCACAACATCCCCATCCTCCCAGATTGTGTTCTTGTACTGTAATGATACAGGTACTGGGTGACCGCTTTCTCCTGGTCTAGCAGGCGAGAGAACATCAGCAGGGTGGAATTCCAGCGAGTCGGGCTATCGCAAATCAGGCGTCTCACCGGCAAGTTGTTTCTACGCTGAATGTCCGCAAAGCGTGCCATGGCCTTGTAAGAGCGCCTGAAATGCCCACACAACTTCCTGGCCTGCTTCAGGACGTCCTCTAAGCCTGGGTACTTGGACACAAATCTTTGCACAACTAGATTCAGCACATGTGCCATGCAGGGTATCTGTGTCAGCTTTCCCAAATTCAACGCAGCAATGAGATTGCTGCCGTTGTTGTCACACACCACGTTGCCGATCTCAAGCTTGTGCGGGGTCAGCCATTGCTCCACCTGTTTGTTAAGAGCAGACAGGAGAGCTGCTCCAGTGTGACTCTCCGCTTTCAGGCAAGACATGTCTAACACTACGTGACACCGTCGTACCTGGCATGCAGCACAGGACCTGGGGTGCTGGGGCTGTGTAGCTGGAGAGGAGATCGCGGCACCAGCCAAGGAGGAGCAGGAAGATGACGACATCGAAGCGGTGGTAGCAGGTGGAGAGGAAGTGGCTGGAGGCCTGCCTTACAAGCGGTGGAGGTGTGACAAGTCGGTCCGCTGCGCAGCCACGTACTTCCTGCTTGCTGCCATCGGTCACCAGGTTGACCCAATGGGCTGTTTATGTAATGTAGTGGCCCTGCCCGTGCTTGGCAGACCAGGCATCCGTGGTCAGGTGGACCCTTGACCCAACGCTGTGTGCCAGAGATGACACCACTTGCCTCTCAACTGCACGGTACAGTTTGGGTATGGCCTTTTGTGAAAAATAATTGCGGCCTGGTATCTTCCACTGCGGTGTACCAATGGCCACAAACTTACGGAAAGCCTCCGACTCCACCAGCTAGTATGGTAATAGCTGGCGAGCTAATAGTTCCGCCACGCCAGCTGTCAGACGCCGGGCAAAAGGGGTGACTGGCAGACATTTGCTTCTTACGCTCAAATACTTCCTTCACGGACAGCTGGGTACTGCTGTGGGCAGAGGAGAAGGAACCGCTCAAGGGAAGAGGTGGTGTGGAGGAGGGTGGCTGTGAAGGTGCAAGGGAGAAAGTGGATGAAGACGATACACCTGAAGGAGGAAGAGGAGAAGGAGGGTGGCTTGTCTTTTGAGGGGTGCTGCTTTTCCTCAGGTGTTCTTGCCATAGCTGTTTGTGCCTTCTCTCCAGGTGCCTTCGTAAGGCACTTGTCCCTACGTGAGAGTTGGCCTTTCCACGGCTCAATTTTTGCTGGCAGAGACAACAGATGGCTTTGCTACGATCTGAGACACACACGTGAAAAAAATTCCAAACCGCTGAGCCCCCCTGGGGTGATGGTGATACGGTGGCATCAGCAGCTGACGTTGAAGGGCATGTTGGCTGGCTGGCCATAGCTGGCGATACATGGCGCCGGACACTGCCCCCAGCTGTTTCTGAGGACGAGCTCCCTCTGCTTCTATAATGGAGCCGTCTCCTCCTACTCCTCTCTGACTCCTCCTCTGAACTGTCCCCCTGGTCATCTCCTCTACCGGGAACATATGTGGTATCCGTATAATCGTCATCATCATCCTCCTGGCCAGCTGCGCTTTCCTCAGACACCTCCAACTGCACCAACTTCAGGTGGTTCATCATCCCCCTCCTCCATACTATCGCCACCTAACTCAGACGTATGAGGTGGTGTACCTGCGCCTTCTTGTTGTTGTTGCAGTAGTGGCTGGGAATCAGTGATTTCACCACCACCACCAAATAACTCCTGCGAAGTGTCAAATGCAGCGGATGTGGTGCTTGATGTAGCGCTGGTGGCTGCGGGAGATGAGGTGTTCTGTGTTAAATACTCAAGAACCTCCTCACGATTTTGGGAAGTGATGGCACGTGCCTTCTTCTGAGCACTGTATTTTGGGCTAGGTCCGCACGAAATCACAGCAACACCACCTCGCACAGCCACAGACCTGCCGGTGCCTGGTGGCCTTCCTCTGGGTCTGCCTCTACCTCTTCCTCTACCTGGTTTGTCCATTTTGTCCATCTCGGGGGGATGCTAGGTATATGCAGTGAGGTGGGTTCTCACTCAACACAACAGGTAGTTAGATGCAGTGAGCTGGGTTCACTGAACAGTAAAGGTACTTAAGATGCAGTGAGGTGGGTTCTCACTCAACACAACAGGTAGTTAGATGCAGTGAGGTGGCCAGGTGGGTTCACACAACACAACAGGTAGTTAGATGCAGTGAGCTGGGTTCACTGAACAGTGAAGGTACTTAAGATGCAGTGAGGTGGCCAGCTGGGTTCACTCAACACAACAGGTAGTTAGATGCAGTGAGCTGGGTTCACTGAACAGTGAAGGTACTTAAGATGCAGTGAGGTGGGTTCTCACTCAACACAACAGGTAGTTAGATGCAGTGAGCTGGGTTCACTGAACAGTAAAGGTACTTAAGATGCAGTGAGGTGGGTTTTCACTCAACACAACAGGTAGTTAGATGCAGTGAGCTGGGTTCACTGAACAGTAAAGGTACTTAAGATGCAGTGAGGTGGGTTCTCACTCAACACAGCTGGTAGTTAGATGCAGTGAGCTGGGTTCACTGAACAGTAAAGGTACTTAAGATGCAGTGAGGTGGGTTCTCACTCAACACAACAGGTAGTAAGATGCAGTGAGCTGGGTTCACTGAACAGTGAAGGTACTGTTAAGATGCAGTGAGGTGGGTTCTCACTCAACACAACAGGTAGTTAGATGCAGTGAGCTGTGTTCACTCAACACAAAGCTAGGTATATGCAGTGATGAGGTGGGTTAAGTAAACACAACAGGTACTGGCAGGGCCGGCCCTAGACTTTTTGCCGCCTGAGGCAAAACTTTTAAAAGTGTGGGTGGGGGGCACCGATCTGGAGGGGTATCGGGCAGGAAGGGTGTATTGGGCCTAGCGGTGGGGAAGGGGGTTGGACCCCCCCTCCCTCGTCTGGGTCCCCCGATCTGCGCTCCCCTCCAGCTGAAAATAGTTACGTTCTAGCGTATAGATAAGAGGCAACGGGCGGGGATCACTCACCACTATGGGCGGTGTTGCAGGAAGTGACGTGGAGGGCTCACTGGAATGCGTAAAAGGTGAGTGATCCTCACCCGTTGCCTCTTATCTATACGCTGGAACGTAACTATTTTAAGCTGGAGGGGAGTGCAGATCGGGTACCCCAGGCGAGGGAGGGGGGGTCCGACCCCCCCTCCCCACCGCTAGGCCCAATACCCCATTTCTGCCCGCTACTCCTCCAGCTCGGCGGGCTGCCCCCCACCCACGGACAGGCAGGTGCTGCCCCCCCCCCAGATATGCCGCCTGAGGCAAATGTTTCACCCAGCCTCATGAGCGGGCCGGCCCTGGGTACTGGGGTATATGCAGTACTGGGTAGTACAATGTGCAGCTCCCTGTCACACACACAGGTAGTCACTGAATGTGCTGGGCTGCTGGCAGTGGCACACACACTATCAATTAGCAAGGCTGTGCATACAACAAAAGTGTCAGTTTGACACACAGGAAAAAAAATATGTACAGGATGAGCTCTGAAAAGAGCTGTTGCTGTTGATGGGTGCTTTACAAGCAATAATAATCAGTCAGGAACAAGCAAAGCAGCCTAGAACCTAACTAATCTGTCCCTAGGAGAAAAAGTCTGCAGCAGCTGTCCCTTTCTTCTCTCTAGCAGGCACACGAGTGAGTGTAATGGCCGGCGAGCCTGCCTTATATAAGGGGGGTGGGGCTCCAAAGCTTAGTGTAGCCTGAATGGCTACAATGTGCCTGCTGACTGTGATGCAGAGGGTCAAAGTTGACCCTCATAGTGCATTATGGGGCGAATCGAACTTTCGCAAAAGTTCGTCTGGTGTAGGCGAACGCGAACCCCCTAAGTTCGCCTGGATCCCTTCGCCGGCGAACCGTTCGCTACATCTCTAATGGCCACCTTTAAAATGGTCAATACCAGGGGCGTAACTAGGAGCCACCGGGCCCCCCTGCAGAGATTCTGATGCCCCCCCCCCCCCCCGGGGGCCCACTCAGGGCCGCTTTGGGGGGCTGGAGGGGACGCAGCATGAGGGGAAAGCCATGGCCACACTCGGCGGGGAGGGGGGACGGTCCCCCCCCTCACCTCGGGCTCTCCCCTCTGTGCTCCCCTCCAGCTTAAATTAGTGTCTGGGCAGCAGGGGGCAGTGGGCAGATACATACCTTCCTTGCGTTCCACCGCATATACTCCTCGCTCTAGTGTCTGATGCTACTTCCTGTTTATACAGGAAGTGACGTCAGACGCTAGAAAGAGGAACATTCCCGGTGGAACGCAAGGAAGATATGTATCTGCCCGCTGCCCAGACACTAATTTAAGCTGGAGGGAAGCGCAGAGGGGAGAGCCCGAGGTGAAGGAGGGGGAGGCTGTCCCCCCTCCCCGCCGAGTGTGGCCATGGCTTTCCCCTCATGCTGCGTCCCCTCCAGCCCCCCCCCCCCCCTAAAACGGCCCTGAGAGGCCTGTGGGAGTAGGGGCTGCAGGCCCTATTGTTACGCCCATGGTCAGTACAATTACATTTCTGCTCCCAGAGGTGAGGCCCCTCCTCACTAATTTCAGTGTTTTCTGTAAATTCTGATTTATAGATTGATGCTTCTGTCTTCACAAAGGAACACCGAGTCATTCCAAAACGTGTGACTATTGCAAGTTTCTTAGAATAAAGATTTAATCTCTGGAGTGCCGACTGGTACGTCCTCAATCAATTCTTGTATGAGTGGTGTTTAGGGATCTACCGCTGTACCATGCAAGTGAATGGGATTGTTTAGTACAAGATTTTTCAGGCTTTCAAGAAAACCTGGCAGTTGATCCTGGCATCTTGTCTCATTTCAAAAGCAAAATGCAGCTTCTAGAAGGCGTTTGAAAGCCAGCAAAAGCCACTGATAGGTCTGCCTCTAATACTTTCAGCTAAAGACCCTGAACAAGCATGCAGATCAGGTGCTCTGACTGAAGTCAGACTGGATTATCTGCATGCTTGTTTCAAGTGTGTGATTCAGCCACTACTGCAGCCAAATAGACCAGCAGGGCTGTCAAGCAACTGGTATTGTTTAAAAGGAAATAAATATGGCAGCCTCCATATCACTGTCACCTTGGGTCCCTTTTAATCCCTTGCCCCACATACAGGATTGTAGAACCAGGGGACTGTGTCAGCACTGGCTATAGCTTGACTTATGGAGAAGCAGCAGAGGCCCAACCCTAGGGCAGCTACTGCTCAGAGGACCGATTGTGGAAAAGGGATTGCTGCATGTGCAGGAAGAGGTTCCAAATATTAAGCATCACATAGCAGGAAGCAGCTGCCCAAGGGTGCTTTATATTTAAACGAGCTTCTGTACATGGATTATTATTGATTTATAAAGCGCCAACATATTCCGTGGCGCTGTACAAAGTAAGAAACAAACATGGGGTACATAATACAGACAATGGTGTACACAAGTGTATACATGGTGTATACAAGATACATAATTAGTGACAAAATACAAAAAATGATACAGAATACAAATTACAGAAGTGTTAATGACAGTGATAAAAGTAACATGATGAATAAAATGTATAATGATTTCCAAGACACAAAAGGGGGAGAGAGCCCTGCCCTTGCGAGCTTACAATCTAAAGGGAATGGGGGGAAACAAGAGGAGGGATGTTACACAAGGAAGAGGGAGCTGCCATGGAATGGCAGGGAGACTGGTTCACATAAATGGACAGGAAACTAGGCCTTTGGTCAAAGGAAGAAATTATAAATCCAGCCGTGCAGGCTGTGGGAAATCAAAGGAATGCTGTGGTATAAAAGTAGCAGCATGGGATTGGGAGTTCCCATCAATACTATGGGCTTGATTCACAAAGCCGTGCAAACTGTTTAGCACGGGTGTGCTAAACAGTTAGCACGTGAAGTGCCGTTCGCGGACTTTTGCGCGCGAAATTTGGCAAATGCTGCGATCGCGCGATTCGCACCACTTTGCTCTCGCAAAAGTCCGCGAACGGCACTTCACGTGCTAACTGTTTAGCACACCCGTGCTAAACAGTTTGCACGGCTTTGTGAATCAAGCCCCATATTCCTTCTGATATCTGAACAATATCTAGTGATGTAAGGTGGTAACCTTGGTAAATTACATCATGGGAGATATTAATGGTTTATCTTATCCATGTTTAGTAAAAATTTAAGTGTACCTGAGGTGGGAATAAAAAAAAAAATATATATTTATAAACCTGAGACTTCCTCCAGGCCGATCGCTCCATCGACTTCTTCCTCCGACCAGTGGCGTAACAATAGGGGCTGCCGCCATTGCATCTGAGGGAGGGCCCGGGGCCCCTGTTGGGCCCACTCAGGGTCATTTTGGGGGGCAGGAGGGATCGCAGCATGAGGGGAGAGCATGGCCACACATCGGCTGGGAGGGAGGACAGTCCACCTCCCCCTCACCTCAGGCTCTCCCATCAGCGCTCCCCTCCTGCATCGAAATCAGTGGCAGAAGGCGACGGGCAGGAAGGTACATACCTTCATGTGTTCCACGCGCCGGAGGTTCTGCTCTCTAAGTGTCTGACGCTACTTCTTGTTTAAACAGAAAGTAGCGTGAGGCACTTAGAGATCGGACCTCCGCAGTGGATGGAGGTATGTGTTCCTGCCCGCCGCCTGCTGCCACTGATTTCAATGCTGGAGGTGTGCGCTGAGGGGAGAGCTTGAAGTGAAGGAGGTGGGACTGTCCCCCCTCCCAGCCGATGTGTGGCCATACTTTCCCCTAATGTGGATCTCCGATGGTGCCGCTTACAGCTCTATCCACTCTAAGCTTGAATCACAGGCCGGGTAGCTGTGTCACATGCTATGCGGACCTCCAATGGCATTGCTGCAGTCAACACTCCTAGACCACGGGACTTGCCCGCCTACACGTTACGCCCACCCCCTAGCGAGCTTCGTCGGGGTGTTCAGCGGAGGAGGATGTCTAGGGAGCGATCAGCCTGGAGGGGGCTAGAGGAAGCCCCAGGTATGTATATATTTTTTCCTGGCTCATCTCAGGTTTAAAAATGTATTTTACTACACGTAGTGCTATGAGTTATACACACACTAATATAATAAATCGATAAATAGATCTATCAAATTCAGTGCAATGCAAATCAGACTAGAGCTGGTTCTAAAATCACATCTAAACTGAGAGGGATACAGAGGCTGACATAATTATTTCCTTTTAAACAATGCTAATTGCCTGGCTGTCTTGTTGATCCTCTGCCTCTTAGGTAGTGTTGGGCGAACACCTAGATGTTCGGGTTCGCGAACGTTCGCCGAACATCGCCGCGATGTTCGGTGTTCGCGCCGAACTCCGAACATAATGGAAGTCAATGGGGACCCAAACTTTCGTGCTTTGTAAAGCTTCCTTACATGCTACATACCCCAAATTTGCAGGGTATGTGCACCTTGGGAGTGGGTACAAGAGGAAAAAAAATATTTGAAAAAGAGCTTATAGTTTTTGAGAAAATTGATTGTAAAGTTTCAAAGGAAAAACTGTCTTTTAAATGTGGAAAATGTCATGTTTCTTTGCACAGGTAACATGCTTTTTGTCGCCATGCAGTCATAAATGTAATACAGAGAAGAGGTTCCAGGAAAAGGGACTGGTAACGCTAACCCAGCACAAGCAGCAGAACACGTGATGGAACAGGAGGAGGCTCAGGAGGAAAAGGCCACGCTTTTTGAGACACAACATCCCAGGCCTTGCATGAGGACAAATAGCGTGCGGATATAGCAATGCTTTTTGCCGCCATGCAGTCATAAATGTAATAAAGATAAGAGGTTCAATAAACAGGGACCGGCAACGCTAACCCAGCAGCAGCAGCACACGTGATGGAACAGGAGGAGGCGCAGGAGGAGAAGGCCACGCTTTTTGAGACACAACATCCCAGGCCTTGCATGAGGACAAATAGCGTGCGGATATAGCAATGCTTTTTGCCGCCATGCAGTCATAAATGTAATAAAGATGAGAGGTTCAATAAACAGGGACCGGAAACGCTAACCCAGCAGCAGCAGCACATGTGATGGAACAGGAGGAGGCGCAGGAGGAGAAGGCCACGCTTTTTGAGGCACAGCATCCCAGGCCTTGCATGAGGACAAATAGTGTGCGGATATAGCAATGCTTTTTTCCGCCATGCAGTCATAAATGTAATAAAGATGAGAGGTTCAATAAACAAGGACCGGCAACGCTAACCCAGCAGCAGCAGCAGCAGCACACGTGATGGAACAGGAGGAGGCGCAGGAGGAGAAGGCCACGCTTTTTGAGACGCAACCCAGGCCTTGCATGAGGACAAAAAGCGTGCGGATATAGCAATGCTTTTTGCCGCCATGCAGTCATAAATGTAATACAGATGAGAGGTTCAATAAACAGGGACCGGAAACGCTAACCCAGGCCAGCAGCAGCAGCAGCAGCACACGTGATGGAACAGGAGGAGGCTCAGGAGGAGAAGGCCACGCTTTTTGAGACACAACATCCCAGGCCTTGCATGAGGACAAATAGCGTGCGGATATAGCAATGCTTTTTGCCGCCATGCAGTCATAAATGTAATAAAGATGAGAGGTTCAATAAACAGGGACCGGCAACGCTAACCCAGCAGCAGCAGCAGCAGCACACGTGATGGAACAGGAGGAGGCGCAGGAGGAGAAGGCCACGCTTTTTGAGACGCAACCCAGGCCTTGCATGAGGACAAAAAGCGTGCGGATATAGCAATGCTTTTTGCCACCATGCAGTCATAAATGTAATAAAGATGAGAGGTTCAATAAACAGGGACCGGAAACGCTAACCCAGGCCTGCAGCAGCAGCAGCACACGTGATGGAACAGGAGGAGGCGCAGGAGGAGAAGGCCACGCTTTTTGAGACACAACATCCCAGGCCTTGCATGAGGACAAAAAGCGTGCGGATATAGCAATGCTTTTTGCCGCCATGCAGTCATAAATGTAATAAAGATGAGAGGTTCAATAAACAGGGACCGGCAACGCTAACCCAGCAGCAGCAGCAGCACACGTGATGGAACAGGAGGAGGCGCAGGAGGAGAAGGCCACGCTTTTTGAGACACAACATCCCAGGCCTTGCATGAGGACAAATAGCGTGCGGATATAGCAATGCTTTTTGCCGCCATGCAGTCATAAATGTAATAAAGATGAGAGGTTCAATAAACAAGGACCGGCAACGCTAACCCAGCAGCAGCAGCACACGTGATGGAACAGGAGGAGGCGCAGGAGGAGAAGGCCACGCTTTTTGAGACGCAACCCAGGCCTTGCATGAGGACAAAAAGCGTGCGGATATAGCAATGCTTTTTGCCGCCATGCAGTCATAAATGTAATACAGATGAGAGGTTCAATAAACAGGGACCGGCAACGCTAACCCAGCAGCAGCAGCAGCAGCACACGTGATGGAACAGGAGGAGGCGCAGGAGGAGAAGGCCACGCTTTTTGAGACACAACATCCCAGGCCTTGCATGAGGACAAATAGCGTGCGGATATAGCAATGCTTTTTGCCGCCATGCAGTCATAAATGTAATAAAGATGAGAGGTTCAATAAACAGGGACCGGCAACGCTAACCCAGCAGCAGCTGCAGCAGCACACGAGATGGAACAGAAGGAGGCGCAGGAGGAGAAGGCCACGCTTTTTGAGACGCAACCCAGGCCTTGCATGAGGACAAAAAGCGTGCGGATATAGCAATGCTTTTTGCCGCCATGCAGTCATAAATGTAATACAGATGAGAGGTTCAATAAACAGGGACCGGAAACGCTAACCCAGGCCAGCAGCAGCAGCAGCACACGTGATGGAACAGGAGGAGGCGCAGGAGGAGAAGGCCACGCTTTTTGAGACACAACATCCCAGGCCTTGCATGAGGACAAATAGCGTGCGGATATAGCAATGCTTTTTGTCGCCATGCAGTCATAAATGTAATACAGATGAGAGGTTCAATAAACAGGGACCGGAAACGCTAACCCAGGCCAGCAGCAGCAGCAGCACACGTGATGGAACAAGAGGAGGCGCAGGAGGAGAAGGCCACGCTTTCAGACACAACAACCTAGGCCTTGCATGAGAACAAGAAGCGTGCGGATAGCATGCTTTTTACTGCCATGCAGTCATAAATGTAATAAAGATGAGAGGTTCAATAAACAGGGACCGGCAACGCTAACCCAGCAGCAGCACACGTGATGGAACAGGAGGAGGCGCAGGAGGAGAAGGCCACGCTTTCAGACACAACAACCCAGGCCTTGCATGAGGACAAGAAGCGTGCGGATAGCATGCATTTTGCCGCCATGCAGTCATAAATGTAATGCAGATAAGAGGTTCCATAAACAGGGACCGGCAACGCTAACCCAGCAGCAGCACACGTGATGGAACAGGAGGAGGCGCAGGAGGAGAAGGCCACGCTTTCAGACACAACAACCCAGGCCTTGCATGAGGACAAGAAGCGTGCGGATAGCATGTTTATTGCCGCCATGCAGTCATAAATGTAATGCAGATAAGAGGTTCAATAAACAGGGACCGGAAACGCTAACCCATCACAGATGGTCATTGTTCATGTTACTTGGTTGGGGTCCAGGAGTGTTGCATAGTCGTTTCCAATCCAGGATTGATTCATTTTAATTTGAGTCAGACGGTCTGCATTTTCTGTGGAGAGGCCATCTTCTAGAGGCGATCGGTGTTGGAGGTGGATCTGCACGCTTGCTGTTCTGTGGGCTGCTGCTGCATGGGTGTCATAAAATTTTCCCACTCCAAGGACACTGCCGATACCATTCCCTTTTGGGCACTAGCTGCGGCTTGTGTTGTTTGCTGCCCTCCTGGTCGTCCTGGGTTTGCGGAAGTCAGTCTGTCGGCGTACAACTGGCTAGAGGAGGGGGAGGATGTCAATCTCCTCTCTAAAGTCTCCACAAGGGCCTGCTGGTATTCTTCCATTTTGACCTGTCTGACTCTTTCTTCAAGCAGTTTTGGAACATTGTGTTTGTACCGTGGATCCAGAAGGGTATAAACCCAGTAATTGGTGTTGTCCAGAATGTGCACAATGCGTGGGTCGCGTTCAATGCAGTCTAGCATGAATTGAGCCATGTGTGCCAGAGTCCTGCCAGAATCCTCATCATCCTCTTGTGAGCGTTGTGATAGTTGTTGTGATGCATCATAGTCGTCACCTTCCTCCTGGTCTGCTTCTGTTGACCATTCACGCTAAATTGTGGAAGTCCAACGTGCACCGCTCTGGCCCTCGTCAGTGGTGGCAGGAAATTCCTGCTCCAACTTCAGCTGTTCCTTCTCCTCTTCTTCGTCATAGCTGCTGGGGCCAGTATTTCCTGAGGCGGATGGCCTGATGTTGGTACCATCACGCTGATCGTTTTCTCCTTCAGATTCCCCCAGTTGCATCATGACAGCTGTTTCCTTGATTTTCAACATTGACCTCTTCAGTAAACACAGCAGTGGTATGGTAATGCTGACTGAAGAGTTGTCACTGCTCACAAGCAACGTGGATTGCTCAAAATTTTGGAGTACTTGGCAGAGGTCCAACATGTTGGCCCAATCGGATCCACAGAAGCTTGGCAGCTGTCCGGATGCGCCTCGGTACTGCGCCGTCATGTACTGGACCACTGCACTCTTCTGCTCGCAAAAGCGGGCTAGCATGTGCAGCGTAGAATTCCAGCGCGTAGGGACATCACACAGCAAGCGATGGTGGGGGAGATTGAAGCGCTCCTGCATCTTGGCGAGTGCCCCCGAAGCAGTACTGGAATTTCTACAATGTTTGGCCAGTCGTCGCACCTTCAACAGAAGATCGGCCACGCCTGGGTATGTCCTCAGGAACCGCTGAACTACTAGGTTCATCACGTGCGCCAGGCAAGGGATGTGTGTCAGCTTAGCCAACCTTAAAGCGCGAATGAGATTACTCCCATTATCACACACAACCATGCCCGGTTTCAGGTCCAGCGGTGCCAGCCACAAATCCGTCTGTTCCTTTATTCCCCTCCAAATTTCCTCCCCTGTGTGCTGCTTATCCCCAAGGCAGATCAGCTTCAGCAACGCTTGCTGACGCATGCCAACAGCTGTGCTGCACTGCTTCCACGATCCTACTGCTGCTGTGTTAGCGTTTCCGGATGAGGTACAGCTTTGAGATGCGTTGGAGGAGAAGGAGTCAGAGAGGTAGGTGCTGCTGTTGTTATCCAGTGGGAGGGACGGCGGTGCAGCTGTTTGCGGCGTGGGCAACACCCGCGCGGTAGCAGGTGATGAATCGCTGCCAGGCTCCACAAGGTTCACCCAGTGCGCGGTAAGGGAGATGTATCGACCCTGGCCGAACGCACTCGTCCAGGTGTCAGTGGTGAGGTGAACCTTGCAGGCAACGGCATTCTTCAAGCTTCGGGTTATTTTGCTGACCACGTGCTCATGCAACTCAGGCACTGCAGAGCGTGCAAAGTGGTAGCGGCTGGGAACCACGTAACGTGGGATGGCCACTGACATCATGCCCTTGAAGCTGTTTGTCTCCACCACTCGATATGGCAGCATTTCGCAGGCCAGAAGCTTGGCTATGCTGGCTGTTAGTGCCACGGCCCGGGGGTCATTTGCTGGCAATTTCCTCTTGCGCTCAAACATCTCCGAGACAGACAACTGAACCGTAGGGCTGCACACTGAACGGCTGTTGGTTGTTGTGTTTGATGAACACTGGGAGACCTCAAGAGCACTACTCCGGAAAGTGACAGTGTCAGCGTCGTCTGATGTTTGTGAATGTTGTGAACCACGCAATGGCTGGGCTACTGCTGCTGCTGAGGCGGGTCTGGTGGTGAGTCTGGTGACCCCAAGGGAGGCAGTGTTGCTGGTACCCTGTCCTGCCGCGTTTGTCCACAGAGTGGGATGTTTGGATAGCATGTGGCGGCTCATGCTGGTGGTGGAGAGGTTGTTAATACTTTTCCCCCTGCTCAGGCGGGTCTTGCACACCTTGCAAATCGCCATTGAGTCCCCAGGGAGAAAAGCGCTATATAAATATTATTGTTATTGTTATTGTTATAGTACCATCCTCAGTGCAGTCTTCAAAGAAAGCCCAGACTTTGGAGCACCTGCCTTGCTGGCGATTTCTGTTTGCGCCTCTTTTGCCTCTCACTTGAACTTCCACGCTTGTGGTGCCTGAAATTGCGCGCCGCCTACCTTGTTGCACAAGGCGAACTCGTGCAGCAGTGGGTTCTTCAACAGACTCATCTGTGCTGCTGCTACGACGGCGATGTTCTCGTTCACAAACAAAATCTGGGTCTATGTCCACATTGTCCATACTCTCCTCTTCCATCTCCTGAAACTCGTCATATGTCATTGTGGGGAGCCGCCGCCGTGGAGTAGAGCTCCCCAGAACAACCTCTGCGCAGCTCACTCCAACGTCGTCTTCCAGATCTTGTCGGCCGACCTCCTGCAATTGCAACCCCTCCTGCCCAACTTGCTCTGGGATTTGGGTTTCCGAGTCCTCCTCGGACTCGCCTTGTATTTCAGTGCGCGGTGCATTTCCCACAGTTAATGGTTGTGAATCCGGGCACAACATTTCTGGCTGTTCCTCCATTGACCTTTCAAAGGTGGAAGTTTGTTGGACTGGGAATAGCTCCTGCGAATACCCCATTGTGTCCTGAGGTAATTCATCTGACTGGTTATCTGGCAGTTGTGTGCGTGGTGTCGCTGCCGGTTGTGTCAGCTTTGTGCCCACTGGCTCCTTGTAACTGGCTGAGGACTCGGACCTCGTGCGTGATGTGCTGGTGCTGCTTAACCGACTGCTGGACGCTTGAGAGGTCATCCAAGTAATTATCTGTGGAAAAACATAAGAAGAGAAGGGGCGCTATGAGCCTTCTATACAAGACAATATCCTCATCTGCTGGGCAGGTCTCACCTGTTTGTAGTGTGGCTGGTACAGCGTACACAGCCTCGGTGTGCCTGCGTCCCGCTTGGCCGAGCTGGGGACCGAGCTCTCAGCGTGGGGGCGGATGTGACGTCACGTCCCAGGCTCCTCTGTGGTAGGTAGTGATAGCAACCAGGACGCTCACTCTCTAGAGCGGTGGGGAGAAGTCCTGTCCTATCCAGGAAGCGCAGCCGTGAGTGGAACACACGGCTGTGTATATGATAAAGGAGTAGGGCTAAAATTGTACTGGCAAAGTACAAATTTATTAAAATCAAACAACGCGTTTCGCAGAGGTACGCCCTCCGCTTTTTCAAGTTAGTTATATAAACTTTAAAAAACTCCTTCCTTAAATACTCAGTATACACTTTCTAACAGCCAATAGGCTTAACATGGGCAGGGATGTCATTACCATAGTCCACCTAAAAGGTGGTTGATATATATCTCCTATTAAAGGAGCAATACCAATATAATTCGCTATATATATTTAGTAGTTTACTGTGCACACTTAGAATAATTAGTTACAATTAATATTGAATTTAATAATTAGGCTGCAAAGACACCCTACTGTATGTTAGACCCATAGGCCTCACAAACGGCAATATCCCCCCCATAAACCACCCACAAACCCTACATATACAGTTTTCCCAGATGGCAATAAAATCCACATGAATGGCAAAAAGGAAATAATAAAATACACTAAGGGGAAAGAGGTTATGGCAGAACAAATATATATATATATATATATGCTCGAGGATACGCGCGCATCGGCACATGAGCGCGTGCGGGCGAGCACCAGGGTCCATGCCCAGGTACCGCACGCACCCACTCGCGTAGCCCCACCCACGCCATCCCCACAAACGAGCCCCCTGTCAGAACTATCGTACAACCGGCTGGAGGTGGCTCATTTCCTCCAGACACTTGTTGAGGCCCCCTGGCTCCAGGGTCCCTAGCTTTAAAATCCAAAATGACTCACGTCTACATAGGACACGATACCTTTCATATTTATTATGGTGTACTATCTGTTCCATGAGAGTGGCCCTCAAAAGTTTGAAGTCCCTATCATGAACAAGATTGAAGTGTTTAGATACCCCATGGTTTAATTCACCATTTTTAATTATTAAAATTATTAGAAAGTGTATACTGAGTATTTAAGGAAGGAGTTTTTTAAAGTTTATATAACTAACTTGAAAAAGCGGAGGGCGTACCTCTGCGAAACGCGTTGTTTGATTTTAATAAATTTGTACTTTGCCAGTACAATTTTAGCCCTACTCCTTTATCATATACACAGCCGTGTGTTCCACTCACGGCTGCGCTTCCTGGATAGGACAGGACTTCTCCCCACCGCTCTAGAGAGTGAGCGTCCTGGTTGCTATCACTACCTACCACAGAGGAGCCTGGGACGTGACGTCACATCCGCCCCCACGCTGAGAGCTCGGTCCCCAGCTCGGCCAAGCGGGACGCAGGCACACCGAGGCTGTGTACGCTGTACCAGCCACACTACAAACAGGTGAGACCTGCCCAGCAGATGAGGATATTGTCTTGTATAGAAGGCTCATAGCGCCCCTTCTCTTCTTATGTTTTTCCACAGCGGTTTTTCTGGGAGCAGCTGAGCGCATCTATAGGGGTCTGATCGCACCAGAGGGTAGTACCTACTGCCCCTTTTCTCAAGTAATTATCTGGTCCTGTTCTTTTGGATTTGTGAGGGTTGTTGTCCTGGACAACATGGGCGGTATTGAGTGGGTTTTCTTGGGTGCTCCCCTGTGGCCTGTACGTGAACCGTCAGGGGAAACACCTCTTCCCTTGCCCCTCCCTCTTTCACCGGATTTCTTCCTCATTTCACTTATCCTTAAAGTACACGCTGACTGGCAGCAGTACAGTGGCAGTACAGAAATGCTATACAGTGGTGGGTGG
Source organism: Hyperolius riggenbachi (assembly GCF_040937935.1). Lineage (NCBI taxonomy): Eukaryota > Metazoa > Chordata > Amphibia > Anura > Hyperoliidae > Hyperolius > Hyperolius riggenbachi. The sequence continues at coordinate 85,968,912 of NC_090654.1, forward strand.
GTGAGTGGTGTACAACTATTCCCAGCAGCGACACAGAGCACAATGCTATACAGTGGCGGGTGAGCGGTGTACTACTGTTCCCAGCAGACACAGAGTGGCAGTAAACACAATAGTGCTATATAGTGCTGGGTGAGCGGTGTACACAGAGTGGCAGTAAACACAATGCTATATAGTGTGGCTGAGCGAGCGGTGTACTACTGTTCCCAGCAGACACAGAGTGGCAGTAAACACAATGCTATATAGTGTGGCTGAGCGAGGTACACAGAGTGGCAGTAAACACAATGCTATATAGTGTGGCTGAGCGAGCGGTGTACTACTGTTCCCAGCAGACACAGAGTGGCAGTAAACACAATGCTATATAGTGTGGCTGAGCGAGGTACACAGAGTGGCAGTAAACACAATGCTATATAGTGTGGCTGAGCGAGCAGTGTACTACTGTTCCCAGCAGACACAGAGTGGCAGTAAACACAATGCTATATAGTGTGGCTGAGCGAGGTACACAGAGTGGCAGTAAACACAATGCTATATAGTGTGGCTGAGCGAGCAGTGTACTACTGTTCCCAGCAGACACAGAGTGGCAGTAAACACAATGCTATATAGTGTGGCTGAGCGAAGTACACAGAGTGGCAGTAAACACAATGCTATATAGTGTGGCTGAGCGAGCGGTGTACTACTGTTCCCAGCAGACACAGAGTGGCAGTAAACACAATGCTATATAGTGTGGCTGAGCGAGGTACACAGAGTGGCAGTAAACACAATGCTATATAGTGTGGCTGAGCGAGGTACACAGAGTGGCAGTAAACACAATGCTATATAGTGTGGCTGAGCGAGCAGTGTACTACTGTTCCCAGCAGACACAGAGTGGCAGTAAACACAATGCTATATAGTGTGGCTGAGCGAGGTACACAGAGTGGCAGTAAACACAATGCTATATAGTGTGGCTGAGCGAGCAGTGTACTACTGTTCCCAGCAGACACAGAGTGGCAGTAAACACAATGCTATATAGTGTGGCTGAGCGAGGTACACAGAGTGGCAGTAAACACAATGCTATATAGTGTGGCTGAGCGAGCGGTGTACTACTGTTCCCAGCAGACACAGAGTGGCAGTAAACACAATGCTATATAGTGTGGCTGAGCGAGGTACACAGAGTGGCAGTAAACACAATGCTATATAGTGTGGCTGAGCGAGCAGTGTACTACTGTTCTCAGCAGACACAGAGTGGCAGTAAACACAATGCTATATAGTGTGGCTGAGCGAGGTACACAGAGTGGCAGTAAACACAATGCTATATAGTGTGGCTGAGCGAGCAGTGTACTACTGTTCCCAGCAGACACAGAGTGGCAGTAAACACAATGCTATATAGTGTGGCTGAGCGAGGTACACAGAGTGGCAGTAAACACAATGCTATATAGTGTGGCTGAGCGAGCAGTGTACTACTGTTCTCAGCAGACACAGAGTGGCAGTAAACACAATGCTATATAGTGTGGCTGAGCGAGGTACACAGAGTGGCAGTAAACACAATGCTATATAGTGTGGCTGAGCGAGGTACACAGAGTGGCAGTAAACACAATGCTATATAGTGTGGCTGAGCGAGCAGTGTACTACTGTTCCCAGCAGACACAGAGTGGCAGTAAACACAATGCTATATAGTGTGGCTGAGCGAGGTACACAGAGTGGCAGTAAACACAATGCTATATAGTGTGGCTGAGCGAGCAGTGTACTACTGTTCTCAGCAGACACAGAGTGGCAGTAAACACAATGCTATATAGTGTGGCTGAGCGAGGTACACAGAGTGGCAGTAAACACAATGCTATATAGTGTGGCTGAGCGAGGTACACAGAGTGGCAGTAAACACAATGCTATATAGTGTGGCTGAGCGAGCAGTGTACTACTGTTCCCAGCAGACACAGAGTGGCAGTAAACACAATGCTATATAGTGTGGCTGAGCGAGGTACACAGAGTGGCAGTAAACACAATGCTATATAGTGTGGCTGAGCGAGCAGTGTACTACTGTTCCCAGCAGACACAGAGTGGCAGTAAACACAATGCTATATAGTGTGGCTGAGCGAAGTACACAGAGTGGCAGTAAACACAATGCTATATAGTGTGGCTGAGCGAGCAGTGTACTACTGTTCCCAGCAGACACAGAGTGGCAGTAAACACAATGCTATATAGTGTGGCTGAGCGAGGTACACAGAGTGGCAGTAAACACAATGCTATATAGTGTGGCTGAGCGAGCAGTGTACTACTGTTCTCAGCAGACACAGAGTGGCAGTAAACACAATGCTATATAGTGTGGCTGAGCGAGGTACACAGAGTGGCAGTAAACACAATGCTATATAGTGTGGCTGAGCGAGCAGTGTACTACTGTTCCCAGCAGACACAGAGTGGCAGTAAACACAATGCTATATAGTGTGGCTGAGCGAGGTACACAGAGTGGCAGTAAACACAATGCTATATAGTGTGGCTGAGCGAGCAGTGTACTACTGTTCCCAGCAGACACAGAGTGGCAGTAAACACAATGCTATATAGTGTGGCTGAGCGAGGTACACAGAGTGGCAGTAAACACAATGCTATATAGTGTGGCTGAGCAAGAGGTGTACTACTGTTCCCAGCAGCGACACACAATGACTGGGGGGACCCTGGCTAGCGTGGCTGGAGCGCGAACTACCCTGCCTGCCTACCCAAAGCTAAACCCACAGACAAATGGCGGAGAAATGACGTGGATCGGGTATTTATTTACCCGAACCACGTGACAGTTCGGCCAATCAGAGCGCGTTCGGGTCCGAACCACGTGACCCGTTCGGCCAATCACATTGCTAGCCGAACGTTCGGGGAATGTTCGGCCATGCGCTCTTAGTTCGGCCATGTGGCCGAACGGTTTGGCCGAACACTATCAGGTGTTCGGCCGAACTCGAACATCACCCGAACAGGGTGATGTTCTGCAGAACCCGAACAGTGGCGAACACTGTTCGCCCAACACTACTCTTAGGGCCCATTTCCACTATCGCGAATTCGCATGCATTTTTCCGCATGCGAATTCGCATAGCAATACAAGTGAACTGGACTGTTTCCACTTGTCAGGATTCCTTTGCGTTTTTCTGTGCAGAAAAAATTCAAATGGCAGAGCCATCAGAATTCGCATACCGCATACCGCTATGCGAATCGCGTTGCAGCCAAATAGATCAGCAATCCTGCCAGGTGACCAGTATCATGTAAAAAAAAAAAAAAAAAAAAAGGCAGCCAAAACATTCCTTTCAGTTCATTAACGTGAAAGGGATGAAAGATATGAAGGCTTCTATGTGTATTTAATTTTAAACAATTCCAGTTGCCAGGCAGTCCTGCTGATCCTCTGCCTCTTATCATTTTAGCCATAGACCCTGAACACGCATGAAAGATTAGCTGCAAGCTTGTTTCAGGTGTAAGTCAGATGCTACTGCAGCCAAAGAGATCAGCAGGACTGCTAGAAAACTGGCATTGATCAAAAGGAAATAAATATAGCAGCCACCATATACCTTTAATTTCAGGTTTCAGATAGGATTCCATTTAACTGGACCTTTGCTGCACCTGTTTTGCCACCTTTAATGCTAGGTACACACTATGAGATTTTCTGGCCGATTTACTGTCCTATCGATTATTTCCAACATGTCCTATCTGATTTTCAAGCATTTTCCAATCGATTCCCGACTGTTTTCTGTTTACCTCTAGCGGAAATCGATCGGAAATCAGATAGGACATGTTGGAAATAATCGATCTGACTGTAAATCTGCCAAAATCTCATATTTTGTACCTACATAACTCTACTGCACTGTACTCTACTACTGCACTGCTGTATCAGCTGCCACAGCTCCTCCCAGAGGCCAACCCTGCATACAGATTGGTCTCCCCGTTAGTCAGCAGGAAGGACGAGGTAGTCCTTGTGTACACACATAGTCCCGCCCCCTGTCGTGGATTGGTTTCCCCCAATCCCGCCTCATCCCTGCCTGGAGGGCCAATTAGTCTCTCTATTAGTGAGGGGCGGGCTGGAAGACTCCGTGCCACATAGCTCCGCCCTTGCCCCGTCCACCATTCTGTCCCGGAAGTGCATTGGCTCCGGTGAAGACTGGCAGGCGGGGTCTTTGGGCTGCTTCTCTGGTTGGGATGTGAGAAGCTGCACCGGAGACGCCATGAGCTCCAGACCCGGGGCGGAGGGTGAGAGAGACCGCATTGTGGGTTACAGTGACGAGGGAGGGAGGGGATGCCCACACATGACATTTTACCCATACAGAGAGGAAGGGATTTCCTGTGCAGTATGATTTCTATGTAAACATCCTGTCTCTCAATATACGTCATACATGCTCTTATACAGCATGTACCCATAGGGGTACTAGTGTTACAGTGTATCATAATTGCAGTATATTGTCTTAAAGAGACCCTAAAGTGGAAAAAAGTCCCTAGTCATCTCTTCAGCACTGGGTCCAGGGGTGGGACCCCATTAAGTCTGGTGACATGGGCTTGGCACCGCATGCATGCACAGCAGCAGCTTTCTGCTCTGGCAGAAATAGCCGAGCCCGACCGGGTACGCTGTAATCAGCGCCTGAACAGTGCTATTTCTGCTGGGGCGCAAGTGGAAAGCCGCTAGTGTGCCGGAGCAGACAGGCTGCTGTTATTGTTTGGGGGGTACCAGCGCTGTATCGGACTAGCTGAGGAGGATGGGGACATATATATTTTTCAAATGGCATTAATTGAAAACTACGCCCTCTTTGCACCTGTTATTCCTGCCAGGGTGTCGATTTTAAATAGCCTGCCGATCGGGCCACTTTTTCACCACTGCGGCTCACTAGCCGGAGCTTTGTGAGACGGTCAGGAGCCGATTTCATTGGCTCCTGAAACTGTGAGTCAATCTCATTGGCTTTTATTGATCACAGGATCAAGAGCCAATGATATCAGTTCCTGACTGGCTCACTTACATAGCCGGCCTTTGATATGAGCGACTGGAGCGGTCGCTCAGGGCGCTGGCTTCCAAGGGGGCGCCTATAGCTGGTTACCTATACTGAGGGCACCTACTCCTGATTTCCTATACTGAGGGCACCTATAGATTTACTGAGGGCTCCAACACCTGGCTACCTATACTGGAGGCACCTATGCCTGGCTACCTATGGGGGGGGATGGAGACCTTCAACTGACTTCCTATACTGGGGGCACCTATGCTTGGCAACCTATATTGAGGGCACCTAAACATGAGATCCTATACTGGGGGCGACTATACCTGGCTACCTACCTATACTGAGTCTGAGGGTGTTTGGGGGGGAGGGGGGGGGGGCACACTGTGGCTATAACGCGTGGTGCAAATTGTCAGTGCTGTGCTATCATTCTAAATGGTAGGGGTGGCTAACTGTCCCACTAATTGTTTTTAATAATATTTCTGAAAGGTTCTAACCTTCATTTTTAAGTGTATTCATGATAATGCACTCTTTCCATCCATTCGTGGTTAGCAATACTATTTTTTCTATTATACATACGTGACGTGTCACAGAGATCTGAGCATTTGGCGTGATGTGTCACAACGTTAAAAAGGTTGGGAACCACTGTCCTAGGAGATATCTCAGGAGAAAAGGGGAAGTGTGTGTGTGTGTGTGTGTATACGTGCATGCGTGTGTGTATACGTGCATGCGTGTGTATACGTGCATGCGTGTGTATACGTGCATGCGTGTGTATACGTGCATGCGTGTGTGTATATGCACGTGGGAAAAGGATGAAAGGGGGGGGGGCACAAAAATCAGGTTTCGCTCAGGGCGCTGTGAAACCTAAGGCCGGCCGCCGCTCACAGAGCTGTGCTATCATAGTGATGGCAGAGCGAGTGAGCTTCAGCGTCAGGTGAGCGACATTATCGGTGGTAGCTACGGGTCCATGTGACGGGCCGTTGGTAATCACGTTTTTCTGTATCGGGGGTCTCTGGTCCTTATAGTGTACCTGAGATCACAGTATATAAATATTTTATGCTCACCCGGGGCTTCTTCCAGCCCCATGAGCAGCAATGCATCCCTTGTTGTCCTCCCAAGTGCCTCCGGCTGCAATTAGTTCCGGTAATCTGGCTCAGCTGCTCCAGTCGGCTCTACTGCGCATGTGCGGATGGGGCAAGCATGCGCAGATGAGGCGACTGGCATGACTGAGCTAGATCAGTGGGATAATTGCAGATAAGCGGAGGCACTCGCTAGGATGGCGAGGGATGCATCTGTGCTCATGGGGCTGGAAGAAGCCCCGGGTGAGTATAAAATCTTTTTATAATGAGATCTCAGGTTTCCTTTAACCACCCTGGCGTTCTATTAAGATCGCCAGGGCGGCTGCGGGAGGGTTTTTTTTAAATTAAAAAAAAACTATTTCATGCAGCCAACTGAAAGTTGGCTGCATGAAAGCCCACTAGAGGGCGCTCCGGAGGCGTTCTTCCGATCGCCTCCGGCGCCCAGAATAAACAAGGAAGGCCGCAATGAGCGGCCTTCCTTGTTTTGCTTAGATCGTCGCCATAGCGACGAGCGGAGTGACGTCATGGACGTCAGCCGCCTCCGATCCAGCCCTTAGCGCTGGCCGGAACTTTTTGTTCCGGCTACGCTGGGCTCAGGCGGCTGGGGGGACCCTCTTTCGCCGCTGCTCGCGGCGAATCGCCGCAGAGCGGCGGCGATCGGGCAGCACGCGCGGCTGGCAAAGTGCCGGCTGCGTGTGCTGCTCTTTATTTGAACAAAATCGGCCCAGCAGGGCCTGAGCGGCAGCCATCGGCGGTGATGGACGAGCTGAGCTCGTCCATACCGCTAAGATGGTTAAGGGGCCAGAGACCACTGGTGGTTAAAGCTAATCTGATGTAAGAAACTCACTTCAAGTTAGATGCATACCTGTGTGGAAGGAAGGATATGGATACCATATACCACTTCTGGTCCTCGCTCTGTCCCATGGTCATGCTGCCATCCCCGGTTGAAGTTACTTGTCCTGCTAGATCTTTGGCACTCTTCGGGCTACCTTCAGATCTACTTGCATCCAGGGCTGTGGAGTCGGTCCAAAAATCCACCGACTCCTCAGTTTAGGATTCCTCCGACTCCTCTAATTTGCATATTACAATTTTGTTGATTAACAGTATGTAACGTGAAATTCGTCTCTTAACTGCCAACGCTTAGGAATTTTACAAGACAACTGAAGTGAGAAGGATATGTAGACTACTATATTTATTCCCTTTAGACTAAAACTAGTCCTTGTACTTGTAAAATGTACAGACCGGAACAAAGAACATCTATCAGGCCCTAGGCAATGTGACTGTGGGTACATGTAAGAGTGATGTGCAGGTACTCTGCAGGGGAATGAGGAGATTCTTCCTCTTACACATTCTTCATGCACAATCTGAACCAGGTTTATGGGTGATAGACACCTCTGTGTTCAATGTGCACAACATTCTCAGTGGATTCCCGGCAGCTCTGTGGGGAGTGCATAGGAAGAGTATAGTACTACTGTGTAACAAAGTAAACCTGAGACAGATGAAATTAAAGTTTTATAGTTTGCTCATGAAATCAAATAATTTGATATGTTGTTAAAATTTGGTTTGGTGACTATGAATTAAAGGGTACCTGAGGCGAATTAAAAGAAAAGTTTTATACATACCTGAGGCTTCCTCCAGCCCCCTTCAGGCTAATCAGTCCCTCGCTGTCCTTCACCACCTGGATCTTCTGCTATGAGTCCAGGTACTTGAGCCAGTCTGGTGTAGTGCGCATGCACACACTCTGCCGCCGGGAGCGTACTACACCTGCGCAGCACTATTGTGCAGGTGCAGAACGCTCCTGGCTGTGGAAGCGGCACGTAGCCAGACTGCTCTGACTGGCTGAATTACCTGGACTCATAGCAGAAGATCCAGGTGGCGGAGGAGGACAGCGAGGGACCGAATGGCCTGAAGGGGGCTGGAGGAAGCCCCAGGTATGTATAAAGCTTTTCTTTTAATTCACCTCAGGTACCCTTTAATTCATAGTAACCAAACCAAATTTTAACAACATATCAAATTATTTGATTTCATGAGCAAAATACATTTGCATAAACCAGCATCAATGCAGAATTATTTCCATCTCATCGACCATCTCTATTAGTGACACGGCTACACATCAGGCTTCATTCTTACAGCATAGACATTATTTAGTATATATAAGAGATTCCTGTGTACACATCATATATACTGTACAGTCACAATCAGATATGTATATCTGACTTTAAAAATACGGGGGACTGCTTTATTGAAGCAGCACAAGTAACTAATTTTGATTGGTTTATTTCATTTTTGTGGACTGAACACAGCTATTACTGTATATATACATTATTTTTAATGACTATTATCTGAGAAATAGAACATTTTATCATATTTTCTATTTTAATTACAGTTACAAATTCATTAGGAGTCGGAGTCGGTGCATTTTTTCCAGACTCCGACTCCAGTCGCCCAAAATTGCTCCGACTCTCCGACTCCACGACTCCACAGCCCTGCTTGCATCCTCGAGTAGTTCCAAAGAAGAGTGCATCAATATTGCGCATGTGCAGACTTGACTTGTGCGTGCGCCATATTGATGAGCTCTTTATTGGAAATGCTCAAGGAAGCGAGTATTTCTGTAGGCTGCCACAGGAGTACCGAAGAGTAATTTTACCTGGAAAGTCGAATAACTTCAACCAGGGATGGCGCAGACACGACAGCACGGCTCGAGGATCAGGAAGGCTCTATGGTATCCAGGCGTATGTTGAAAAAGGGCGGTGCAGTAATTTGGGCACGGTAAAGCTGCTGGTAGCATATCAGTAAAGTTACCGATACTTTACTATTGCGCAGTGGCTAAGACTGATAGTAGAATATTGGTATTTTTTTTATTCTATAAGTTTACTTAACCTCACGCTAATCTACCTTCTACTTACTCCTAACGCTAACTACTTACCCCCTCCACCGATCTCAGCGCCGCTATTCATGCGCTCCCGAACTCCGCCTGCACATTAATATTGTGGTTTGTGCAGCGCTTATTTTACCATACGGCCCCCAGTGCCCAAATTACCTGCTTTGGTATCAAATACCTTCCCTCTACATTATGCAGGAGAACAGAGGCGCCAAAAGGATAAAAGGAAGCTAAATGAGCTTAAAAACCAAATTCTTGGTAAATAGAGGAGGTAGTAGTGGACTTACCTCCTCCAAGTAGACACACGACGACTGTAGCAAAGACAGTCAATATATTTTATTTATGAACTCCAAATATGCAACGCGTTTCACGGGTTTGATCCCGCTTCATCAGGCAATAACAACGGAGCAATAACATATGTGGTCAGTAGAAGAGCCAGTCTGTGTTCTCTCATGTCTTTTTATGCCCAAGCCTGCCCCCTGCTGGCTCTGCTCAGGAATCATTATAGCAAAGCCACACTGAATGCTCAGTCGAGGATTTTATCAGGTTGATGAGAAACCAGCTGTGCAGTGCAGAATGAAACAGAAAGCATTGTAGGTGTGTTCTCTCTAATGTTCCCACTGATTTATATGGTAAAATACATGAGGATGCTTTGTCTCTGGTTCACTTTAGAGTGGACCTGAACTCTTGCACAGGACTAAAGGAAAGCATAGAGAAATGCACCCTGTATGTATTTAGGGAGTTTTGCCTGTCTATATATCCAATACATTGGATGTGTATATGAGCCCTGAGAGGATCTATGGCTCCCAGAGCAGCAGTGGGGAATATGTGAAGAAGCAGGAAGGGTCTCTGTTGTAAAGTACAGTTGCCAATGGCTGAATGTGCGTCTCATATTTTACAATCTGAACCTCTTGCACCAGCAGAGCCCTTCCTATAATATCCCCCTAACATTGTTAATGTTTCAGGTGAAGCTGGCCACCGGCATCAGGCATTACAGAGGAGTCGGCCGGATATCCCCCCTATAGATGTGGAAGTGCTGAAGGATCTGGAGATTCTGGCACAAGATGTGGCCCTGAAAGTGGATCAGATGATGAAGAGTCTGAGCGGCACAATACAGAATGTAAGGCTGCTTTATTTCTGTCACAGCAGGCCTAAAACAACATAGCAGCTTTGTATTTATAGATTACGCTCATAGCATAATATACTTAAGTAATATTTATTTATTAAACGCATCCCAGTGGTCTCTGCCTAGGCAACATTTTTCACTCCCAGGGGCATTGTGGGAGAGTGATGTCATCTGTAGTATGTAGGTGACACCTACAGAGTCACGGAGCATATCCATGTGGTGCATGATACTATCCCAAACCTACCTTCTGGACCATTAGATGTTGTTCAGCGAGGTCTTTTGAACAAATTAGATTTTTAATCTTGTCCAATGCACTGCAGGTCCTCTTTCTCCACACAGCTACTGTAGAATCCTCCTGTATAGGCTCTGGTGACAAAGCAGAATGTTCAGTTTCCTTCCCAGCATCAATCTTCAGCATCGATGGCCTGCTAGATGCATCTTGTGTGTCCTGACTTTGTAGCCCCGCCTTCTATGAGGTTTTCTGTTTTCAGCTTACGTAGTTTTATTTATTCCCTGATCGTAGATAAAAGCGATTCTGTATCTCGTGTTTTGATTAAAAAAAAAAAAGTGATATCTGTGCTGTTTCGTTTGCGCTGAGAATTATGGTGAGTACACACTTGAAAGATAAATGAAGAATCTTAGACCAATTTTACCCCCTTTCATGTAGTATGAGAGCCATACCTACACAGTCTATTCTATGGAGCTGAACTCTCAATCAAATAAAACCTTTGCAAGATGCTGCACACAAAGATGCTGTACACATGCAACAGATCAGTATCTGCAAAAGCTCTGTTCCTGCAAAAGATCCGTTCCTGCAAAATGCATTGATAGTCTACGAGATCTGCAGATCATCATACACACCTTGTTTAACTGACATTCATCTGCAGATCAGATCCACCAGGATGGTTCTTCAGATCTGCAGATGATTGTCTGTTAAACAAGATGTGTATGAGGATCTGCAGAACTCTGCATATAGACTATGAATGCATTTTGCAGGAACGGATCTTTTGCAGATGCTGATCTTTTGAATGTGTACAGCATCTGTGTGTGCAGCATCTTGCAAAGGTTTGTATCTGATGGGGAGTTCAGCTCAATAGAATAGACTGTGTAGGTATGGCTCTCATACTACATGGAAGGTGGTAAAATTGGTCTAAGATCTTTCATTTATCTTTCAAGTGTGTACACACCATTACTCTTTAAAGGGAACCTAAACTGAGAAGGATATGAATTTTTCCTTTTAAAATACCAGTAGCCTCTCCTGCTGATCCTGTGTCCCTAAGGCTACCTACACACTTGAGATAAAAGTCTTTGGAAAATGAAAGATCACAGACCAATTTTACCCCATTCAATGTAGTAGGAGAGCATTTATACACAGTCTATTCTATTGAGCTGAACTCTCCATCAAATAAAAACTTTGCAAGATGCTGCACACAAAGATGCTGTACACATTCAACAGATCAGCATCTGCAAAAGATCTGTTCCTGCAAAATGCATTCATAGTTTATATCATCTGCAGATCTCATACACACCTTGTTTAATGGACAATCATCTGCAGATCAGATCCACCAGGGTGGATCTGCAGATGATTGTCAGATATGCATGGATGTCGCTTCAGTTTAAAGGACAACACTGAGAAGAATATGGTAGCTGCTATATTTCCTTTTATACAATACCATGGCTAAAAGTATTAGAGGCAGAGGATCAGCAGGACTGCCAGGCAACTAGTATTGCTTAAAAGGAAATATGTAACAAAAAAAAACAGCCCCTCGGGGGTACTTACCTTGGGAGGGCTAATCTTATGAGACTTCCTCTGTCCTCTTCACCCTCCGGGATCCAGCCGTGGCAGTCCCCGAACACCAGCGAGGTAAATATTTTACCTACAACGATCCTGCACAGACGCAGTAGCAGCTTTCCGATTAGGTTCAGGGGGAAATATCTGAGCCCGATCGGGTGTGCTCTACTGTGCAGACGGCTCACGCCTGTGCAGTAGAGCGGACCCAAAAGGGCTTAAGTATTTCTGCCTGAGCCCATTTGGAAAGCTGCTACTGTGCAGGATTGCAGTAGGTAAATATTGCAGGCGCTACTGTCGGATGTATTTTCAGGGGAGACAGCGCTGGTTGCCTGAGGCTTATGGTGGCAACTAATGAACCAATCTTTTTCATCCAATGTTACCATTTCTATGTAATATCGGGGGCACTACCTATAGTATCCATTCAATATATTCACTCAGTTTACTCTTATACTACATAGATTTGGTAAAATTGGATGAAAATGATTGGATCAAAGATTGGAAAGTATCGATCATCCACCAGATTGGATTGTTAGTGGCCACCTTTAGTCTGCTGATATTATCCTTTATTTACAAAATGCCATATTATATGCTGTACCATAAACCTGTATAGGTTGCAGATGAAGTGATATGTGTGTTTTTGCAGATGACAGCACTGAGTGTTGGCTACATCCAGACATACCGCGACTCTGTGGACAGTCTAGGAGAGTCTGTTGATATGAGCATAAAAGTAAGTGGTCCTGTCCAATAACAAGGGGTCAAAGCAAAATTAAAGTGGATGTGTCAGACTTTAATATTTATACACAAATGCCACTGCATATGTGCAATTACTACCATCAGTCATTTTCCCTGTGTGCCTGATGATCAACCTATTCTCTGCTTTAAACTGATTAGAAGTTCTAATAATTTCTCTGACTTGAAGCTGCTAGTACTTTCTTCTTATCTACAGGCCAGTAAAGGCGTCCATACAGCAGACGATGCATGGCCAGATAGGCCTATTCCAGATCAATTTCAGCATGAAATCTTTTGGGAAACAGACTCATGACGTTGCCTCACGTTCCCCGCCTGCCTTTTCCCAGGTGCCCCATGCAATTACACGTTACCTGCTGCAGTTTGCCGCTGTTTCCGCACTCCTTCTGGCAACCAAGTGGGGCATGAATCCCGAAGTAGTGCAGAGACAGCGGCAGGTAAAGTATAATTGCACCAGACATCAGGGGGTGGAACACATTTTACACTATGGAGGACAGCAGCTGAGGGTTTCCGTCGCGTTCATCTGCTGTTATCACAGGCCGTTACCTCAGCACATGCGCCATATGCGTCCAAGCATGTTGGCCCGACATCTTGCTGCATGTCCGATTGATATATGTGACCAATTTTGTCCTGAAATTGGATGTATCATCAACCGGGCATGCTTTTGGAAGGATGGATTTTCATCCAATTCGATAATTCTCAAATCAGATGGTCGATCACCCGCCAAATATGTATGTATGGGCATCTTAAAAGGACACTTAAAGTGAACCAGAGACAAAGCACCCTCATGTATTTTACCATATATATCAGTGGGAACATTATACAAAACCCCTACCTTGCTTTCTGTTTCATTTTTCACTGTTCAGCCTGCTTCTTATGAGCCCTGATAAATCCCTGACTGAGCATTCAGTCTGGCTTTGCTATAATGACTCGGCTATAATGATTCCTGAGCAGAGCCAGCAGAGGGCAGGCTCGGGCTTGAAAAGACATCACAAAAGACGGACTCGGCTATAATGATTCCTGGGAAAAACCAGACTGAATGCTCAGTCTGGGATTTTATCAGGGCTGATAAGAAGCAGGCTGAGCAGTGAAGAATGAAACTGAGCAGGGTAGGTGTTTTCTCTAATGTTCCCACTGATATATGTATATGTGTGCTTCGTCTCCGGTTCACTGTAAGCTTGAAAAAAAAAATCTTTTTTACTCACCTGGGGCTCCTACCAGCCCCCTGCAGCCATCCCATGCCCTCGCAGTCACTCTCAAGTCGTCCTGTGATACAATCCATTTATATCTACCTTGATTGTAGTTTCTTGTGTTGGCTGATTACAATCGGAGGTTGGTGCGAGGGACAAACGTGGGGCTAGCGACGGCCATTTCGCGACCTACAGGACGCTTGGTCACGCTGAGTTCCACTGTAGAAAGGCCCTGCTCGGTCACAGTATACATACGGGAAACCCCGCCCCTCCTGTGACGTTGCAGCGCCTACCTTGATTGGAGCTCTTGTGCAGCCAGTGAATGCGCCCAAACAGTCGGCATGCAACAGTTGACGCAATATTAGCCCTACATGTCAACAGCTGTGGTTTGCTAAAATATATGCATCCACATCTGAATGTGGACGTATGACGGGGAACTTTATTATAGTAGCCCGTCTTTTCGAGTTACAGCGTACTCTGCTGATGGTTTTCCCCAGCACACGCTTGATCCTCAGATTCACTGGCTGATTTTAGCCTATACGCCTGGAGGGTCGCGTGGTAGGTGCGTCATGCGGCTACATGGACACATCTGACGTATGTTTATGCGACCTTGTGGTCACATGTTGTGATCCCTGCTGGCTACCGTCCACATGCTGACTGTTTGGGCACATTCATTAGCCACACAAGAGCTCCAATCACGATAGGCGCTGTGACGTCACAGGAGGGGCGGGGTTTCCCGTATGTATACTGTGAACGAGCAGGGCCTTTCTACAGTGGAACGCAGCGTGACCAAGCGTCCTGTAGGACGCTAAATGGTTGTCGCTAGGCCCACGTTTGTCCCTCACTCCCACCTCCGATTGTAATCAGCCTACACAAGAAACTACAATCAAGGTACAGTGGCTTGCAAAAGTATTCGGCCCCCTTGAAGGTTTCCACATTTTGTCACATTACTGCCACAAACATGAATCAATTTTATTGGAATTCCACATGAAAGACCAATACAAAGTGGTGTACACGTGAGAAGTGGGACGAAAATCATACATGATTCGAATTTTTTTTTTTTTTTTTTTTTTTTTTTTTTTTACAAATAATTACAAAGTGGGGTGTGTGTAATTATTCAGCCCCCTGAGTCAATACTTTGTAGAACCACCTTTTGCTGCAATTACAGCTGCCAGTCTTTTAGGGTATGTCTCTACCAGCTTTGCACATCTAGAGACTGAAATCCTTGCCCATTCTTCTTTGAAAAACCGCTCCAGCTCAGTCAGATTAGATGGACAGCGTTTGTGAACAGCAATTTTCAGATCTTGCCACAGATTTTCGATTGGATTTAGATCTGGATTTTGACTGGGCCATTCTAACACATGGATATGTTTTGTTTTAAACCATTCCATTGTTGCCCTGGCTTTATTTTTAGGGTCGTTGTCCTGCTGGAAGGTGAACCTCCGCCTCAGTCTTTTGCAGACTCCAAGAGGTTTTCTTCCAAGTTTGCCCTGTATTTGGCTCCATCCATCTTCCCATCAACTCTGACCAGCTTCCCTGTCCCTGCTGAAGAAAAGCACCTCCAGAGCATGATGCTGCCACCACCATATTTGACATTGGGGATGGTGTGTTCAGATTTGTGCAGTGTTAGTTTTCCGCCACACATAGCGTTTTGCATTTTGGCCAAAACATTCTTCCACATGTTTGCTGTGTCCCCCACATGGCTTGTGGCAAGCTGCAAATGGGACTTCTTATGCTTTTATGTTAATGGATTTCTTCTTGCCACTCTTCCATAAAGGCCAATTTTGTGCAATGCATGAATAATAGTTGTCCTATGGACAGATTCCCCCATCTGAGCTGTAGATCTCCGCAGTTCGTCCAGTCACCATGGGCTTCTTGACTGCATTCCTGATCCATGGGCTTCTTGACTGCATTTCTGATCAGCGCTCTTCTTGTTCGGCCTGTGAGTTTAGGTGGATGGCCTTGTCTTGGTAGGTTTACAGTTGTGCCATACTCCTTCCATTTCTGAATGATCGCTTGAACAGTGCTCCGTGGGATGTTCAAGGCTTTGGAAATCTTTTTGTAGCCCAAGCCTGCTTTAAATTTCTCAACTTTATCCTTGACCTGTCTGGTGTGTTCTTTGGACTTCATGGTGTTGTTGCTCCCAATATTCTCTGAGGTCGTCACAGAGCAGTTGTATTTGTACTGACATTAGATTACACACAGGTGCGCTCTATTTAGTCATTAGCACTTATCAGGCAATGACTATGGGCAACTGACTGCACTCAGACCAAAGGGGGCTGAATAATTACGCACACCCCACTTTGCAGTTATGGATTTGTAAAAATGTTTGGAATTATGTATGATTTTTGTTCCACTTCTCACGTGTGCATCACTTTGTATTGGTCTTTCATGTGGAATTCCAATAAAATTGATTCTTGTTTGTGGCAGTAATGTGACAAAATGTGGAAAACTTTTGCAGGCCACTGTAGATATAAATGGATTGTATAATTCATGTTACCACAATTGTTGATGTTTACCTTGCAATAAATCGAATGGCTTGGATGGAAGATGCACGCTCTCTTTTCTCCTTGATACTAGATTGCTTTGCTTTCTTCATATGTACTGTCAGCGGAGCACACATCCACTGCAAGCAGTGGGAATGAGTGCAGCCTGTTACATGTCATTTTGCCACCAGTTATGACTTTCTCACAAACTGGACTATAAATTGTTAAAGGGGAAGTGCCACACTATTCTTTTTCTCTCAAAATACACAAGTGTTTCTTTTTATCAGGGCTGTGGAGTCGGAGTCGTGGAGTCGGGCAATTTTGGGTGCCTGGAGTCGGAGTCGGGAAAAAATGCACCGACTCCGACTCTTAATGAATTTGTAACTGTAATTAAAATAAAAAATATGATAAAATGTTCTATTTCTCAGATAATAGTCATTAAAAATAATGTATATATACAGTAATAGCTGTGCTTAGTCCTCAAAAATGAAATAAACCAATCAAAATTAGTTACTTGTGCTGCTTCAATAAAGCAGTCACCGTATTTTTAAGGGCAGATATACATATCTGATTGTGACTGTACTGTATATATGATGTGTACACAGGAATCTCTTATATATACTAAATAACATCTATGCTGTAAGAATAAAGCCTGATGTGTAGCTGTGTCACTAATAGAGATGGTCAACGAGATGGAAATAATTCCGCATTGATGCTGATTTATGCAAATGTACGCACTCCCTTTGCTGATGAAATCAAATAATTTGATATGTTGTTAAAATTTGGTTTGGTGACTACAAATTAAAGGGTAACTGAGACGGATGAAAAGTAGTTTTATACATACCTGGGGCTTCCTCCAGCCCCCTTCAGGCTAATCAGTCCCTCGCTGTCCTCCACCACCCGGATCTTCTGCTATGAGTCCTGGTAATTCAGCCAGTCAGGCCGCATGCCACTCCCACAGCCAGGAACATTCTGCGCCTGCGCAATAGTGCTGCACAGGTGTAGTATGCTCCTGGCGGCGGAGTGTGTGCATGCGCACTACGCCTGACTGGCTCAAGTACCTGGACTCATAGCAGAAGATCCAGGTGGTGGAGGAGGACAACGAGCGACTGATTATCCTGAAGGCGGCTGGAGGAAGCCCCAGGTATGTATAAAACTTTAATTTCATCTGTCTCAGGTTTACTTTGTTACACAGTAGTACTATACTCTACATATGCACTCCCCACAGAGCTGCAGGGAATCCACTGAGAATGCTGTGCACATTGAACACAGAGGTGTTGTCTGTTTACAATCTCCTCATTCCCCTGCAGAGTACCTGCACATCATTCTTACATGTACCCACACTTACATTGCCTAGGGCCTGATAGATGTTCTTTGTTCCGGTTTGTACCTTTTTACAAGTACTCTTACCAAGGACTAGTTTTAGTCTAAAGGGAATAAATATAGTAGTCTACATATCCTTCTCACTTCAGTTGTCTTGTAAAATTCCTAAGCGTTGGCAGTTAAGAGACGAATTTCATGTTACATACTTTTAATCAACAAAATTGTAATATGCAAATTAGAGGAGTCGGAGTCGGTGGAATCCTAAACTGAGGAGTCTGAGTCGGTGGATTTTTGGACCGACTCCACAGCCCTGCTTTTTATACTGTGAAAATTGATGTGACCTTTCATACACTTAAAGCACAGCAGCAGGGGGGTGAGGGGTCCCTAGATGGTGCATTCTGCTTTACACCTATTTTAGAAATGAAAAGATCTAAATGTCTTATCTGTGGAGTGGCTTCAGTAGAAACCAGACAAAGAGCACAGGCTGCGTCCCTAGTACCAGCGTTCCTCTGCTTAGTTTAGTTTCAGGACCTCCTGACTTGCGTATTAGTTCCTGTTATAGTATTACAAAGTCTCACAATTTTCTGTTTTAGGCCTTCTGGTAAACATCTTTTTTTATATAGTCAGGAAATACAAGGCTTGTGCACATGACTGACTGCAGCAAGGCCCAGTTTTAGGTTTTTGTAAATACAGGTAGTCCCTGGTTAACAAACAAGATAAATAACATTTATATTGCGCTTTTCTTCTGGCAGACCCAAAACGCTTGAGCTGCGTCCCCTAGGGCGTACTCAGTAGCAGTGTTACTGAACAGGGGTTGGGCTATATAAGATAGGGACTGTAGGTTAAGTCGGAACAGTGTCATCTCTGTCCCTTCTGCTTCTAGTGTCCCCATCTGTGCCTGCTATGTCCCCCCCCCTTAACCCGTTCCTCCAGCACTGTATACGCAGCAGGAAGCAGCAGCCTGTCTCACCTGCTCTGTGGGTGTCTTCAGTGATCAGAGACATCCTCTCTTCCCTCACTGGTCCCCCTAGTGCCAGCTTATCCTGATCGAGTCATTACACAACATAAGAGGAACAGTGAGGGAGAGAAGACATTGTTGATCACTGCTGGCACCCACGCAGCAGGTGAGACTGGCTGCTGCTTCCTGCTGCGCATACTGTGGTAAATGAATGGGGCGGGGGAGCACAGGAGAGGTAGTCTCTGACTGCGTGACATCATTGCGATGGATTGGCAGGTCATTCGTACGCTGGGTGTTCCTGAGTCGAGGACTACCTGTAATGGAAAAGATGGAGTAGTTTTTTTTTACTTTTATTTTCCTGGAAATTACAGGTTTTGTAACTCGCATAATATTGCCATTAGGAGAGGTAATTACCCATCAGTAATATACTTCTGTTTCCTCGGCAGGCGATGTACACGCTGATGGCACGCTGTGAGGAGCTGGACCGATCCATGCAGCCCATCCATGCTCTGGCCAAACAGATCAGAGAGATTAAACGCACACTGGAGATGTTTGAGACGCTATGTAAATGACTTAATGATGACTGTAGATTTCTGCTTGTAAATAAACTCATCTAATCTGCTAAACGGTAGTCTCTGTGCTAAGAATGTAAAGTGTAATGGTTATTTGGTGTACACTGGGGATGGATTGACTGAAGGAAGTCTGAGCACCTCCCAGTCCACAACAGAACTGAGGCAGCAAACCTGGACTGGAGAAATTTAAAAATTGCCTATTTAGTGGCGTTTTCTTCCCTTTAACTGTGTATCAGAAAATTGAGGGGTGCTGTGACATTGGTGAATTAGGCTAGGTTCACACTACAACAATGAAACATTTGTAAATCTTTTCTCTTGTAGGACCCAAAGTGCTTAACCACTTGCCGTCCGCACACTCATACCGTGCGGCGGCAAAGTGGTAGCTGGAGGACCAGCGACGCACATATGTGTCACCAGGTGCCTCCCTAATTAATCAGGAAAGGCCGCTCGCGCAAGCGGCCGTTTCCTGTTAGATCACGGAGCGGGTCTCCGTGAATAGCCTGCGAGCCACTGATCGCGGCTCGCAGACTAAATGTAAACGCAGGAGACGATTGCTACAGCGGCGCCGTAAGGCAGATCGGCGATCCCTGGCCAATCAGCGGCCGGGCATCGCCGCCATTTGACAGGACGGATAGCGTCCTGTGCAGCCCCGATCACCAGGGGGGACGGGGGGAATTTGCCCCCCCCCACAACACCCAGGCAGGCAGGAGAGATCAGACCCCCCCCCCCCCCCCCTGCACATCATCCCCATAGGGGGAAAGAAAAGGGGGTGATCTGATCGCTCTGCCTGCACCCTGATCTGTGCTGGGGGCTGCAGAGCCCACCCAGCACAGATCATAAAAAAAAAACACGCTGGTCCTTAAGGGGGGTAAAGGCTGGGTCCTCAAGTGATTAAGCTTGTCTCAGATCAGTACATTCAGGGGAAAAGTTATGTGATCATAAATGCCAGACTAAACAGGTGGCTTTTCAGTTTTGATTTACATGTCCTCAGAGTTGGAGCTGTCTTGATTAAGTTTGGTAAGGCATTCCACAGGGTAGAGGGGCAGCATGGCAGAAAGCTCTGGCTCCAAAGGTTTTTAGTTGGACTCTGGGGGTGGTCAACTTGTTGGATCCGGTTGATCTGAGGTTGTGGGTGGTGTAACGCAGTTGCAAAAAATCCTTCAGATATCCGGAGCCATGTCGTGTAGGGATTTGAATGTTAGCATGCCAATTTTGAAAAGGGTTCTCCATTTTATGGGTAGCCAGTGTAGTGACCAAATGATTGGAGTTATGTGGCAATGGTGGGGTTGGCTTGTTAACAGGCCTGTGGCAGCATTGTGTACTAGCTGCAGGCTACATAGGTCTTTATTTGGAAGGCCTGCATAGAGGGCATTGTAATAGTCCAGCCGTGATGTGATTAAGGTGTGAAGTAAGGTTGGAAGATCTGCTAGAGGTATGAGGTGATTAATTTTACAATATTCCTTAGATGAAAGGAGTTTTACAACAGATGCAATTTGATTCCTGAAGTTTCATTCCCCATCAATCAGTAAACACTAGCTGTTCTGTGTTGGAGCTAGTAAAGTCTGAGTTCCCTACCCTCACTGTTGGTGACAGCTGCCTGGCGCTGACCTCTGAAGACAAGAACCTCATTTTGTCAGCATTTAGTTTAAAGGAATACTGTAAGGGAGTTGGGGGAAAATGAGTTAAACTTACCTGGGGCTTCTAATGGTCCCCCGCAGCCATCCTGTGCCCGTGCAGCCACTCACCGATGCTCCGGCTCCGCCTCCGGTTCACTTCTGGAATTTCAGACTTTAAAGTCTGAAAATCTCTGCGTTGCCGTGTCCTCGCTTCCGCTGATGTCACCAGGAGTGCACTGCGCAGACCCAGACCATGCTGGGCCTGCGCAGTACGCTCCTGGTGACATCAGCAGGAGCGAGGACACGGCAACGCAGCCGCAGTGGTTTTCAGACTTTAAAGTCTGAAATTCCAGAAGTGAACCGGAGGCGGGGCCGGAGCATCGGTGAGTGGCTGCGCAGGCACAGGATGTCTGCGGGGGACCATTAGAGGCCCCAGGTAAGTTCAACTCATTTTCCCCAACAGTATTTCTTTAAGCCAGTTCATTCATCCTCTCCGGAAGTTCAGCTAAGCATGTGTTTATTTTTGGAATGGGGTCTGCCATGTTGGGTATGAATTGCAAATATAGCTGGGTGCCATCAGCATGGCAGTGGTATGTCATACCATGTTTTTGAAAGATTTTTCTGAGTCCAGTCTGGTTTCCACAACAGGGGCACACTGACTTTTTAACAAATGTTATTTATAGAATTCTTTCAGACATGCCCACTGTCTCCATACAGTAGTGGTTGCAAAGTCCTATTCTGGACACCATACAGTAGATAACAGTATCCCCAGCTGGATACCAAGTGAATGCACACAGCAGATTGTATATAGAATCTTCTATGACGGTCCACATTGCCAATGAATGCAGTGTGATGACGTGGTCCTAGCCTTAATGGGTTTGTGATTGCAGATGCATGCAGTGTGCACAGTAAAGCCATGTACTTACTACCAATCGTCACCTGTAGGGATCAGGACACAATCCATAGGACAACAGTTTCGGGATGACATCTGTACATACGGTTAACTAGCCTAGATGCTAGTGATGTGCCTGTTGCCATGGAGGCATCTGGCGATGCTGGGTGGTACTCCCGTACATATGCTAGATTCTCGCCCAAGTTTAATGCAGCATATGTACATACCATATAGCAGGGATGTCAAACTCGCGTAAAGAGACAAAATCTAAAACAAAGTCTAAGTCGCTGGCCAAATTGTTAAGATTTAACATGTATTGTAGAGAATCCTAAAATGGCATATCTATAGTGACAGTGGAGAATCCTGGATGCCTGCTCCTCCCCCTTCTGTCGAGTAGCAGTGGAGCAGTTTTAAGTTTACCTGTTCCAGGCTTCCTGTAATGTTCCTGATAGATCAACGCTCTATGCTGCATACCTCTGGTTCTGAATGCATGTCGTGTGATCAGGAGCTGGAGGTATGGAAACAGAGCGTGCAGCTGCCAGAAAGAATGGAAGAAACAAGGCACAGTGCTGGAGCAAGTAAATATTACACTGCCCTGCTACTCTGCAATGGTGGGAAAGGGGTGTGTGTGTGTGTGTGTGTGTGTGTGTGGATCTGTGGAGAGGTGGCCACATGCTAATTCTGCAGGGGGTGGCCAATGGGATGTTGCTGTACCCAGGCAAGTAACAGTGTGACCAGAAACACTCATCTGGATGGGACGGCAGTGTGCTGTTGCTCTCTTACAGCTTACAATGATGCACATTTGAAGCTTGAGGGCCGCATTTGGCCGGTGGGCCTTGTGATGGACACCTGTACCTTAAATGATACATGCGTTAAAGTGGATCCAAGATAAACTTTTACTCATTGCATAATTGTGTTCCTTTTCATATAGTTTATAGGGCATTCCTCAAGCCAAATACTTTTTTTTTTTTGTTTTAATACTCTAATTCCCTATAAACTAAACACGCCTCGCCCACAGCTTTTTAGAGTGCCTTGGCACTGTAACAAGGGCTTATGGGAGCTCAGTCTGGGGAGGAGGAGGATACTAGCCAGAGATTTCAGAGGAAGGAGAAGAGGGGACTGAATGTCACATTACACCCAGGCAAGCTGATAGAATCTCCAGTCCTCAGCCTGTGACAAACAGAACATGCCTGCACTCATTGAATCACAGGAAAAATCAAATTGTTGAAGTTGTTTGCAGCTAGATTTGCTGTGTAAACTATCTAAACTTTAGTTAAGATATATAGACAAGTTACTTGTTATAGTTAGTTTTTCATCTTGGATCTGCTTTTAAAAGACAGTCTTTACTCACCTGGGGATTATCCCAGCCCCTAGAAGTCTATAAATCCTGTGCTAAAATTCCAGCATGCTCAAGTCTGCTGATGTCCCCTCAAGATCGTGACCCGGTTGTGGCCTTCTGCACATGCTCCTCTCATGATCATGCTCCAGTGAGCCAGCCACAGAAGCGAGATCACAAGAGGCACACAGCCCGCTTGTGCACAACCCAGCCTTGGGTTGTGAACTCACGGGAGTGGACAGAGACAGCCTTGAGCACACTGGAATTTCAGCACAGGATTGATAGACTTCTAGGCATTGGAAGAAGCCCCAGGTGAGTAAAGTCTTCCTGTCCTTTTACTCATGTATCCTTTAAGAGTGTTGCTTTAAATCTGTAAATCTATCCAGATTACAGCACATAAGCCACAGGTCAAACAATAAAAGACCACTTGTGCTTCAAAACAGCAGAGTACCCACCACCTGGGTTAATGTTACCCTCAGACAATACGCCACCCCGATTACAAGGTCTTAGAACACTTGTGTCACTCCATAGAAGCTCTCCTGGTCGTTTCATTTTCTCCTATATCCCTGTGGTCTGCACAGTTTACAAATATATTATTCCCAGCATGGCATAAGAAAATGGACAAGATTCTAAGTGTAGATTGTTTCAATTACCTGATTTTTTTTAAATCAAAATTCTCCAAAAGCTAGTATGAAATCAATATAAAATCTGACCCGCATTGCTGGGTCCACATGACAGGGACCCTTTGGAGATAAAAAGCATGTAGCATATGTCAGCAGCAGCACCCCGATGAAGCTGTAATAGTGAAACCAGTTGGGTAAGGAGGAGACGCCATTGCCATAGGCTTTATCTCCAAAAGGGTCCCTGTCTTAAGCTGTAGAGAATTTTTCACAGTGAGAGTTATCACTTCAGTCCTTAAGTTACCTCCTCTGTAGTTATTTTCACGTGCAGTTAATTAACAGCCTGTCTAACTTTAGAATTCTGTAGTTATTTAAAGGATTGAAATGTTAACTTTAGAGAGCTCTCCTAAAATATGTGCAAACTGACAAATAAGTACGTTTTTTCTTGCTGTCATTTACAGTAGGTAGTAGAAATCTGACAGACAGGTTTTGGACCACTAGCCCATCTCTTCATAGTGGATTCTCAGCAAGGCTTTTATTTTTTATAAAGATATGGTTTACGGTCGCTCTGTAAAAATACAAATCCACTTACCTGAGGCATCCTCCAGCCCGTGGCAAGCAGGACGTGCCCTCGGCGCCGCTCCGCAGGCTCCCGGTCTTCTCCGGTGGCGCACCTGACCTGGCTGGCTTCTAGGTCGGGCTCTTCTGCGCTCCAACGTGCGCCTCAGGCAGTCGCGTTGACGTCATCAGTCGTCCTCTGGGCTGTACTGCGCAGGCGCAGAATTACTGCACCTGCGCAGTACAGCCCGGAGCATGTCCGATGACATCAGCACAGTCGCGTGAGAGGCACGTTGGAGTGCAGAAGAGCCCGACCTGGAAGCCAGCCAGGTCGGGTGCGCCACCAGAGAAGACCGGGAGCCTGCGGAGCGGCGCCGAGGGCACGTCCTGCTTGCCACGGGCTGGAGGATGCCTCAGGTAAGTGGATTTGTATTTTTACAGAGCGACCGTGAACCTTCCCTTTAAAAAAAAAAGGATTTAAACAATGATGCTGGCCAGATTCCCTGCTTGCTACAGTTTTTTGGCAGTTGGACAGAGCAACTATCATTCACCAAGTGCTTTTGAAACTAAATCCCTGAGAATCCCTGAGATGGACTAGTCAGATGTCTACTACCTACTGTAAGTGACAGCAACATGGGAGAAAAGTAATTTATGGCTCATTTTACTCTGGAAAAACGTACTTATTTGTTTGCACACAGAAGAGTTAAAGGGGAACTGAAGAGAGGTATATGGAGGCTGTCATGTTTATTTCCTTTTAGACAATACCAGTTGCCTGGCAGCCCTGCTGATCCTCTGCCTCTAATACTATTAGCCATAGCCCCTGAACAAGCATGCAG
Organism: Hyperolius riggenbachi; assembly: GCF_040937935.1. Classification (NCBI taxonomy): domain Eukaryota; kingdom Metazoa; phylum Chordata; class Amphibia; order Anura; family Hyperoliidae; genus Hyperolius; species Hyperolius riggenbachi. The sequence continues at coordinate 85,993,846 of NC_090654.1, forward strand.
CAGATCAGGTGTTTAAGTGGTTCAGACTTATAAGTCTGATCTGACAAGACTAGCTGCATGCTTGTTTCTGGTTTTAATCAGATACTACTGCAGAGAAATAGACCAGCAGGGCTGCCAGGCAGCTGGTATTGATTAAAAGGAAATAAACATGACAGCCTCCATATACCTCTCTCTTCAGTTCCCCTTTAAGTTTACTACATGGCTTATCACCATGGTGATAACACTAGAAACAGCTCAGAAATGTTATTAAAGACAGGAGATAAGCTTAGTAAATTGAGGCCTTTGCCTCTGATGTCACCAGGGACAGGAAGTGAGGCAAAATGACTCCATTAGGAACAGCAGCATTAATAAAAACCTGTCTGGTACTATCCCTTCTCCCACTGGCTGATTTAGATCAATGATCTAGACTCTAGAATGCCTCTTTAGGTAAGGTATATTTCACAAAAGCACACGAGTAAATATGGCAGCCTACATATTCCTGTCACTTCAGGTCCCCTTTAATGCATGCTTATTGCCAGCAAGCTGTTATTGTGTACATAAAACAGCAGACAATAAACTGCCTTTTCAAGAGAAACACAGGAGGTCTGTGCAGTGCCTTATAACTGCCCAAACAAACTTAAAGGACAACTGTAATGAAAGGGATATGGAGGATGCCATATTCATTTCCTTCTATACAATACCAGTTGCCCGGCAGCTCTGCTGGTCTATCTGGCTGCAGGAGTGTCTGAATCGCACCAGAAACAAGCATGCAGCTAATCTTGTCAGATCTGACAATGTCAGAAACACCTGATCTGCTGCATGCTTGTTCAGTGGCTATGGCTAAAAGTATTAAATGCAGAAGATCAGCAGAATAGCCAGGAAACTGATATTTAAAAGGAAATAAACATGGCAGCCTCCATATCTCCCGTGTTACAGTTGTCCTTTAAAACAAAAGTCTGCCACCTCAAAACAGAAGGTACTTGTAATTATTTAGATTGGAGTGAGCATATGTCTCCCACGATGCATCACTTCTGAATATGCAAATCATCCTTTGTTGACCCTGTAAGCTAGCCACACCTCCAGAACTGCTGGAATGCAATGATGTGTCAGCTTGTTAATTGTACAAAGCCACACTAATCCAACATGTATACAGATTGGTAGATCATCAGTGCATGGCATGGATTAATGTGGTTCTATGGGGTAGGACTTGTTGGATTGCTGTGCAGTGATGCATCCAGGAAGATGATATATGCTCACTCCAGTCCGAATACCATAATTGCAAATATCGTCTGTCTTAAAGTGGATCCGAGGTGAACTTTTACACATTGCATAATTGTGTTCCTTTCCTATTGTTTATAGGGCATTCCTCAAGCCAAATACTTTTTTGTTTTTGTTTTAATACTCTAATTCCCTATAAACAGGTTTTCAGAGAGCCTTGGCAGTAGCAAGGGCTCATGGGAGCTCAGTCTGGGCAGGAGGAGGGGGAGGTGTTACTAGCCATTGATTTCAGAGGCAGAGGGGATTAGGCTGATGGCTCAAGATACAGATAAGCCTGCCTCTGTGTAATGTTTATAAACAACATGGCTGCTGTCTGTATCACAGGAATAAATAATCATATTCTATTAACCTCCCTGGCGTTCTATTAAGATCGCCAGGGCGGCTGCGGGAGGATGTTTTTTTAATAAAAAAAAAAAATCTATTACATGCAGGCTGCATGAAAGCCCACTAGAGGGCGCTCCCGACGTGTACTTCTGATCGCCTCCGGCGATCAGAAGTAACAAGAAAGGCCGCGAAGAGCGGCCTTCCTTGTTTCGCTTTCCTCGTCGCCATGGCGACGAACGGAGTGACATCAGCCGCCTCCGATCCAGCCCTTAGCGCTGGCCGGAACTGATTGGTCCGGCTGCGCAGGGCTGGGGGGACCCTCTTTCGCCGTTGCTCGCGGCGGATCACCGCAAATCAGCGGCGATCAGGTAGCACACGCGGCTGGCAAAGTGCTGGCTGCGTGTGCACCTTTTTATTTGGAGCAAATCGGCCCAGCAGGGCCTGAGCGGCACCCTCCGGCGGTAATGGACGAGCTGAGCTCGTCCATACCGCTCAGGAGGTTCAAACTGTTTGCAGCTAGATTTGCTGTGTAAACCATCTAAACTTTAGATAAGATCTATAGACAAGTTACTTGTTATGGTTAGTTTTTCATCTCGGATCCGCTTTAAGAAGGCAAACTTGTTTTGCATAACATTTTTGTAAGAGGGCTTTTTGGTTCTTTGTAGCCCCTAACACACTCCAATGAGTTCTGGTTCACCATGCCCTTGCTGGGTAATCTGTAAACAAATGTAACAGTTGCATTATTTGTGAAAAGACAGGTCGTTTAAGCAAAAATTTACCATATACATTTATTTTCACACAATTTATAGATACAGAACACAGATACAAAAGAAAAAAATGGAAACCATATAATTGGCACAGTGACCAGGCTGCAATGGTGCATTTTGTACATACAGAGCGCTGTGTGCCTTATGCACCCCTTGCAATTTGCCAAAGAAAGCTACTCAGGAATGATCAGGAAACATCTACCCCCAACTTCTGTCAGCATGTGACGGGTTCAGCCAGTGTAAAAAGAGGAAGAGAAGGATGACGGAAATAGACAGGAACTATGAGGAGAAGTAGTCCATAGCGTAGATCTGTATATAAAACATTTCACTGTAAGAAGCTGCAGCGTCTGTCTATGTCAGCGTCTCCCCTTTGGTGACCTGTTGAGACAAAAGATTAAATTAAAGAATGCAGATTATTGCAGAGAGGGCCCATTGAAGAGCCAAAACATACAAATATCCAAAGAGTCTTCAGCAATCACCAAATACAATTATCACAAGCTGGTCAGTATTTAATTATGCACAGATGATATCCTGCCCAGGAAATCATCATCTGGCATAATCCAAATTTCACCCAAAAGGGAGAGAACATGCAGTCTTTTCTGAATGATAAATTTACCACAATATAGAATTAACACAGTAAACCATAAAGCCTCATACATACAGAGAAGGACATTTATCTGGCAGGAATGGAGCTCAATCCTTAGGCGACAGTTTGGGGTGGAGAGTGCTCAGGCATGTCTCTAGGGTAGCAGCGCATTCTATTGCTGTGTGTGGGTTAATGGAGTGGCCAGACTGAGTAAAAGAACAATGCAGTTGGGCGGGGTTGATCCGCAGGTGGATTACTAGGCTGAGGGGAACCGGTGTACACATGCCAGATTCTTGGCATAGGCAGCCCTGACCTGCAGTCTCAGCAAAGAGCTACCTAGTGTTTGTCCAAAACTATACAGAGTAGGTTTTAAAATCACAATTTGCACTTACCTGGGGCTGCCTCCAGCCCACCGCAGGCTGCGAGGTTGCCTGGCAGCATCCCAGCTCCTCTCCCGGTCCCGCCTCCGGTAATTGGCGACTTCTGCCTGAAATCACCAGTACGAGTCCCCACCATGCACATTACATGTCATCACGCCAGCCAGTGTGAGAGCCCTGCGCGGTTCAGAGTTAAAGAACCGTGCATGCGCAGGACTCACGCTGCCCAGCGTGATGATAAGTAAATTGCCCGGCGTGAACTCGTACTGACTTCAGGTGGAAGTCGCCAATTACCGGAGCCGCCAGCAGGACAGAGAGAAGCCGGGAGGACTCACGGCTTACGGTGGGCTGGAGGAAGCCCCAGGTAAGTACAAATGATTTTAAAAGTTGATTGGTGTCCCTTTAAGGCTAGGTTCACGCTACACCCAGTAATAGACTGTTTTCCACAGTAGACATGTCGAAAGATAATAGGCTATCTATATAATCTGTTCACCATTGTGGTAAAAGAACACAAAGTCCCAAAGCTGCATAACTTTTTGGGCACCACATGGAATGGACATCAGAGCATAGTATCTATGACGTCCATTACAGTGGACACCACAGATCATACATCTACTGACTGTCCACGTGGAGAACCTAGTGTGGTGTGAACCAAGCCTTACTGTTCTATACGAGGAGTTGCCTCTGAATATATTTTTAAAGTACAGTATATTGACCTGTTCTAGTGACACTGAGGAACAATTTGCTCATAGCTGAGACAGTAATAAAAAGCAGACGTTCCTACATGCATATGTGAAGCCAAAAACAGGGCTGACTCATCGAGGCATGGACTTACTCCACAAGCCCTCTAAAGTCCTCTGCAATACCGTTACCACGAAGGGGTGTATGACGTCTGCAACAATGTAAGTATTTGTCAAAGCAACATCCACATGATATCAACTAGACTAGGCCTCCCCCTTCCACGGCTTCACGATCCAGTTCTTACACTCACGTACCCCATTGTAGGTGCTGCTGCATTTCCAAGTTGCATAAACTCAGAATTATCAGCATCACTGGCCATCCCTATTAGTGAATAAGAATGAGGCTCTTTAGACCAAGGATGACACCATAAAAAAGTTTACTGGTCCTCACATTCAAGAACTCCACACAAGATGGACAACAACCACAAAGCTGTGACAATAGAACCTAAGGAGGAGAGAGATAGACTCCACCTGAAATGTGCGTTATAGAGCAGTCCAGCAGAAGAAAGCAAGGAACATGCAATCAAACCCAGAGAGGCTGAATGCATTAACTTCTGGAGGAGCTGTCATGACACAGTCTGGGCTTTCATAGTTTACTTAGACAAGACCTTTGACTTTGAAGCCCTCAAAGGTGTTGCACTGTTTTCTAGTCAGATGCTGAAAATCTCAGCTCAAACAATTCTGCTTTGGGACATAACTGGATTCAAATGCATGAAGGCACTCACTTTATGGCTGGATACACAAGAAAAGGTATCCAGAATAAGGATCACCACCTGTTCGAGAATAAACAATGGATTCATACACATAGATCCAATACAGGATCTCTCCAAAGCCTTGGTTCGGCTTCCTGTTTTTGAATGCATAGGACAGTAAATTTGCACTAATGGGCAATGAACACATCACCTGCATCGGCCCACCTCCTCCCACTGCAGCAGTAGAGTTCCCTTCTCAGTGTGTAATGAAGCACTTAACCCTTCTCACATCCTCCACAATGTTTCTAGAAAGGCGGTATTTACCTAATTTCCTTTCCTGCTGTAATAAACCCTTTCCCACTTGTCTGCTGTTCAACTTTTCTTTAACACACTAGATGAGGTATGAGAAGGGAAAATGCTTTATTTACACATAGCAGGGAGGAAAGAGATGATGAAGACACTCTGCAGAACCTTAGTTGCAGTGCTGGCCACAAGGCTGCCTTTGTAGCAGAGAGGGGGTGGGCACTGTCAGGTTTACTGTGAAAGACTTGTTGGGTGCCCCATTTAACTCCTCCCACCCTAACTCAAGCAGGTGATGTGATGGGGAGGAGGCGCCTTTATCCTCTTCACCTTGCTACAAGGCACTGTGCATTGACCTGAAATGCGTTGTCCGTTTTGTGTTTTGAAAAAATACTTTATCAGTACTACTGGTGTTTTTGGCATCAGGAGAGGTAAGAGATTACCTCTAATTCTTATTTTAACTATTAGAAGTTTATATATGTTTTTACACTTCCTTATAAGGATGGGGAGGAGTTTGGGTTTAGTCTAACCAAATTGCATCTGACATTTAACTAGGAAGTAAATTTTACCAGTTCGGGTTTCAAAACTGGACAATGCTAAAATAGTTTATGCACTGGAAGTTATAATACATTCCACGCAATATGCATTAAAACACAAGCCTGAACTAGGGCTTTAAGGATTTTTTAGTTTATCTGCAATCCATCTGGTCATTTGGATCAAAGCCTCTGTTTTTCACTGTATTTAACCTGCAGTGACCCTGAATACCCTTCAGGCTGGGAACCTTATTAATGTTCTGTGTGAACCTGGAAGCCTCCTCCAAATACCAAACTGGTGACACCATAATGGTCTAGTGATTCATGATGTGATAATGATCCTACTTGAGTTAAATGTATAATATGGCTGAAATTCTAGGCGATAAGCTGGAAATGTCTTAGGAAATGAAACTAGGCGTCTGTACACACAAATATAATTACACTTGATTTTCCGCAGCTTCAGGGACATTTCATTGGCTCAGTCTTAACTTGGGCTTCAGTTTTGTTCTCAAGAGGAAAGGTCGGGATGATGGTAATGCTGTGTTCCTATTACGGACGCTTCACTTCATTGCTCTCCCAATGACAGCCTGGCAAGAAGACATATAAGTCAGGCTTGTGAGTCATTACCACATCCACAAAATGACATTACATTTCATGTTGTGGACATATACAGTTCTGCTGTGAGTCCTTCAGCACCCTGAAATGGCAGCAGAACCATATAGTCACCAGCTCCTTGCTCAGTATCCTCAGTCCAGTTAAGGCAAGGCACAAGCAGGGGGCTCAGCACCATAATGTGGGCACTATACTTTATGGCGCACAGTAATAATGTGACTATAGTAGTAGGGTGTACCATAAAAGAGGGCTAGAAATGAGGCAGTACAATTGGGTGGTGGGGCATGTTATATCTACACTCAGTTTATAGCAAAGACAAGCGGTTCTCTTGATCTCAACTCAGTATTTTTAAGTGTAACCGATATGTCCAGTTTAAAAGGGATCTGAGATGAAATAGTAACTATAACAAGTAACTTGTCTATATATCTTATCTAAAGTTTAGATCGTTTACACAGCAAATCTAGCTGCAAACAGCTTCAACAGAATATGATTATTTCTTCCTGTGATACAATGAGGGCAGCCATGTTCTGATTGGCACACTACACTGAGGCAAGCTGATAGCATCTCCAGCTCTCAACCTGTGGAAAATTTCACTCCTCCCCTGAAATCTCTGGCTAGTAACCTCCTCCTCCTGCCCAGCCGGAGCTCCCATAAGCCCTTGCTACTGTCTGAAAATGCCAAGGCACTCTGAAAAGCTGTGGGCGAGGCTGCGCAGGCACAGACCATACTGGGCCTGCGCAGTACGCTCCTGGTGCCATCAGCAGGAGTGAGGACACGGCAATGCAGGCGCAGTGGTATTCAGACTTTGAAGTCTGAAATTCCAAAAGTGAACCGGAGGCAGGGTCGGAGCAACGGTGAGTGGCTGTGCGGGCACAGGATGTCTGCAGGGGACTATTAGAAGCCCCGGGTAAGTTCAACTAATTTTCCCCTGTGTGTCTTGGCACTGTAGCAAGGGCTTATGGGAGTTCAGTCTGGGCAGGAGCAGGAGGTGGTTACTAGCCATTGATTTCAGAGGCCGATGGGAGGAGGAGAGGGGACTGAATTTACACACAGGCAAGCTGATAGCATCTCCAGCCCTCAGCTTGTGACAATGTGACAAACAGAACATGGCTGCCCTCATTGTATCACAGGAATAAATAATCAAACTTTTGAAGAGGTTTGCAACTAGATATGCTGTGTAAACTATCTAAACTTAAGATATATAGACAAGTTACTTGTTATAGTTAGTTTTTCATCTCGGATCCGCCTTAATACTGGTATTAGTATTATAGGTTACTGAAAATTTTAAATAAAAGCGTAAACTGACCTAATATCATGCATCAATCACAACCGACTGATGTGTGAGTTCTTATGCCAAAACCTTTATAAATGAAACAGCTACACAGAGAAAATGAACATTGTTCAAAGTAATATGCTTTTATTGCTGAAACAGCCAAAACCATCACAGACACAATACAAATGGGGAGTAACAGCTCTATAGCATGCATACACTATACAATGTATATATTATCATCAGTTGCACTCTCTGCAATCTCATGGCAGCTCTGTAATACCTGTGATCTGGTTACCCAGGAAATCATGTGACTAGCTGAGCCAAAACTCAGGTAACTAAATCACTGGGAAGTTTAACCTGCCCTGAAACCTAAAGATGTGCATTTTATCTCGACACCATCATCATATTTGGCAAGAATCACAAAGTAACATGTCACTTTATCAGGGAGCCACTTATTAGTGATGGTCATGCCTAGGAGAATTCATGGAGAAAAAGGTCATCAGTTTGATCAGGTGATAGATATGCAAGTCCCTGATTGGCTAGTCATGCGATAAAGCAGGATGTGATCAGAGTAAATCGGAGCTTTTTAAATCTATCAGCTGATCAAACAAATCACATGCTTCTCCATGAGTTCTCCTGGACATGACTATCACTCTTTATCATCTGTTAGAATTTCTCAGCATAGAGGAAAGCAACTGAACCTAACAGTGCGGCTGTTTTCCTAAGAAAAATGCTGCTGAAAGTTTCCCAAGCAAATAGGTCAATTCATGTTAAATCCAAACAATGTTTAAAGCAAAACTCTAGGTAAATATTAAAGTGCTTCAGCAGACAGTACAATGCATAATTCATACTTGATATAAGATTTCAATCAATCGGTGGCAGATCGATTGCATCAAACATTGCAATGCTGTGGTTAGGAATTTTTTTTACTATATTTCATGCTGAAATCTGTAAAAAAAAAAAATCTGTGTGCAACGAAAGGAAGGATTTGATCAGATTACAATTTGAGAAAGATCAATCTCTTGGTCATATTGACCAGTGTATGGCCAGCTTTACAGTGCTAACGTTTTGGTACGATTTCAAATGGCACTGGTACCAACAAGCAATAAAATAAAAAAAACCTCCTAATCTGAAAAGGGTTGTTGATTTGACATGGAATGACCGCCCATTAGGTTCAAAGAAACCCCAAAGCAGACCATAGATGGCCCCTCCCACACCTTCGTCATTGTATGTCAAGGGAATAGGTGCTGTGTTAACTTCTGTGTACTTATATGCCCATGTCATGTGACACACTGCTAGCAAGGAATGAACTGAATGCAGCAGACTTGACATACAGTCTATAGTGACCGCCATCAGAGGATTGTTGCTCCATTACCAGCTACTAAGTGCCAGAAGAGCATTCAAACTGGCAACAGATTGTTCTTGTCGCGTACGTACGAAAAGGGCGTCGGGAAAAAAGGGCGCGTGGTATAAACGATAAATGGAAATATCGTTTATAGAAATTATTGTGTAGAATTTCGTTTATAAATAGTGATTTAAAAATGTATAAATCACTAAATAATGTGTATGAGATCGGCAATTCTTAAAACGTTAATCTTCCCTGTTTGTAAAGTGAAACTTATATTTTCGTTTATTAAAAACCCTCCCTGTACCTATCCCTAACCCCTAGACCCCCTGTTGGTGCCTAAACCTAAGACCCCCCTGTTGGTGCCTAACCCTAAGACCCCCCTGTTGGTGCCTAACCCTAAGACCCCCCTGTTGGTGCCTAACCCTAAGACCCCCCTGTTAGTGCCTAAACCTAAGACCCCCCTGTTAGTGCCTAAACCTAAGACCCCCCTGTAGGTGCCTAACCCTAAGACCCCCCTGTTGGTGCCTAAACCTAAGACCCCCCTGTTAGTGCCTAAACCTAAGACCCCCCTGTAGGTGCCTAAACCTAAGACCCCCCTGTTGGTGCCTAAACCTAAAACCCCCTATGGATAATAATGTTTTACAGACATGAATAAATAAAGAATGTAAAGAAAAAAAATGTAAATTATTTTTTTGGGTGGATAATAATGTGTTAGAAATGTTTTAGAAATAGTGATTTATTATCTTCATAAACGTTATTCGTCACGGGCTCATTTTGTAAACTTAAATCATCACAAACATAGTTATAAATCCTTAAAAATCTCCGGGCGCCGTTATAAATCCTTAAAAATCTCCGGCGCCTTATTTTCCCCGTTCAGCGCCCATTAAACGATATTTATAATGAAAGTGAATGGGGCGCCCTTTTTGTCCACTTGTCTCATGCGCCCAAATCTACTGCTTCCGTTCTTGTCATTAGCAATGGAACAACGCCATTCACCTGCATTCCAGACACTCTCGCTGCCTATGTGTCAGATGCTGAAGGCTTTATCAGGAATAAGTGTGACAATGGCTAAACCGTTCAAGAGATTTGTGGACAATTTCTGAAGCTGACACTGCTAGCTCTGAATCTTTAGTGATAGTGAAACAGCACAGGGGTGTAACTAGTGGGGAGCAGACCCTGTGACTGCAGAGGGGGGAGGGGGCAGAGGTAAGGGGAGACAACTACTAACCTTCCCTTTCTCATACTCCAGATCAGGTGTTTTTGTACATGTGTTATAGGTGTGGCCAGACTTGTTTTACAAGCCTTGTAAGATGGGCCCCCTGGCTGTGACGGTCACCAAAAAGAGGCAAAAAAAAGGGTTTTGAACATTAAGGGGCCCAATCCAAGTTTTGCAGTTACGCCCATGAAATGGCATTAACCATCGTGTACAAAATTTAGAAAAGGAAGTTCACACTTTGCATGTTGCATAACAACCGCACACCACAAAGGCACTCTAACACACAAGTTATTCAGAAACGCACTGTAGAGAGTGCATTTAGATAACGTGGCCCTTGTGACACAGAGCTGTGAACATGCCCATATGAATGTATGGGCAGTGCATTAACGTGAAGCAACTTAGTGTGAACAAAGCCAAAGTACGGCATTCTAGATTTCAGGGACTTTCGGAGAGATTCTTCCATGAAAAAGGCTCTCTAGGGGGGTAGGGGGGAGAAATTGTCCTCGATGTACATCTAAATGATCTTCCATCTGTTATTTTGGCAGTTCAGTTTTTTAAATGCTGGATCAGATTGGGCTGCACAGGACAACCAGAATAGTGCCAGAGACCGATCGCCGTCTCAGCCACAGGCACCAGGCACTCTGCCTGCCACAGCAGGAACATGACCTTCATTCAGGAACAATAAATAAAAATGCAAACCCACATCACTGATTCACTGTCACCTCTACACAATGGGCTCTGAGGCAGCAAAAAAAAAAAAAAAATGAATAAAAAAAAAAAAAAAAAAAAAAAAAAAAAAAAGCAAAAAACTTCAAAATTTTACAAAAACATCCAAACAAGGTCTGAAGCGGGGAAGATAGAAAACAGAAGAGCACAATGACAGCGTCATGCAGCCAGGCTGGAGGGTCTCATGCAGCACAACAATTATTCTACAACCGTCACCATTCCAGAGGGAAGCATAAAGTAAAATATAAAAGCAAAAAAAGAAAAAAAGTGTGAGAATCGGAGTGCAAATGGTTAATAAACCAACAGTACATCCCCATTCCATGCACAGCCACATGCAATGATGTATTACGCAAATATACAAGTAAAACAGTTACACTGCGACTTATTCATTTAACAAGACTTTGTAACTAAGTTTTCAGCCTTATTTCTTGTATCCTATAAGTTCCTATACCTGCTCTATGTGCTCTGGATTACTGCAGCCTTTTCTAATTGCATGGTCTCTGTAACATATCTAATCTTCTTTGCTTTGTCAAGTTTAATGGAGCCAGAGAGGAATGCACTGCCTCTGCTGTGATAGAGAGAAGTTATGCACGCCCCCTCCATGCCCCCTGCAGGCTCTGTGTGTGTGCTTTGTTTAGTAGTCACAGTCAGGTTAGCGACCATGTTTTTTGTTTGTAAACACTGCCTAAAACTGACGATTAAAAGCCAGGATCGCGTCGGGGAGCGTCAGAAATGGCAAAGAGGGAACCAGGAGATCACAGTGACTCGATTGGTATGTTTTTTATTGTACAAATCGGACAGTACAGTACAGTTCTCTTTAAAGGTGAACAGGGTGTGTTAAAGTAGCATCTTGAAGTGGGATTTATGTGTTAGGTTTTTTTAAGAGTTGTAAGCCTGTGCTACATGCACATGATTAACCTCCCTGGCAGTAATCCCGAGTGTAGCTCGGGCTAGCTGCTGGGAGTTGAATGCAGAGTGTAGCGCGCAGCGGGCCCTTTTACTCACCTCCCGGGGGATTCAGACGTCGATAGCCATTCTATTTCCTGTCCTAAAAGGCTCTGAATCACTCTGGTGAGATTGGCGTTCTTGATCTCACTACAAAGTTACAGCACCACCCAGAGGATGGAGGTAAAATTGCAGCGCTGGAGCCCAGGGAGGTGAGTGAGAGCAGGGGCTGCTGCAGAGACTCTAGCGGCATGATTAAAGATTAAGGTGAAAGTAATGCTAAAGCAAACCTGAAAAAAAGTTAGATACTTCTGTAGAGCAAAGGCTCTGGATCCTGCAGTGCCTTCCTGGTCCTCTCTCCATGCCCTCGGTCCACTGCTGTCCCCCTGTGAAAGTTTGCATCTACGGGAGTCCTTGTGAAGGCTTTAGAGCCGTGGTGTATAACTCAATCACATAAAGGGCCAAAATCTACAACCTAGTCTAAGTCGTAGGCTAAATTGTTAAGAGTTGTGTAACTATAGCGATCCCGAGGGGCCCAATCCACCCCCCTTATGCAGAGTAGCACAGTGGAGCAGTTTAATGTACCTGCTCCAGTGCTGATTTGGGACTCCCCTTTCTGACAGCTACATGCTCTATGCTGCATACCTCGGGATGTTAGTCACATGATGTGTAGCTGAAGGTATGGAAGCACAGTGTGTGCAGCTGCTGGAAAGTACAGAAGAGACCCAAGGCATCGGTGGTGAATTTAAATATTGTGGTGGTTGCTGCACCACAGCTCAAACTGACAATGCATCATCAACCAGTAACACTGTCACCGGTGTGCTGCTCTGTATGGAAGGGTCTTTTGCTGTTCTTTTACTACTTACAATGATGCACACTTGAAGGGCCACATAAAATGCCAAAGAGGGACACATTCGGCCCGCAGGCCTTGAAATTGACACCTGGGCTTTAGAGGTACTTGCATCCCCAAGTATTTGTGAAGACAAGCAGGTCTGTACTGCACTAGTGCATTCCCAATACGAATGTGCTCCTCTGTGGAAGCACTCGGGGAGGTGAGCACTTCCGAAGCATTCCGAGGACTCCCAAAGCCACAGACTTTCACAGGATGACAGCGGTGGGCCGAGGGCACGGAGAGAGGACCAGGAAGTCTCCATGGAATCCACAACCTTCCCTCTACATACGTAACGTATCTACCTTTTTTTTCAGCTTTGCCGTAAAGTGACCCCATAGCAAGTCACTGCTTCCCCATCTAACAGTAAGGTTGCACTCCAAATAGTCGTACTATCTCAGCAGTACTTGTAGCTGTAACTAGAAGGACTTCATTAGCCCTGGCTGGTTACCATAGTCCAATTACAATCTTACTATTGCCTCATTTAAGAAGTCTCCCCCACCTGACAGCTGCTTGGCCTGAATACTGGTGCAGAGGCTGGATAATGTCATCACATGGGGCCATGAAAAGTGTGGACTGCAAAGGAGGGTTTTACCAGGGCTGGATGGGAGCATGGCATGGGCGGAAGGAGAGTGGTCTGTCTTCTGAACCAGAAAGTCCAGCTAAATTCTCAGGACTCACTGAGGCTTAACGTCAGCAGCCAGTGTTGCTGAGGTAGCATAGCTGTAGTAGCCTATTGTGGCGCTGGGCAGTTCAGCACAAGGAGAGCCAATAAACTCCCCAGCAGTGTTAAATACTATTCCCCCTCTGAGTTGTAGCAACTCGGAGGGAGATGTAATTCGGTGTCTGGCAGCTGCGTGAGCCCCAAATGACCTTTACGCGGGGCACGCAGCATAGCATTGCTGCTATGACGGCACCCAGCTTTGGAACTCTGCGCCAAAATGAACTGCTTCGCTACTGTCAGATAGGGAGGCACTGAAGTTGAGACTGACTTATTACAAATACTGATATACTGAAAACTTGGTGGTTAGAATAGCCTAGCCAGCAGCTGAATTATCTAATGGCTAAGAACTATTTTGTATGTTGTTTTTATCAGTGCTGTGGAGTCTAAGTTGGAGCAATTTTGGGTACCCGGAGTCGGCGATTTCATAAACTGAGGAGTCTGAGTCGGATGATTTTTCTACAAAATCCACAGCCCTGGCAAGTATTAGACTAAGGAGTCGGAGTCATTTTGGGCACCCGGAGTCGGAGTTTCATAAACTGAGGAGTTGGGAGTCTGAAGATTTTTGTACCGACACCACAGCCCTGGTTTTTATGTGGTGTCATGACTGATTAAAGTGAGAAAATGTAACCAGAAGAAAGTACCCATCCCTCACTGCAAAATGCAACACAAATCATCACCCCACAGTGAGAGACTGCTACACAGTTTTAGGATACACCTTTCCATACTCTAATCCTGCCTACAGCTCAAAAAAAAAAAGTACCCATAAACACACTTGGGTCAGCTGAAAAAGCCTATAGCAGTCATTTTGGCCAACCATTTACTTAGCAAAACAATTTGGAGAGAGGAAGGGCCATAGCAGCATAACAGAGATATGCCCAATAAGGGCCTATTTCCACTAGAGGCGATTTAAAGCCATTCTCCACAGGTAATTTCAGGTTGCAGAATTGCAACCGTCTGCATCTCAAAAAAAAAATAGTGGTCTGCAGTTTCCTGCAATCCGCATCTGAATCCCTATAGCTGTGCATGGCATGGTTATAGCAAATTGGCCGAGCACCATGGTTGCCACAGCCAATTCCGAAATGGATGCAGCTCGCAGTGGAAAGTAGTCCTTATAGAGGAATGTTTTGCCTATATCAACGTAGAGTTCCAGGCTTACTTTGAACACATTTTTCCAAAAGGTCTAAATAATAGAAACTGATCAAAGTTGATTTCTAACTGCCTGGTAGCCCTCCATCCAATACAGCTGTTCTGCCCTATTGTGTGTGCTTGTAATCTGAAGGACTGCTGCTTCCTCACATCAGGGCTGAGTGTTTGTAGACCTGGCATGAGAAAGGCAGACACCTTTTATGTTTTACTTGGTAACCACCCTAATTACCCCACCCACACGCCCGCCTCCAGCAGCAGCTTATAAAGTGGGCTGATCAGAGTGCTGTATTCTCTTTGCCTCAAGCAACTGTGACAAACTTTTTTTTTGTCTCTCTTTCTTAAAAGGACAGATGAAAGTGAGAGGGATATGGAGGCTGCCATATTTATTTCCTTTGAAGCAATACCAGTTCCCTGGCTATCCTGCTGATCCTCTGCCTCTAATACTTTCAGCCGTAGACACTGAACAAGCATGCAGCACATCGGGTGTTTCTGACAATATTGTCAGATCTGACAAGGATTAGCTGCATTCTTGTTCCTGGTGTTATTCAAACACTACTGCAGCCAAATAGATCAGCAGGGCTGCCAGGCAACTGGTATTGTTTAAAAGGAAATATGGCAGACTCCATATCACTCTCACCTGAGGTTCACTTTAAGTCCCAGCACAAAGACAATACTATGACCCTAACATTGGGATGGAACACTATAGGCCAGTTTCTGCTAAGAAATCCTTGAAATAAGATTGTGAAGTGATATTGAAAAAGTGGGCAGTTTATATCATGTATTGACCTGGGTGGAGCCACCATTTGACATATACCGTACATGTATCTTCTGATAATTCCACCACACCTGATGTGAAAATGCCTGGATACCTCACACTGATGGATTGTGTTTGATAGTAGGGATGGGCAGAGATGCAAGTACTTCAACACATAATTATGCAAATTTTGCATGCAGATTCATGAAGCTTGAAAACAGACCAATCCAATTCCACATTGGCAGCATCTGATTGGTTCATTTTCAAGCTGCATAAATTGGCATCATCCTGTAGGAACATGCAACAATCTGCATCTCAGTGACCATCCCTATTTAGTATATAACACTGATAGACAAAGAAAACACTTCAAGGGCCTGTAACTGGCATTTCTTCACACAGCACAATGATCGATTCAAACAGCTGTCCCTTCACAATTTCAGTCCCATTGCAATAGTTTTCAGGGCAGATAGAAAAGCATCTTTTTTAAAATGGTATAAAATATATAATAAGACAGGAAAAATACTACCATGTATGAGGTGGTGCTTACCCGAGCTTCGATGTATTCGATTCTCCTCTCCAGCGTCGTCAGCTTCTCATTTAGCGTTGCCAGCCGTGAGCGGCAGGACATGTCTGAAAGGGAGGGAAACACTTAGTTTGTATGCAATTACCACCGAAGCAGAGTGAGTAACCCTCTCAGTTTGGATTATGAAATAGGGTGTAGTTTTAAAAGGAACCCGAGGTGTGAGACCTATGGAAGCTGACATATTAATTTACTTTTAAACAATACCAGTTGCCTGGAAGTCTCGCTCTTCTTTGTGGTCCATAGAGTCTAAATCACACACCTGAAACCAGCATGCAGCTAATCTTGTCAGCTTTGTCAGACATCTGATCTGCATGCTTGTTCAGGGTCTACGTCTTAAAGTGAACCAGAGACAAAGCACCCTCATGTATTTTACCATACATATAAGTGGGAACATTAGAGAAAACACCTACCTTGCTTTCTGTTTTATTCTGCACCGCAAAGCTTGCTTCTAATCAGCACTGATAAAATCCCCGACTGAGCATTCAGTCTGGCTTTGCTCAGGAATATTTATAGCTTAGTCTGTGTTCTCTGATGTCTTTTCAAGTCCAAGCCTGCCCCCCTGCTGGCTCTGCTCAGGAATCATAGTTGAGTCATTATAGCAAAGCCAGACTGAATGCTCAGCCAAGGATTTTATCAGGTCTGATAAGAAACAAGCTGTGCAGTGCAGAATGAAACAGAAAGCATGGTAGGTGTGTTTTCTCTAATGTTCCCACTGATCTATATGGTAAAATACATGAGGGTGCTTCGGCTCTGGTTCACTTTAAAGTGTACGCAAGGCGACATGTGACATGATGAAATAAACGTGTGAATGTACAGTACAAAACATTAATAGCCAGACTTTTACTTGTTTCATTTTGCTGCCTGAAAAGGTTAATTTCTAGGCATGGAAGTGACAGCTTTTATCTTGCGGTATCTTGTCAGGAATATAGTAAACCTCTCTGATAAGCAAATTACAGCCATAAGGTTTTCCTGGCAGGATAGAACTTGAGAATAGAGGGAGAAACAAAATACATAAACTATTGACCCTTCTCTAACTCTGGAACACTTATTAGGCTGGCACTGAGCAGAGGCAACAAACATTCAATCGTTCGTAAATGTTTAAATATAAAATAAAACCTTGTAGTATATATAGAAAAAAAGGTCATTTTTTGGGGAATAGGAGCATAAATACAATCAGCCCTGTTAATCCATTTGACTGCAGTGAAGTCTGAATAACACCAGAAACAATCATGTAGATAATTTTGTCATATCTGACAATAATGTCAAACACCTGCCGATCTGCCGCAATTAGCCCCGGTAAATGGTTTAGTCGCGTCAGTCGAGGTGTTCTACGCATGCATGGACCTCCTGCGCTTGCGCAGAAGACCCCAACTGATGCAACTGAACCAGTTACCGGAGCTGATTGCGGCTGAACAGTAGACCATGGGACGACGGCGAGCGACTCAAATGTGTTTATGGAGGAAGCTCACGTAAGTATCAAATCTTTAGCTTAATCCATCTCTGGTTTACTTTAAAGGTTCCCATTAACAGTACAATCTCCCGCACGATCAACCACACTGGTTACCATTAATGGTGACAATCGATGAAAAACTATTGTTCTATCGATCGTTCCATGAATCCAAAGTTCTGGACACTTCTTTTAGACTGGTTATCAATTTCCCCAACGTTGGCAGGCCTGAATTATCGTTTCCAAGAATGGCGACAGACGGAGGGGACCAGGAGCAGTGGCCAGTATGTACTTCTCAACCTTTTTACCATGGAGGAACCCTGCAAATAACTTTTGGGTCTCAAGGAACCCCTGCAAAAATGGTCTCGAGGAAACCCTGCATTTGTTTATTCATAGCGCTTTCACACTGTCAGATTTATTAGTGCGCACCAGTCTAGTGACAAAGGACCAATGGGATCAGTTTAGTGAGGGAGGAAATAGCTGGCAAAATTGTACCACTTGGGCATGACTCACAAAGTCACCAAGCCGTCTATCATTCATTCCTGACTCTGATTAGCCCTATGCAGAGTTCTGGGTCGCCCCCACTAAATCCAGTAATTGCAGATAAAACCAACAAGGTTCTATTACATGCATTGCCTAGTAAAGACATTAAACCGTGAACCCAGCTGGGAGATTATTAGTGAGGTGATTGGTTTTGAATGTACCAATGCAGGGAATTATAATAATGCCACCACACTGCACCCTCTCTGCCAGCACAGCACCCATCCATGCCCAGTGTGTGTGTGTGTGTGTGTGTGTGTGTAATATATATATATATATATATATATATATATATATATATATATATACACATACACACACACATAGCCACACACCACCCATACACGCCCTTATGCCCACATCACACCCACACAGGCCGCCACCCCTCCTCCCTCCCCGGGGGAGCCGCACC
This sequence comes from Hyperolius riggenbachi, assembly GCF_040937935.1. Classification (NCBI taxonomy): domain Eukaryota; kingdom Metazoa; phylum Chordata; class Amphibia; order Anura; family Hyperoliidae; genus Hyperolius; species Hyperolius riggenbachi. Next base: position 86,012,037 of record NC_090654.1, read on the forward strand.
GAAGGAGTTCAGGAAGTCGGCGATCTTCTTGATGCTGCTGGTGATCAGCTCGATGTACTCCCGGTTGGCCCAATCCTGGTGGATCTCCCTCTGTACCGGGTCCTCCTGTGCCGCCATCTTCCTTCCCCTGCTGTCACCGCCCAGTTCCCCGCCCCCGCTCCAGTCGTCATTCCCTGCGCCATGTTAGAATGGGGTAAGGCTGTCATAACGTACTTGGTGCCATCTTGCTCTCGGGCGGAAGTAGTATGTAGCAGAGTATGAGGGTTGCGGTGATCATAGAGTAGTGTCTGTATCTTCCGGGTAGCAGGAAAAGACATTTCACAAGGACAGCACGGTGGGAGGAGCGAAGGACTCACTCCAAACCTCCCCGCTTAGCCCGCCCACTGCCATTAAATGCGCTGCTAAGGCCAGATTGGGGCGGAACTGTGTTGCACGGAGACTTCCTTGCCCACCCCTCACTTTACAGAAAGATGTTCCAGGCAGGGATGAGGCGGGATTAGGGTAGACTAATCCACGCCCATGGGCGTGACTAAGCGTGTGCAAAGACCACCTCGTCTCTCCTGTGCTTTCAGGAACCTGCAAGACCAATCTGTATGCAGGGCTTGCCGCTAGGAGGCGCTGTGGCAGCAGGTACAGTCGAGTAAAGGGGGCACAATAGGTGCAGAATGCAGAAAAGACCAGTTGTTTAGAGCAGGGCTTTTCAACCTGTGGTACACATACCACCAGTGCTTTTGGCCAGGTGATACACTTCAAGTTTGACTGCCACTTAACCCATTCGCGATCCGTCGTTTTCACTTGAGAAATGTTCACCTCCCATTCATTAGCCTATAACTTTATCACAATGAACTGATCTATATCATTTTTTTTCCGCCACCAATTAGGCTTTCTTTGGGGGGTACATTTTGCTAAGAGCCACTTTACTGTAAATGCATTTTAACAGGAAGAATAAGAAAAAAACTGAAAAAATCATTATTTCTCAGTTTTCAGCCATTATAGTTTTAAAATAATACATGCCTCCATAATTAAAACTCACGTATTGTATTTGCCCATATGTCCCGGTTATTACACCGTTAAAATTATGTCCCTATCACAATGTATGGCGACAATATTATATAGAGAAATATATGTATATTTATATAGAAAGAGGGACAAATGAAGAGTACAGAGGGACAGGGCTCCCAAAGAGGGGCTGTCCCTCTGAAAGAGGGACAGTTGGGAGCTATGTTCAAGGTCTATGGCTAAAATATCAGAGGTAGAGGATCAGCAGAAATGCCAGGTAACTGGATTTGTTTAAAATTAAATAAATATGTCAACCTCCATATCCCTCTCACTTCAGGTTCCCTTTAAAGTGTACCTGAGATGTGGCCACAGGGATAAAATATACATACCTGGGGCTTCCACCTGCCTCCTTCGGCCTGATGTCTCCGACAACATCCTCTCTTGACTGCCCGTTTGCCCGCTATTGGCCCTGGAAAAGTTGGGTCCAGTTGGCGCATGCGCAGTCTAGCCAGGTGTGCTCCCCTGTCTCTCTCCTGTCACTGGGAACATTCTGCGCCTGCACAGTAGTACTGCGCAGGCGTAGAGCAATCCCAGCAACGTAAACACAGCAGGAGTGCATGGCAGGGCCACAGAAGTGCACTTGGCCCTGGTCCGGAGGACTTTCCCGGGACCAATTGCAGAAGAACGGAAAGGTCAGAAGAGGACGGTGTGGAAGTGATCAGGCTGGAGGAAGCCCCAGGTAAGTATATTTTATTCCTCTGGCCCCATCTCGGGTAACTTTAAAGCGCGCCTGAACTGAATGTGTTAGCTACCATATTTATTTCATTAAATAATACCAGTTGCCTGGCAGTCCTGCTGATCTCTTTGGCTGCATACATCTGAAACAAGCATCTGGCTAATCCAGCCAGTCTTCAGTCAGAACACCTGAGCTGCCTGCTTGTTTAGGCCTTGTTCACATTGTGTTCCGTCCGCTTTGGCCAGTTTTTGAAGCGTTTTTTTTTTTATCTGATTCCCGGCAATTACCTGCGCGCTGTATTTCTTTAAAAATGCTTTTCTAAGCGGTTTTGCCGCGCGATTGCGGTTTTTCACTTCCTGGCGTCAGTCAGGAAGTGAACTTTTTGATCCGGAAAAGAATAAATACAATGTATTTATTCTTAAAAATGCAAACGCAATTTCTACACAAAGCGAATTTGTGAGCGTTTGCATTTTTCCTATACCTTACATTGAGGCAAAATCGCCTCAAAAATGGCTCAGGCACCGCCTTTCTGACCTGAACGCAGACAGGACACTCCAATCTGAACTACACCATAGAGAAGCATGGTGTAACAGCTTTCAGGGCGTTTTTGAAAAACCGCCTGCGCTTAAAATTGGCCAAAAACGTCTCTAGTGTGAACGAGCTCTCAGGGTCTGTGGCTAATTTACCAAGGCTCAGCAGGAAAGCCAGGCAATCTGCTTTGACTAAAAGGAAATAATTATAGGGGGCCATACACTAGTCGACCAACCAACCAATCAACCATCCAATTCGATTATTATAATCGAATTGGATGAAAATTGGTGCTGCCAAGTGCATGCCCGACCGACAAAGCGACCAATTTCGGGACAGAAATTGGCCGTACGGTCAATCGCGCATGTTGGAAGATGTCCGGCCAAAGTTGGTTGGTCGGGTGCACGGCGGTACGGCAGCCGAATTGTGAACGAGCGACGAGACGACGAAACCCCCGCCGCTATGTTTAAATGTATGTAGCGTAGTGCATTTATACATTACCTGTCCGATGTCAGCCTCCATTCGGTCTCCGTCCATCTCGTCGGGTTCCGCATACACGCCGGTGGCGCATAGCGTCTGACGTCAGACGCTATGCACCGCTAGCGTGTATGCGGCTGTTACCCGGCTGTTACCCAGCCTGCATGTGGGGCAAGGGATTAAAAGTCTTTGGAAGGGGGCTATTCTCATTTTATTTTCTTTGCATCCTATTTAACCATTTAAAGAGAACCAGAGATGAAGCACCCTCTTGTATTTTACTTTATAAATCAGTGGGAACATGACAGTAAACACCTAATCTGCTCTTTGTTTCATTGTTCTCTGTTTAATCTGACTGTTATCAACTCTGATAAGAATCCCAGACTGAGCACTCAGTGTAGCTTTGCTACGGAAAGATTATAGCTGAGTCTGTCTTCTCTGGTGTCTTTTCAAGCCCAAGCCTGCCCCCTTGTGGCTCTGCTATAATGACTCAGCTATAATTATTCCCTGCAAAGCAAGACTGAATGCTCAGTCCAGGATTCTTATCACAGCTGATAACAGACACTTTTAGCAGTGAGGATGAAACAGAGAGCATGGTAAGTGTTTTCTCTAATGTTCTTACTGATATATGGTAAAATACACAAGGGTGCTTGGTCTCTGGTTCCCTTTAAGCCTTTTGGACATAGACCCTACGTCCAAAAGGCCACATGTGCGCACCCGCGGCCTCGGTTCGTTAGCCCAGGGATCAATGAATCAGGACATGGTGTCCGATTATTGATCTGATGCCTTTACCCGGCAGAAAAAGCGAAGTCTTCTCTCGGAAGCCTCGCTCTTTCTGCCTCTTAGAGCAGTGGTGCTCAACCTTTTTTGGCCCAAGGGCCGAACTTCAAATCAAGAAAAATCTCGAGGGCCGGAACACATGCATACAAAATTTCAATGTAAAACTTTTAATGTTTTTCTAGTAACAGTTAACATGGTGTTGGAAATGGAAAGAAAACGACAATATAAGAATTGTTGTACTTACCATTTGATGCACATTTTCTTAATGAGAAGTTTGCGGCAGATTAATGCAGCAATGGTATCAGAGTCCAGTATGGTACCTGGGTGTATGCACAGGGCAGATTAATGCAGCAATGGTATCAGAGTCCAGCCTGTAGTGTGCTGGCTGAGGAGGCCGTCAGCTCTGCTGAGGAGGAACAGAGGCCTAATTACCCACACGTGTCCTGCCTGTAGTGGTGTGCTGGCTGAGGAGGCTGTCAGCTCTGTGTGGGGCTGAGGGGGCTGTCAGCTCTGTGTGGGGCTGAGGGGGCTGTCAGCTTTGTGTGGGGCTGAGGTGGCTGCCAGCTCTGTGTGGGGCTGAGGGGGCTGCCCGCGGTGTCCTGCGGAGGAGGAGAGGATCGGGTGGTATTGCGTAGTTATAGTATCGGCGTAGTCCCGCGCAGCGCTGGGATAGTTAGAAAGCCTCGCTCATTGGTTACTGCAGGAACCTTCTTACAATAGGAATCAGGCTGATTCCTATTGGAGGAAGGTTCCTGCAGTAACCAATGAGCGAGGCTTTCTAACTATCCCAGCGCTACCCGGGGCTGAATACGGAGCACACGCTGGTGTATGCGCGGGACTACGCCGATACTATAACTACGCAATACTACCCGATCCACTCCCCCTCCGCAGGACACCGCCGCGCGGGCCACAAATGGCCCGCGGGCCGTAGGTTGGGCACAGCTGCTTTAGACCATAGTCTTTGGGAAATGAAAGATCAAAGACCAATTTTACCCCCTTCCATGTAATATGAGAGCCATACCTACACAGTCTATTCTATTGAGCTGAACTCCCCATCAGATAGAAATCTTTGCAAGATGCTGCACACACAGATGCTGTACACATTCAAAAGATCAGTATCTGCAAAAGATCTGTTCCTGCAAAAGATCCGTTCCTGCAAAATGCATTCATAGTCAATATGCAGAGTTCTGCAGATCCTCATACACATCTTGTTTAACTGACATTCATCTGCAGATCAGACAATCATCTGCAGATCTGAAGAACCATCCTGGTGGATCTGATCTGCAGATGAATGTCAGTTAAACAAGGTGTGTATGAGGATCTGCAGATCTCATAGACTATGAATGCATTTTGCAGGAACGGATCGTTTGCAGTTACTGATCTTTTGAATGTCTAAGGGCTCGTTTCCACTGTTGCGGTGCGGAATCGCATGGATTCCACGGCCTGCGGATTTCCCCGCGATTTCGCATGGCAAGGAGCCAGGCGAATTTAACCATGTCACTGCCTGTGCAAAGTTCCATTGCATTTCATGCGAAATCGCGGGGAAATCCGCATGACAAAGCCGCATGCAATTTCCCTATTAAAAGCATTGCGGGCAATTCGCCCGCATTCCTGCCGCACACGAAATCTGACGGCTCTGCCGTGCAGATTTCCCCCGCACGCCAAAACGCACCCGCACGACGCATAAGTGGAAACTATCCCATCCACTTGTATTGACTATGCGAATCCGCATGTGGTGCCTGATTCGCTATAGTGGAAACAAGCCCTAAAGCATCTTTATGTGCAGCATCTGATTTCTGTCTGATGGGGAATTCAGCTCCATAGAATAGACTGTGTAGGTATGGCTCTCATACTACATGGAAGGGGGTAAAATTGGTCTGTGATCTTTCACTTTCCAAAGACTATGGTCTGATGTGTGTGCGCACCTATAGATTGTTCACGATTATGGTTTAGGGGAAGGATACAGAAAGCTGTCTCAGAGATTTCAGCTGTCCGTTTCCACAGTTAGGAACATATTGAGGAAATGGAAGACCACAGGCTCGATTCAAGTTAAGGATCTAAGTGGCAGACCAAGAAAAATCGTGGATAGACAGAAGCGATGAATGGTGAGAACAGTCAGAGTCAACTCATAGACCAACACCAAAGACCTACAACATCATCATGCTGCAGATGGAGTCACTGTGCATCGTTCAACCATTCGGCACACTTTACACAAGAAGATGCTGTATGCGAGAGTGATGCAGAGGAAGCCTTTTCTCTGCCCACAGCAAACAGAGCTGTATGCTAAAGCACATTTGGACAAGCCAGCTTCATTTTGGAATAAGGTGCTCTGGACTGATGAAACTAAAATTGAGTTATTTGGGCATAACAAGGGGCGTTATGCATGGAGGAAAAAGAACACAGCATTCCAATAAAAACACCTACTACCTACAGTAAAATGTGGTGGTTCCATCATGCTGTGGGGCTGTGTGGCCAGTGCAGGCCAGGGACTGGGAATCTTGTCAAAGTTGAGGGACGCATGGATTCTACTCAGTATCAGCAGGTTCTGGAGACCATTGTCCAGGAATCCGTGACAAAGCTGAAGCTGTGCCGGGGCTGGATCTTTCAACAAGACAACAACCCTAAACACTGCTCAAAGTCCACTAAGGCATTCATGCAGAAGAACAAGTACAACATTCTGGAATGGCCATCTCAGTCCCCAAACCCGAATATAATTGAAAATCTGTGGTGTGAGTTAAAGAGAGCTGTCCGTGCTCGGAAGCAATCAAACCTGAATGAGCTAGAGATGTTTTGTAAAGAGGAATGGTCCAAAATACCTTCAACCAGAATCCAGACTCATTGGAACCTACAGGAAGCGTTTAGAGGCTGTAATTTCTGAAAAAGGAGGCTCTACTAAATATGGATTTCATTTATTTTTTGTGGTGCCCAAATGTATGCACCTGCCTAATTTTGCTTAAGCAATTATTGCGCACTTTGTATAAATCCAATAAACTCAATTTCACTTCTCAAATATCACTGTGTGTGTCTCCTAATGATATATTTAACTGACATTTTTTATCGTAACAGGGCCAGTGCACACCAAAAACCTCTAGCAGATCTGCAGAACGCTAGAGGTTTTTGAAGCAGATTTCAGAGAGATTCCTAGGCGTGTTTAAAAAGGTTTTCTAAACATGCCTAGCGTTTTTGTGTAGCAGATGTCATATATTGTTACAGTAAAGCTGTTACTGAACAGCTTCTGTAACAAAAACGCCTGGAAAACCGCTCTGATGTAGCGTTTTTCAGAGCAGTTTTCCACTTTCCTATACTTTAACATTGAGGCAGAAACACCTCAGAAATCTAAAAAAAAATGCTGCAGCCCCCGAGTTTGTGTTTGTGGAAAAAGCGAACCATTCTGGTGTGGACCAGCCCATTGAAATACATTACCCAAGTGTTTTTCTATCCCCAAGCATTTTTTTAAAAAAAGGTCATGAACCGCTCTGGTGTGCACCAGCCTCAGGAAAATCATGACGCTTAACAAGGTTGCCCAAACTTTCGCATCCCACTGTATATAAAATGTCTGTTGAAGAATTCAGCCACAAGATGGCAGCATTTAGTTAGAGGGAGATCTGCAAACCCTATGACCGCCACCAGTTGAGCTCAAAAGAGCCTCAAGTAGAACAAAGCTACATACACACGGGGGTTGCATGTGTGCACGCGGACAGGGAGCGACAGCTGTCCACACGTCTCGCCAGAAAGGCAGAGACGCGGCGGAAGCTGTTTGTGAATGGAGCATCCCCCGGCCGGATGCTCCATTCACTCGCATAGGTCTCCTGTTGCTAGCCCGCATACTCACGCGGGACTAGCGACAGTTCCGGCGAAGTTGCAGCAACAGCTGTAGCCGGCGATTGAACATGTCAATCGCCTGGCGACAGCTCTGACAGGCGACGGTTCGGGGCGTGCGTGTCATACACACGGGTCACCTGTCGCCGCAACACGCGCGTGTCACGTGGTTGCGGCGACGGCCGTACCCCGTGTGTATGAGCCTTAAAGGGACACTTAAGTCAAACAAAAAAAATGAGTTTTACTCACCTAGGGCTTCCAATAGCCCCCTGCAGCTGTCCGGTGTCCTCGCCGTCTCCCTCCGATCCTCCTGGCCCCGCTGGCAGCCACTTCCTGTTTCGGTGACAGGAGCTGACAGGCTGGGGACGCGAGTGATTCTTCGTGTTCCCAGACACATTAGCACCCTCTATGCTGCTATATGGTATATGATATATGCTATAGCAGCATAGATGGCGCTATTGTGCCCAGGAACGCGAAGAATCACTCGCGTCCCCAGCCTGTCAGCTCCTGTCACCGAAACAGGAAGTGGCTGCCGGCGGGGCCAGGAGAATCGGAGGGAGACTGCAAGGGCACCGGACAGCTGCAGGGGGCTATTGGAAGCCCCAGGTGAGTAAAACTCATTTTTTTTTTTTTTACTCAAGTGTCCCTTTAACCACTTGCCGACCGCCTACTTCATATTGGCGGCGGCAAAGTGGCAGCCCCAGGACCACGTATGGCGTCGGGTCCTGGGGGAGGGGATTGCGGGCGATCGCGCGCGCGGATTGGGCGATCGCGCGCGCGGATTGCGCGCGCATCGCCGGCATTAGGCTCCGCCCACATGTGACGTCAACCCGCCGGCCAATCAGCAGCGCCGGCGGGTTGCAACTTTTTGAAATGGCCAATTGAAAGTGTATAATACGCTTTGTTAGGTAAACAAAGCGTATTATACACGCTGCCTCCTCCCTGGTGGTCACAGCGCTCGATCGACCACCAGAGAGGAAGGCAGCACTGTGAGTCCAAATGCCAGCACACTGATCCTGCCCCCCCTGCACACTAATCGCCCACAGCACCCATCAGACCCCCCCCCCTGCCCACCCCCTGACAGCACTGTTTGCACCCAATCACCCCCCTAATCACCTATCAATCACCCCCTGTCACTAACTGTCAACGCTATCTTTTAGATCAGGTCCTAAACTTCCCCCTGGGGGCGCCTGATCACCCCCCCACACCCTCAGATCCTCCCCAGACCCCCCCCCCCCAGACCTCCCCCCCCCCTGTACTGTATACAGCTATTCTCTGTAATCACCTGTCAATCACCCCCTGTCATCACCTGTCACTGCCACCCATCAGATTAGACCCTAACCTGCCCTTTGCGGGCATCTGATCACCCACCCACACGCTCAGATCGCCCACAGGCCCACCCTCATAACACCTACCAAGTGCATTGTTTACATCTTTTCTCTCCTCTAAACACCTACTGATCACCCATCAATCACCCCCTGTCACTACCTGTCACTGCTACCCATCAGATCAGTCCCTAGTCTGCCCCTTTTGGGCACCCAATCACCCGCCCACCCCCTCAGATTGCCCTGAGAACCCCTCTGATCAACTTGCCAGTGCATTGCTGGCATATATTCTACCCTGTAATTACCTTCTGATCACCTATCAATCACCCCGTCACCCCCTGTCACTGCTACCCATCAGATTAGACCCTAATCTGCCCCTTGCGGGCACCCAATCACCCACCCGAACCCTCAGATCGCCCACAGACCCCCCGCCAGTGCATTGCTTGCTTATTTTCTCCTCTGTAATTACCTACCGATCACCTATCAATCACCCCGTCACCACCTGTCACTGCAGGCTCCTGATCACCCTCCCCCCTGCCCTTATATCTCCCTCTGATCACTCCACCCTGCCCTAGATCACCCCCCTGCCATTGTGTATATCTAATCTCCTGTCTGTAACGCTTGATTGTGCTTTGATTGGCTCCAATTGTCTCAATTGCCCTGTGACTGACTTAGATTGTCCCGTGATTGGTTTTTGATTGTCCTGTGATTGGCTTCGATTGTGCTGTGATTGGCTTCGATTGTCCCGTGATTGGCTTCGATTGTCCCGTGATTGGCTTTGATTGTCCCGTGATTGGCTTCGATTGTCCCGTGATTGGTTTTCGATTGTATTGTGATTGGCTTCGATTGCCCCGCGATTGGCTTTGATTGCGCTGACTGGCTGTGATTGCCCTCTAATCACTCTTATTGGCTCTAATTGTGTTGTAATTGCCTTGATTGCCCTCTGATTGTCTGTGATTGTTTCTGATTGCCCCCATTGCTGTCTGATTGCCCCCTGATCCCCCCCCCCCCCCCCCCGGTCACTATCCTAGTGATCTAAAAATAGCGTTTTTAGTATCACTAGTGTTAACAGTTAGGCCAGTTAGCTAGGCCCCTGTGTTAGTGTCAGTTAGCGCTCAGCCCACCGCACCACAGTCACTAATTAGTCGCTGATTAGCGTCATCACTGTCGCTAATCAGCATTGGTACTATATAGTATCTGTAAGTGATCATTACTGATCGCACACAGATCTATATTGGGGTCATTAGGATCCACTAAAAACGCAGTGTTTGCCGATCAGGCCTGATCGTTCGCCTGCACTTGCGTTCAGCCTGCCCCACCGCAGTGACAGAATTTTTTTTCTGATCACTGCAAAAAACACTGTACAATAGCTGTGGCACTGTAAAGATCAGTTTTGATTTTTTTTTTCCAAAACTCAGTGACCACAGCTTTCTGCTCCGCAAGTACTCCCTTTTGCTAGGTAGGTGCTCTTTTTCCTGGGTAGTCTCAGAGGAATACCCCCTAAATTTAGCAGCCCACCATGGCAAGAAAGAGGTATTCCGATGATGAGGTTCTCAGGTACATGGCCCCAGGGTCGGACTGGGACACCAAGGGCCCACCAAGGAAGTTTCAGCCTGGGGCCCACCCCCCTCTCCTCCTCCTCCCTCCCCTCCCCCCCCCCCCCCCCCCCCCATTTTGCATTTTGGGCTCACATACACATGTACTCTAGAAATTTTGCATGACTTTATGGTAGGGAATAGATTGTGAGCAATTCTGAGGACAGTCTCCAATAGGGATATGTCTAAATGCGAAACTAAATGGGTGTCACCATGCACTGGAACATCGGCGTGGTCATGATGAGTCATGGGCAGACTTAGAAAAAAAAAATACAAAACACAAAATAAGTAGCGGCGTTATTCACAGAGATTAGGTCCGACCAGATACATTGTAGATAAAATATTCAAGTAGTTACATGCCTCATGATAATTCATCAAGTAGTCAAATGGCAGCAGATACCCCCACAAAATGCAATCAGGTTGACGGCAGATACCCCCACACAATGCAATCAGGTTGGTGGCAGATACCCCCACAAAATGCAATCAGGTTGACGGCAGATACCCCCACACAATGCAATCAGGTTGACGGCAGATACCCCCACAAAATGCAATCAGTTTGGCTGCAGATACCCCCACAAAATGCAATCAGTTTGGCTGCAGATACCCCCACACAATGCAATCAGTTTGGCTGCAGATACCCCCACACAATGCAATCAGGTTGGTGGCAGAGATACCCCCACACAATGCAATCAGGTTGGTGGCAGAGATACCCCCACACAATGCAAGTCCCCCCCAGCTTGGAAGGGGGGGCAGAGGGCACAGATCAGCGGGGAAGCCTCCCCCCCTCACTCACCTAGGGCCCCCCCTTCCGCGCACCCCCCTCCTCGAGAAGTGCAGCCAGCAGCGAGCGGAGTATAGCTTACCAGCTTCAGATGATGCTATCTCCGCTCCGCTCCGCATGCCGCTGCTGCCCTGCTGGTCTCTGTCTCCTGTAGTGACGCTGTCCAATCACGCTCTAGCAGGAAGTACTGCGAGAGCGTGATTGGACAGCGTCACACACTACAGTCAGAGACCAGCAGTTTTTTTTTTTTTTTTTTTAGAACCTCCCAGTTTTATTTTCTGTTTTAAAAAGCTAAAAAGTAGCTATTGTCTCATATGATGATGATTCAGCTTTTTCCATAGTCTCGCAGTTAGCAATCATGTGACCCTCAACAAGACAAATTCAGCAATCATGAGGTCCCCCATCAAGACAAAATCAGCAATCATGAGGCCCCTAACAAGACAAATTCAGCAATCATGAGGCCCCTAACAAGACAAATTCAGCAATCATGAGGCCCCCAACATGACAAATTCAGCAATCATGAGGCCCCCAACAAGACATTCAGTAACCATGAGGCCCCCAACAAGACAAATTCAGTAACCATGAGGCCCCCAACAAGACAAATTCAGCAGTCATGAGGCACATAAATAAACAGCATTTCACATAAATAGGCAGAATGCCCACTTAATATGGTAGACACCTCTCAACTGGCTTCTGAATTCTCCTCTACTGGCTGCTGTGCCAGGCAATACTGTTTTTGGCTGGATTGGGGATGATGTGTGGGCTGAAAGGCCTGGCGGTGATGCTGTGGCCGGCCTGGCGGTGATGCTGGGCTGTACTTGGCTGGTTGAAGTAAATGTTGACCTGACTGTTGGTGGTGATGCTGTGGCCTTTTTGACAGTGATTCTGGGCTTGTTGGCTGGTGGTGATGCTGGGCTTGCCTGGATAGTTTAGGTAGTGACAGGTGCACCCTAGTTTAGGTAGCACCAGGAGCCTCCCAGCTTAGGTAGTGACAGGACCCCCAAGTTTAGGTAGCGACAGGAGCCCCCCAGTTTAGTTAGTGATAGATACCCCCCAGTTTAGGTAGTGACAGGAGCCCCCAGTGTTTGTAGTGACAGGTGCCCCCCAGTTAAGGTAGTAACAGGTGCCCCCCAGGGTATGTAGTGACAGGAGCCCCCAGTGTTTGTAGTGACAGGTGCCCCCCAGGGTATGTAGTGACAGGAGCCCCCAGTTTAGGTAGTGACAGGGCCCCCCAGTTCAGGTAGTGACAGGTGCCCCCAGTTCAGGTATTGACAGGCGCCCCCCCAGTTCAGTTAGTGACAGGTACCCCCAGTTTAGGTATGACAGGAGCCCCCCAGTGTATGCAGTGACAGGGACCCCCCCCCCAGTGTATGTAGTGACAGGAGCCCCTAGTTTAGGTAGTGACAGGGCCCCCCAGTATAGATAGACAGGTCTATAGGTGTCCCCAGTTTAAATAGCCAGATCTATAGGTGTCCTCAGTGGCAGCGGAGAGAGAAGAGAAGCGGTGGGGAAGGGAGGACGTTTCCCCCTCCCCCTTCCCTCACCTTGGGGCTCCCCCTCTCTCGCTCCCCCCTTTAGAATTAAGTGATGCGGCAGGCAGCGCCGCTGTGCCTGCCGCTTCTTTTCTCTCTCCGCTGCCACCCCAGGGCGGGCGGGCCAGCCACGTCCGGGTAGCTAGTAGGGGGGGGCAGCAGCTAGCCAATGGAGTGCGCATGCCCCATTTTGCCCTATGTAGGGACGCCCATGACATGGTAGGCAGATAGGTAGCCGGGTAGGCAGTTATGTAGCCGGGTGGGAGGGTAGGCAGATAGGTAGCCGGGTGGGAGGGTAGGCAGTTAGGTAGCCAGGTGGGCAGATAGGTAGCTGGGTGGGCAGTTAGGTAGCCAGGTGGGAGGGTAGGCAGATAGGTAGCTGGGTGGGTAGATAGGTAGCCGGGTGGGCAGATAGGTAGCCGGGTGGGAGGGTAGGCAGATAGGTAGCTGGGTGGGTAGATAGGTAGCTGGGTGGGTAGATAGGTAGCCGGGTGGGTAGATAGGTAGCCGGGTGGGCAGATAGGTAGCCGGGTGGGCAGATAGGTAGCCGGGTGGGAGGGTAGGCAGATAGGTAGCTGGGTGGGTAGATAGGTAGCCGGGTGGGCAGTTAGGTAGCCAGGTGGGAGGGTAGGCAGTTAGGTAGCTGGGTGGGCAGATAGGTAGCTGGGTGGGTAGATAGGTATCCAGGTGGGCAGATAGGTAGCCGGGTGGGCAGATAGGTAGCCGGGCGGGAGGGTAGGCAATTAGGTAGCCGGGTGGGCAATTAGGTAGCCGGGTGGGAGGGTAGGCAGATAGGTAGCTGGGTGGGTAGATAGGTAGCCGGGTGGGAGGGTAGGCAGTTAGGTAGCCGGGTGGGCAGTTAGGTAGCCGGGTGGGAGGGTAGGCAGAAGGGTAGCCGGGTGGGAGGGTAGGCAGTTAGGTAGCCGGGTGGGAGGGTAGGTAGCCGGGTGGGAGGGTAGGCAGTTAGGTAGCCGGGTGGGCAGTTAGGTAGCCGGGTGGGAGGGTAGGCAGAAGGGTAGCCGGGTGGGAGGGTAGGCAGTTAGGTAGCCGGGTGGGAGGGTAGGCAGTTAGGTAGCTGGGTGGGCAGTTAGGTAGCCGGGTGGGAGGGTAGGCAGTTAGGTAGCCGGGTGGGCAGTTAGGTAGCCGGGTGGGAGGGTAGGCAGAAGGGTAGCCGGGTGGGAGGGTAGGCAGTTAGGTAGCCGGGTGGGCAGTTAGGTAGCCGGGTGGGAGGGTAGGCAGAAGGGTAGCCGGGTGGGAATGTAGGCAGTTAGATAGCCGGGTGGGCAGTTAGGTAGCCGGGTGGGTAGCCAGTGGGGGCCCCGACCCCTATGCTCCCCCTCACCTGGGTGTTCCCCCTCCTTACAAGCCGCGGGGAGGGCAGCCCGACTGTGTTTTTTTTTTTTTATGTCCCTTAAAAAAAACTATTTTCCCCGGGGGGGCCCCCTCCTATCCTCCCCCTCCCATCCTCCCCCTCCCTCACCTCGGACTCAGGGCCCCCCTCCTGTTACGAGCGGCGGGAGAGCGGCGGGTACAGCAAACTTCCGGCGAGGTAAAGCAGAAGATAGAGGTCCAGCTGCCTCCCAGTCGCTGTCTCCTTTGTAATTGCCGCGCACTAAACCAGGAAGCAGTGCGAGCGGCATAGAGGAGACAGCGTAGCCGGGAGGCAGCTGGACCTCTATCTTCTGCTATACCTCGCCGGAACTTTGCTGTACCCGCCGTTCTCCCGCCGCTCGTAACAGGAGGGGGGCCCTCCGAGGTGAGGGAGGGGGAGGATAGGAGGGGGCCCCCCCGGGGGAAATAGTTTTTTTTAAGGGACATAAAAAAAAAAAAAAAAAGGCGGGCTGCCCTCCCCGCGGCTCTCCCCTCCAGCGCACCCCTTCTAGGGGCCCCCAGGAGGAGGGGCAGTCGGGGCCCACCGATGGGACCGTCGGTGGTTCGGCGGCTCTGTCCGAGCCTGCATGGCCCAGTCGGATGAGGACGATTGGGACATCTCATCCGACGAATCTTCTGGGTCAGAGTACGAACCTGTGGACAGCAGTGGCTCGCTGACCGATAGCGATAACGAGGTTGAGGTCCCGGCTAGAGCCAGGCGTACCACACCCCATGTCACTGGACCGCAGGTGGCGCAGGATCTGCCTCAAGGACAGCAGAGTGGTGCTAGCGCTGGTCTGAGGTTTCATGGTGAGGCATACACCAGCAGCGCAGCATCTCCTGGACCTGGCACCAGTACTTCCGTAGACCCTGGTGAAGTGGTGAGCACCAGAAGGGAAGTTGAAACTGGTTCGGTGGCACGTGCATTAAGACCCGAGTCGCAGCCACCAAGAAAACGGGCCCGTACTACCCATAGTCTTCCAGAGGTGCTGGCAAATCCCAATTGGCAATCCCCTGGTTCCGCCGCACCCGTACTGCCCCCTTTCACCGCCCAGTCTGGAGTCCAGGTGGAGACAGATAATCTAGTAACGGCCCTAGACTTTTTTCATCTGTTCTTCACCGAGGATCTCTACGACTTAATTGTGGCTGAGACCAACCGTTATGCCACACAATACATCACCGACAACCCGGATAAGTACTATTCCCAGGCTTACCGGTGGAAACCACTCCAAGTTTCCGAACTTAAAACTTTTTTGGGCCTTCTCCTTAACATGGGTCTAGTCAAATTGAATGTATTGCGGTCTTATTGGTCTACGCGCCCAATATATCACCTGCCCATGTTCTCTGCTATCATGTCCAGGACACGGTTTGAGATGATCCTGCGCTTCCTGCACTTCAATGACAACACAACCTGTCATCGGAGTGACCACCCTGCTTATGACCGGCTCCACAAAATTCGGCCCCTCATAGACCACATGTCATCAAAATTTGCAGATGCTTATACCCCTGAACAGCACATTTGTGTAGACGAGTCCCTCATACATTTTACCGGGCGCCTTGGCATCAAACAGTACATCCCAAGCAAGCGCGCCCGGTATGGGGTGAAACTGTATAAGCTCTGTGAAAGGGCCACAGGCTATACTTATGGTTTTAGGGTCTATGAGGGAAAAGACTCAAAATTGGAGCCGGTCGGATGCCCTGACTACCTGGGGAGCAGTGGCAAGATTGTGTGGGACTTGGTGTCACCTTTGTTCCAGGAGGGGTACCATCTTTATGTGGACAACTTCTACACAAGTGTGGCCCTCTATCAGCATTTAAAGATAGAAGGGATCCGCTGCTGTGGCACCGTGCGGCCTAGTCGCCGGGGCTTCCCCCAACGGCTCGTTAGTACCCGGCTTGCACGGGGGGAGAGGGCTGCCTTATGTACAGATGACCTGCTCGCGGTGAAATGGAAGGACAAGAGGGACGTTTACCTTCTGTCCACCATTCACACAGACACGACAGTCCAAATTCAACGGGCAACTGAGGTCACTGAAAAACCCCTCGCCGTCCACGACTATAATGCTTACATGGGAGGGGTGGACTTCAATGACCAGATGTTAGGGCCCTATTTAGTTTCCCGCAAAACCAGACGCTGGTATAAAAAAGTGTCTGTTTATCTAATTCAATTGGGTATTTACAACAGCTTTGTTCTCTACAGTAAGGCTGGGAGAACTGGAGCGTTCCTTAAATTCCAGGAAGACATCGTTATGGAACTCCTGTATCCAGGAGGTGCCGTGGCCCAACCCCAAAATGCAGTTAGCCGGCTGCATGAAAGGCACTACGCCTTTCCCATTCCGTGTGGCCCAAATCAACGCACCCCAAGAAAACGTTGTCGTGTCTGCAGCAGGGCTGGAACAAGGCGTGACACCTCTGTTTACTGTCCCATGTGTCCTGACCAGCCTGGTCTATGCCTAGGGGAGTGTTTCCAGAGGTATAATGAGCAGATACACTTTTAGAGAGTAGGGAACTCCAAACATAGCAGTAGGCACACAAGGGTCTCTGTGCTATTTCACACTGGCGTGATGCGTTAGGGAAAATTGCCTAGCGAAAGTCACACTTTGCGGTCCCCCCCCTACGCCGGAAGTGCTTGACTTAACGCTAGTGCATGCCTACGTTACTGGGTGGCTTCTGTGGCAATTTGGGTCGGCCCGGAAGTCATGTTAGTCTACGGCGACGCAGTTACTTACTAGGCCGAATGCGATTACTGTCGAATGCTACTCTAGCGGTATTCTCTGAAGGTCTGTTTGGGGCGATGCGGTGCGCGCGACCCACCGGATACGCCAATATGCAGTGTGAACCCAGACATCAGGTTTCCAGAGACCCTAATACACAGTGCTGCCAGAAACCTCTCCTTTCACTTGGGACAAAGTGCATAATGTACTTCGCCACATCTCTGTGCGATTTGCACTTTGCATATTGTCCCATGGGGGACGAGAGGTTTGTCCTCAGAAAGGTAAGAAAAAAAAAAACAAATAAAAAAACCAGGTAAGCAAAAAAGTTAATGTTTGGTTCCCAATGTTAATGTTTGGGTTAAAAATGTTCATTAAAGTTTATAAAAGTTGATGTTAATGAAGTTATTGCTTTGCTGCTTGCTTGTTTTTTTTTGTGTGTGTTTTTCTCTCTTTTTTCCATCCTTTACCCTTCCAGGTGGACCGACCGACCGACCAACCAGCTGCAGCACTGATGGTGCATCCTGACAGAAGCATTGTGTGTCTGTCAGATTACACACAAGTCGGTGCATGCAGCGCTGCAGGACGAGATTTCTCCTCTGCAGTAAAAAAGATACGTTTGCCGAGGCATATGAGCTGAGGGGTGGTGTTGGAGCTCCTATGCTTTGGCAAGCACTTTGTATCAAAAAAGAACTCTGGCAATGATTTGTTCATCCACATCGATCGGTGTGAATGGATAAATCGGCTTTGCCAGGGCATACGAGCTGAGTGGGTGGACGTTTTTGGGTGGCAGCTCCTATGTCCTGGCAGACGCCTTCCCCTCTTTTTTTTCACATTTTTTTGGCAGATATTTTTTCATCCACATTGATTGATTGATTGACTGTCATTTTTCCTTTCAGCCCAGAGTGCAGTACCCGTATGCCCAAAATAAGGAGTATAGCAGAAACTCCTAATACTGGCCATACATGTAATGATTGCAGAGACCCTAAAATGCCAGGACAGACCCCACGAATGATGCCATTTTGGAAAGAGGACACCCCAAAGTATTACGTGAGGTGCATGGTGAGTTCATAGAATATTTTATTTTTTGTCACAAGTTAGCAGAAATTGTTGTATGTTTTTTTTTTCACAAAATGTCATTTTCCGCTCACTTATGACAAAAAAATTTTTTTTCTATGAACTCACCATGCCCCTCATGGAATACCTTGGGGTGTCTTCTTTCCAAAATGGGGTCATTTGTGGGCTTTGTTCACGGTCCTGGCATGTGGGGGGGTTGCTAAATTGTGAGCACCCCTGTAAAGCCTAAAGGTGCTCATTGGACTTTGGGCCCCTTTGCGCAACTAGGCTGCTAAAAAAGTGTCACACATGAGGTATCGCTGTACTCAGGAGAAGTAGTATAATGTGTTTTGGGGTGTATTTTTACACATACCCATGCTGGGTGGGAGAAATAGCTCTGTAAATCACAATTTTTTTATTTTTTTACACACAATTGTCCATTTACAGAGATATTTCTCCCACCCAGCATGGGTATGTGTAGAAATACACCGCAAAACAAATTATACTACTTCTCCTGAGTACGGGGATACCTCATGTGTGGCACTTTTTTGCACCTTAACTGCGCTAAGGGGCCCAAAGTCCAATGAGTACCTTTAAGATTTCACAGGTCATTTTGCGACATTTGGTTTCAAGACTACTCCTCACGGTTTAGGGCCCCTAAAATCCCAGGGCAGTATAGGAACCCCACAAGTGACCCCATTTTAGAAAGGAGACACCCCAAGGTATTTAGTTAGGAGTATGGTGAGTTCATAGAAGATTTTATTTTTTTGTCACAAGTTAGCGGAAATTGATTTTAATTGGTTTTTTTTTCACAAAGTGTCATTTTCCGCTAACTTGTGACAAAAAATAAAATCTTCTATGAACTCACCATACTCCTAACGGAATACCTTGGGGTGTCTTCTTTCTAAAATGGGGTCACTTGTGGGGTTCCTATACTGCCCTGGCATTTTAGGGGCCCTAAACCGTGAGTAGTCTTGAAACCAAATTTCGCAAAATGACCTGTGAAAT
The DNA here is from genome assembly GCF_040937935.1 of Hyperolius riggenbachi. Classification (NCBI taxonomy): domain Eukaryota; kingdom Metazoa; phylum Chordata; class Amphibia; order Anura; family Hyperoliidae; genus Hyperolius; species Hyperolius riggenbachi. The sequence continues at coordinate 86,030,752 of NC_090654.1, forward strand.
CCTAAAGGTACTCATTGGACTTTGGGCCCCTTAGCGCAGTTGGGGTGCAAAAAAGTGCCACACATGTGGTATCGCCGTACTCAGGAGAAGTAGTATGATGTGTTTCGGGGTGTATTTTTACACATACCCATGCTGAGTGGGAGAAATATCTCTGTAAATGGACAATTGTGTGTAAAAAAATCAAAAAATTGTGATTTACAGAGATATTTCTCCCACCCAGCATGGGTATGTGTAAAAATACACCCCAAAACACATTATACTACTTCTCCTGAGTACGGCGATACCACATGTGTGGCACTTTTTTGCAGCCTAACTGCGCTAAGGGGCCCTAAGTGCAATGAGCACCTTTAGGCTTTACAGGGGTGCTTACAATTTAGCACCCCCCAAAATGCCAGGACAGTAAACACACCCCATAAATGACCCCATTTTGGAAAGTAGACACTTCAAGGTATTCAGAGAGGAGCATAGTGAGTCCGTGGCAGATTTCATTTTTTTTTGTCGCAAGTTAGAAGAAATGGAATTTTTTTTTTCATTTTTTTTTGTCACAAAATGTCATTTTCCGCTAACTTGTGACAAAAAATAAAATCTTCTATGAACTCACCATGCCTCTCAGTGAATACTTTGGGATGTCTTCTTTCCAAAATGGGGTCATTTGGGGGATATTTATACTATCCTGGAATTTTAGCACCTCATAAAACATGACAGGTGCTCAGAAAAGTCGGAGATGCTTCAAAATGGCAAAATTCACTTTTTGCACCATAGTTTGTAAACGCTATAACTTTTACCCAAACCAATAAATATACACTGAATGGGTTTTTTTTAATCAAAAACATGTTTGTCCATATTTTTCGCGCTGCATGTAAACAGAAATTTTACTTTATTTGAAAAATGTCAGCACAGAAAGTTAAAAAAATCATTTTTTTGCCAAAATTCATGTCTTTTTTGATGAATATAATAAAAAGTAAAAATCACAGGAGCAATCAAATAGCACCAAAAGAAAGCTATATTAGAGAGAAGAAAAGGAGGTAAAATTCATTTAGGTGGTAGGTTGTATGACCGAGCAATAAACCGTGAAAGCTGCAGTGGTCTGAATGGAAAAAAAGGCTCTGGTCCTTAAGGGGTTTTATGACTGCAGTCCTTAAAGGACTTACGAGCCCAAACTGTCTAAAAAAGCAAAGTACCTGTAAGCTGTTTAAATGCACGGAGGACGCCGTCCGCGCCCTCCGTGCAGTTCCGCCGGGTCCCCTTCCTGAGTTCGCCCCCCGCGCCGACCCCGACCCCCCAGGCCGGGTCGGGCTCTCGTGCCGCTCTCAATATGGCCGCTTCCATTGGCCGCGGCTGCGCAGTCCGCCTGGCCGCGAGTGCGGCTGCGCAGCTCTACGGCCAACCCCCCGAACCACGCACTGTAGCGTGGATCAGAGGGGTTGGCCGTAGAGCTGCGCAGCCGCACTCGCGGCCAGGCGGACTGCGCAGCCGCGGCCAATGGAAGCGGCCATATTGAGAGCGGCACGAGAGCCCGACCCGGCCTGGGGGGTCGGGGTCGGCGCGGGGGGCGATCTCAGGAAGGGGACCTGGCGGAACTGCACGGAGGGCGCGGACGGCGTCCTCCGTGCATTTAAACAGCTTACAGGTACTTTGCTTTTTTAGACATTTTGGGCTCGTAAGTCCTTTAAGTGGTTAAGGATGGATAACCACAGCATGCTTATTGAGAACATACATTTGAAAAAGAAGTCTGTTTAAAATGGCATGGGATAATGGTAGTAGAACATTTACAAATAGTCTACTACTTCATTCAAATAGTAAACATTTTACTAATTTTAGTGTATATTACTATGACCTAAATCCTCCCTACTCTCACACAGCACCCTCCCCTGGTGGTGCCTAACACTTAACCTTAACCCCCCCAGTATGGTGCCTATCACTAACACCCCCCACCCCCATTACCCGGTGGGCAGCTAACCTTAACCTCCCACCCCCTTACAGCAGAAGAGCACCCGCTATAATACTGGGTGCAGGGGCTACCAGTCATGAGAACTGCAGCTACAAATAGCGGGTATATGAGCTATTTGTAGCCGCAGTTCTCATAGCGACCAGCCCTTGTGCCATATTATAGCGGACGCCCTTTTAAACGGGACGCCGCCTGAGTTCTTTTCAACTGCTCCGATATTGAGACCATGTAGTGAAATATCTTAATAGTTTAATTTCATAGCTTTATAGCCCAATTTCCAATTTATTACAAATTGCTATACAACAGATCAACCACTATAATAGTCTTGTTATAGGGTTTATTACGGGCATTTCTGCAACTGACAGCACACACTTTTAAGGCCCTGTAAAATAAAAATATATGGAATAAATGACAGCATTCATACAGATTCTGTGCAAGGCAAAAAGACTTATGAAGAACTATTAAAAGTACACCTGAAGTGACAGGGACGTGGAGTCTGCCATATTTATGTCCTTTTCCACAATACCAGATTCCTGTCATCCTGCTGATTTCTTTGGCTGCAGTAGTGTCTGAATCACACACCTAAAACAAGTAGCAGGCTAATCTAGTCAAATTTCAGTCAGAAAATCTGATCTGCATGCTTGTTCAGGGTCTATGGATGAAAAGGCAGAGGACCAGAAGTCCAGCCTGCCAAGGTTCATTGTTTAACTGCTTCCGGACCATGGTCATTGAAATCTATGCGGTTTATGGCAGCTTATTCCTGCTAGGGTGTAGATTTCAATTACCTCACCGCACATACCCGCCAATCTCCCGTCGCTGCAGGGCACTAGCTCTGCCATTGCTATAAACAGCAGAGCTCTGTAGACCAGTCAGGAGCAGATTTCATTGGCTCCTGACCCTGTGATCACTGTGAGCCAATCTCATTGTTGTCAGTAGGCCTCATTTTTTGGTACCAGCAGACTCTGGTCCTCAACGGTATAGGCATAAGGGTAAAGTACAAGTGGTTAAAGGGACTCCAAGCTCTAAAAATAAAACGAAGTTGGTACTTACCTGGGGCTTTCTCCAGCCCACCGTAGGTCGGGAGGTCCCCAATGACCTCCTGGCTCCTCTCCCGGTCCGCCACAAACCGCACAGACGACACCCGAGGCGGGTGTCTGGCTTTCACTTCCTTAACGGTGACGCTCTTAGTCATCACGGCCAGCATGACATTACTGCGCATGCGCGGTTTAATTGCATGCGCAGTACTGTCACGCTGGCCACCGTGATGACATGCAGTGATGACGAAGAGGGTCACCATTAAGGAAGTGGGAGACGAACACCGGCCCGGGTGTCGTCGGTGCGGTATGCGGCGGACCGGGAGAGGAGACAGGACGTCGGGGGACCTCCCGACCTACAGTGGGCTGGAGAAAACCCCAAGGAAGTACCAACTTTGTTTATTTTTAGAGCTCATGGTCCCTTTAAAGATAATTAAATGTCAGCCTCTATAGCCCTCTTACTTCAGGTTCCTTGAAGTTCTGCCAGAAACTTTTTTTGATACACCTTAACCCTCCTGGCGGTTTGCAAAAAAAATCGCCAGGGGGCAGCAAATCTTTTTTTTTAAATTTTTTTTTTTTTTTTTCATGTAGCGAGACAAAGTCTCGCTACATGATAGCCGCTGCTCAGCGGCATCCCCCAAGCCCCTCCGATCGCCGCCGGCGATCGGAGATCCGGAGATCCCGTTCAAAGAACGGGATCTCCTGGAGGGCTTCCCCCGTCGCCATGACGTCACCGACGTCATCGACGTCGTGACGTCAGAGGGGACTCCGATCTGCCCCATAGCGCTGCCTGGCACTGATTGGCCAGGCAGCGCACGGGGTCTGGGGGGGGGGGGCGGCCGCGGCGAGAGGAATTGCGGCGGATCGGCGGGTAGCGGCGGCGATCGGGCACTGCACGCAGCTAGCAAAGTGCTAGCTGCGTGCAGCAAAAAAAAAATTATGCAAATCGGCCCAGCGGGGCCTGAGCGGTGCCTTCCGGCGGCATAGCCCGAACTCAGTTCGGGCTTACCGCCAGGAAGGTTAACCAGCCTGGCGTTCTATTAAGAAGTTGGCTGCAAGAAAGCCCACTAGAGGGCGCTCCTAATGCGTACTTCTGATCGCCTCCGGCGATCAGAAGTAACAAGGAAGGCCGCGATGAGTGGCCCTTCTTGTTTTGCTTTCCTCGTCGCCATGGCGACGAGCGAAATGACGTTATGGACGTCAGCCGACGTCCTGACGTCAGCCGCCTCCGATCCAGTAGAGATGCGAAGTTCGGATCTTTTCAATGATTCGGATGATTCGAATCGGATCATTGAAAAGATCCGGATCTTTGATCCAAATCTCGGATCATTTTACTATGGAAGCATTCGGGGGGTGAAATGACTAGCAGGACAGGACTTTCCCTGCAGTTGACAGACAAAGAAGGGGAGGGTGGTGGACGGACGGACAGAGAAGGGGAGGGGGGTGGACAGATAGAGAAGGGGGGATGGTGGACAGAGACGGGCAGGGAGTGAACAGAAGGGAGGAGGTGAACGAAGAGGGGTGAGCAGAGAGCAGAAATGTTTTTTTGCACACAATACCCAATTGCAATCATATGCTTTACATATATTTCACCTATATGTTCATCTGTATACTCTGAATGCAAATGTCTCACAGTGAAAGAAAGCATTCCCCTTTTCTCACCTCGAACACATCATAAATTTATGGAGAAGATAAGTGCAGCTGTTTAGAGCAGTGCAGGAGGATCATATTGCACAGCAATCACAGTGCCTGTGTTCCAAGCTGTCTGCAGAGTTACTGAGTTGTGCTTCTCAGCCAAAAGTTTACCATTTGTTCACAACTACAACAGACAGCCTATAATCAGCACCACATTGCAGCCAGCAGTGTGCTCCACACATATCTGGCAGTGGCACCCATGTCCCCTTTCTCTCATCTACCTGTCCCTGCAAGGCTGGCTCCCCTTCAACAGAGCGATCCATCTCCGCTCTGCTTCCAGGACCCCGCTGCGAGAGGGGGCGTGCCGCTCCTAGCTTCACCCCTTTTGATCCGAATCTGTTCATTTTGATGATTTGGATGATTCGACTCACAAAAAAGATTCGGATCAAAGATCCGAATCGTTCATGATCCGGACAACACTACGATCCAGCCCTTAGCGCTGGCCGGAACTGTTTGGTCAGGCTGCGCTGGGCTCGGGCGGCTAGGGGGACCCTCTTTCGCCCGCTGCGATCAGTTAGCACACGTGGCTGGCAAAGTGCCGGCTGCGTATGCTCCTTTTTATTTGATGAGCACAGACTAACCAGCAAGCTCATGGTGACCCAGAACTCATTGGAGTGTGTAAGGGACTACAATGGTCCTAAAAGCCCCCTTACTAAGATGTTAAGAAAAACAAAAGTTTGCTTTCCTAAAACAGAAAATTTGCGATAATTGAGGTTGGAGTGAGCTTGAGATGTCTCCCAGAGCACCACTGCTGAATATATGCAAATTAACTATTGTACCCTTAGAAGCTGAACACACCTCCAGAACCGCTGGAATGCAATGATGTCAGCTTGTTAATTTGTACAGAGTTGGATTATTATGGCTCTGTACAAATTAACAAGCTGACACATTGCATTCCAGCGGTTCTGGAGGTGTGTTCAGCTTCTAAGGGTACAATGGTTAATTTGCATATCTTCAGCAGTGGTGCTCTGGGAGACATCTCAAGCTCACTCCAACCTCAATCGCAAATTCTTTCTGTTTTAGGAAAGCAAACTTTTGTTTTATTTGATGAGCGGCAGCCTCCGGCGGTAATGGACGTGCTGAGCTCGTCCATACCGCCAGGCTGGTTGATTATCAGTGAGGTTTTTCTTCTGAGCTGATGCAAATGTGGCTGAAATTGTAATGATTTTTATAACCAATGTGATTTGGTAATGTTGATTTGTGCCCCATGGTTTCATATTAAAGTTCACTTGGACACCAGAAGTCATACAATAAAACCATTTTAGTCAGAATAAAAGAAACAAGTCAGACAAGTGTGATATAAGAACTTTACTAACGGACGCACATTGGCAACCACAATACTCCAAGCGAGGACAGCGATTACTGATTTAGACATCTCTTTTATAATTTTTATATCCATTATAAATTTACGATAAAAGACTCTGGCGCCTTCGGGTGGCGCAAGGGGTGTGGTCAGGATCTGGCAGACACCATTTTACTCAGGCCGGAGAAGTAGGATTTCTCACGTTCGCTCATCACCTCGAAGTGCAGTGGCTGGCGGCAGAAGTTACACTCGCCGGTGGAGTGCGGCTTTAGCTCCAGGTCCACCTCCTTCCAGGTCTGCAGAAGTTTCTCTGTGAGGGGAGCACATGGATTAGTAATAAGCAATATACAGTTAAGAGAACAATCCTTTCCATTTAGCAGAGTACAGTATCTCATGGAAAGCAGAGCAGATAACCTCGTTAAAGAGAATCCATAACATTAAATAATAATAATAATAATAATTATTAACCATTTAATGACACCCTAACGTAATAAAATGTCATGCTTTACCCTATTAACAGCAACATGACGTTTTAATACGTTGCGCGTTCCCGCCGCCGATTCCGCCGGGATCCCGTGCTAAGTGATTGGGGAAGAGGACCGAACGGTCCTCTACCCAATTGCAGTGCCTGGAGTAAATGGACGTGATCGCGAACAGCGGCTACGTCCATTCACAAAAACAGGAAATTGTTACTTTTCAATAAAGTGTAAGAAAAAAAAAAAAAAAAAAGTGATCACTTCCTATAACGTTCACTAAAAAGTATATTAGACATACAAAGTACATACATACACAATTACATACACATCATTAATAAAATTACACTTACAACCCTCCCACCCAAAAAAAAAAAAAAAAACACTTGTAAAAAAAATTCAGCTTAAAATAAATAAATAGTTTCCTTATGGACTCAGCTTTTTTAATCTAAATTTTATGGGGGAAAATTAATTTTAATTTATTACATAGGGGCTTGTAATTATGGCCAGAACAAAAAAAAAACAAAACAAAAATAACACTTATATTTCAGAATAATATACTGTCGCCATACATTGTGATAGGGACATAATTTAAATGATTTAATAATCGGGACAGCTGGGCAAATAATATGTGTTTGTTTTATCCACAGGAGAATGTTTAATTTTAAAACTATAATGGCTAAAACCTGAGAAATAATGATTTTTTTTTCTTTTCTTTTGTTTCTCATTAAAAACGCATTTAGAATAAAAATATTCTTAGCAAAATGTACTACCCACAGAAAGCCTAATTGGTGGCGAAAAAAACGAGGTATAGATAATTTTCTTGTGATAAATAGTAATAAAGTTATTAGGGAATAAAAGGGGGGAGCACTGACAAGTGAAAATAGCTTTGGTCCGTTAGAGTAAAAACCCTTGGGGGTGAACTGGTTAAAATAAAAATAAAAAACCTGATACCTCGGGAAGGGGGAAGCCTCTGGATCCTAGTGAGGTCCCCCCTCATCGTCCTCAGCCAGCCTCATCCAGTGCGCAGACCCCCGAACTGACAATATCATTCGCAGCTGCGCGCAGAGCTCTGGTGGAAATAGCCAAGTCCAATCTAGTCTGCTCTAGTGCGAAAATGGCTTGCACCTGCGCAGTAGAGCGGATCCCTTAAGGCTCGACTATTTCTGCCGGAGCCCAATCAGAAAGCCGTTAGTGCGCCTGGAGCCTCCAGAGCTGGAGCCTCTCTACTGAGGAAGACAGGGGACGCCTCTTTAGGATCCAGAGACTTCCCCCTCCTGAGCAGAGTACCCATTAGTGCCACTTTTTTTCCCCTTCATTTTGTGAATACAGATTCTCTTTAATGTGAAACTGAAGTATAAACAAACATCCCTGCCTGTTGGGGTCATCTCCTAGCCCCCTCTGTAATATTTTTGCTGCTCTCCACTGCAATAAAGAGGGTAAAAAAAACTGTTTTATAAACGGTTTTGTAAACAAAAGATGACCACCAAAACAGGAAGTACATCAGCAGAGCAGTGAACTCCGTTAATACTCAGTAAGTACACAGAATTCAGTGAGTTACACATTGAATTCAGTCTCCAGAGGTTATGTGCAAGTTTTGAAAGAGCTCTGTGTCAATGAAGCATTACAAGCGGTGTCTTTAGAGCCTGTAGTCTCGGGCCTGCACTCGTGTCAGCCTGAAAGGCAGCTTCCTCCTCAGCCAGCTATTCTTTGTTCAGTTTATCAGTCTGTGTTTATCAGCCTCACAGATAGCAGACATGCTGACAGTCAGAGCAGGCACATTGTCTGTGAGGAATAATCATCACAGGAGCACTGGAGGGGCTTGGAAGGAGTTAACTTGTTCACATTACTGAAGAGTTGGCAGCCTTCCAGACACAGGCGACAAATCCGACAGGGGAAAGAGAAGTTGATTTATTACAGAGACTGTGCAAGTAGAAAGTGCTGCAGTAAGCCAGAGCACAATGGAACAGCCTTAGGAACTTGTAGGATAGGACAAATACTGCTAAAATTTTTGTTACAGAGTCTCTTTAAGGTGAAAATGACACTGGTGCGCAACTGAAACCTCTACTGAATCCTTAGTAGTATCACTTGTTATACCCAGATGTTTAGTTTGGCCACACCCACAGTGGGATGTTCCCTAAACATGGCTTGGAGGAATCAAAGATCCCCTATATTAGCCACTAGGAGTAGTCCATCATTACACAAGTATATTCCAGGCCGCAGTGATCATATGCTTGGCATGGAATATACTCAAACTGGTATGATGTTCGAATACTCCTAGTGACTAATCTTGGATTCCCCCAAGTCAAAAAGAAGTTTATTAATATTTATGCACCCTGTATGTATTTGAAGAGTTTGGCCTGTGTAATTCCCCCTCATTTGTGTCTAACCACAAGCTGTAATTTGATCCACCCCTGTGTCACATGACTGCCTATGGCAGATAAGCCCATTTGAAAGCACAGACTGTAAACAATATGTCCGCTTCCATGAATCAGGAAGTAGAAACTGTGCAGATTTTAGGATTTGTATCAGCTGTAACAAAGAATTTTTTTTGTTTAAAAGTTATTATGCTGTTGTGTATCTTTTAGAACAGAAAGGAGTTTTGAGTTCAGGTCCAGTTTAACAATTCACATGGTCTCATTTTGAAAAAAAAATGATGTGGAGCTTAGCCTGGCTCTTCCTGGTATCCACCAGGTAATGTCATTACTTTATTGGCTTGTGAATGATGATTGTGAATGATCACAGTGGTCTTATTGGCAGTTTGTTTTCTGCCTTTGGTTTATGGACAGCAGGAATACTGTTAAACAGACTCTTCAGCTTGCTGCTGGTACTGGGTGCTCCCTAGGTACACAGGAAAGGGTGTAGAATGTAATGTAGGTGCCTGCAGTCATTTTATGGTACCTTCTTTTATAGCAGAAGTATGGAAAAAGGCAAATGCAAGAATATAGGCTTGGGGCTAGTGTACTTGGAGTTCTGAGATCGAGGACCAAGGGGGGGAAATCTGTGTGTGACACAGTCTGTAGTGTAAGACTGTTAGTGATGCAAGGATTGGCGGGCGATAATGGTAATAACACACTTGCTCGCCCTTTAATAATGAATGTCAAAAACTCTGCCTTGGCTGGCCGAATCACTGTGGCCACCCCCACTGCCACATCCCAAATCACTGTGGCCACCCCCACCTGCGCTGCCACATCCCAAATCACTAAGGCCACCCCCACCTGCGCTGCCACATCCCAAATCACTAAGGCCACCCCCACCTACGCTGCCACGTCCCAAACCACTGTGGCCACCTCCACCTGCGCTGCCACGTCCCAAACCACTGTGGCCACCTCCACCTGCGCTGCCACGTCCCAAACCACTGTGGCCACCTCCACCTGCGCTGCCACGTCTCAAATCACTGTGGCCACCTCCACCTGTGCTGCCATGTCCCAAATCACTGTGGCCACCTCCACCTGTGCTGCCATGTCCCAAATCACTGTGGCCACCTCCACCTGCACTGCCACATCCCAAATCACTAAGGCCACCCCAACCTGCGCTGCCAAATCCCTAAGGCCACCCCCACCTGCGCTGCACACATGCCAAATCACTGTGGCCACCCCCACCTGCGCTGCCACGTCCCAAATCACTGTGGCCACCCCCACCTGCGCTGCCACGTCCCAAATCACTGTGGCCACTCCCACCTGCGTTGCCACGTCCCAGATCACTGTGCCCCCCCCCCCCCTGCGTTGCCATGTCCCAAATCACTGTGGCAACCTCCACCTGCGCTGCCACGTCCCAAATCACTGTGGCCACCTGCGCTGCCACGTCCCAAATCACTGTGGCCACCTGCGCTGCCACGTCCCAAATCACTGTGGCCACCTGCGCTGCCACGTCCCAAATCACTGTGGCCACCTGCGCTGCCACGTCCCAAATCACTGTGGCCACCTGCGCTGCCACGTCCCAAATCACCGTGGCCACCCCCACCTGCGCTGCCCGCCCCCAGCTCGGTAGCCACCAATAAGACTGCAGCTGCTGAGCTAGTGGCGGGCTGTGCTTCAGAATACTTAGGAAACCAGTGATTTTTGTGGGGCGGAGCTTCACACATCTAATGAATTATGGTTGAGCGGGTGGGTTATTAACACTAACACCCGTCGATCCTGGTAGCACAGACACAAAGCTGTACATGAACTCGTACATGACATGAGTTCATGTCCCGGCTAACCGATTTCATGGGAAACTGGAGGCTGGATGTGAGACTCGTGGGTCTAGATGTCGCCAGTTAACTGTATTGTGGTGAAAGTAGGGGTAAAGCTCCCTATGACATGATCAGGGAAGTAACAGGTCTTCATCATGACATTGGGGGTAATGATAAGAGAAAGACAATAAGAGAAAGTGAAATCTCACCAAGGAAGTAGCTCATCATCTGCGGTGTATGGTGTGGGGTGGGGGCAATCCTCAGCATCTCTTCTCCACGTGGCACAGTGGGGTAATTTATAGCTTGTACATAGATATTGTGACGGCTCATCATTCTATCGCAGATCTCTGTGTTCTTGGCGGCGTCTGAAACCTGAGGAACAAAAACCGTAAATGACTGCACAGAACACCTATATATGAACTACAGTCAAATGAGGCAAATATACAGCAGAATCCCTTTATAGTAAACGCCAAGGAACCGGGAAAAGTGGTTTACTATATCCGAAACTGTCATACCCAAGCACATAAAGCATACTGTAGTACTGTATTTTAATTAAGTCAATAATTGGGGGACATTTCTTTCTTGTGAATGCTTCAGCAAGTTAGCAGAGATAACGTTTAAAGGTAACCTAAACTGAGAGGGATAGGGATGTTTCCTTTTAAACAATACCAGTTGCCTGGCAGTCCTGCTGATCTCTTTGGCTGCAGTAGTGGCTAAATCACACACATGAAACAAGCATGCAGCTAATCCAGTCTGACTTCAGTCAGAGCACCTAATCTGCATTCTTGTTGAGGGGCTGTGGCTAAAAGTATTAAGGCCCATACACACGTCGGATTTTAGCGAACGACTCGTCGTTTGAACGTTCCGTCGTTCGCTAAAATCCGACGTGTGTATGGGCCTTTAGAGACACAGGATCTGCAGGAGTCAGGCAACTGGTATTATTTTAAAAGGAAAAATCCATATCCTTCTCAGTTTAGGTTCCCTTTAAGCTAGATCAAAATACACAGTGCTCATTATGCAAGGATTTATACACAATAATCACACAGCTTGCACAGGAAGCACAGGTCTCACTAGTTAATGCTGGTACAGTACTGATAGTGTGCTCCTCTGTCCACAATTCTGTGCAGCCTGGATGATACTGTAGTGTTGCAGACATGCACAAGCAAGTTACAGATGACAGGCAATTCCCTCAGTAGTCAGGCAAGCAGCTTGCAGAGGAAGCAGTTCTCACTAGTTAACCTTCCTGGCGGTAAGCCCGAGCTGAGCTCAGGCTATGCCGCGCAGGAGGATTTCTCAGGTCCTGTTGGGTCAATCTGCATCATTTTTTTTTTTTTTTGAAACACGCAGCTAGCACTTTGCTAGCTGCGGTGCATTCCGAATGTCGCCGCTCCGCGCAAGACCGCCGCTAATTGCCATGCTGTGCCGCCCCCCCTTCCCCCCAGACCCCGTGCGCTGCCTGGCCAATCAGTGCCAGGCAGCGCTGAGGGGTGGATCGGGACTCCCTTAGACGTCACGACGTCCATGACGTCATCCCGCCCCGTTTCCCTTCAGGAAATTCCGTTCTTTGAACGGGATTTCCTGATCAAAGATCGCCGGAGGCGATCAAAGCGGGCGGGGGGATGCCGCTGTACAGCAGCTATCATGTAGCGAGCCCTAGGCTTGCTACATGATTTAAAAAAAAAAAAAAATTTTTAAAAAAATAGTGCTGCGCTGCCCCCTGGCGGTTTCTAATAGACCGCCAGGAGGGTTAATGCTGGTACAGTACTGATAGTGTGCTCCTCTGTCCACATTTCTGTGCAGCTTTGATGATGCTGTAGGGTTGTTTGATTAGAAGCCACCAAGCATAATTAAGCTGCTGGTGATTTGCATTCTCTCCGCTGACTGTTTGAAGAGGGATAATGACTATATGCTGTGACTGGTGTGGCTGCAGAACATGAAGAGTCAGCCAGGAACACGTAACGTAATATACTGGGAAGGCATTGTTACACAACATATGTAAGGCAAGTCAGGCCCACACCTGGGGCTTACAATAGGCCAGAACTGAAATGCTCACATTAAGGAAACAGGCACATAATACATACATTTATTTATGTTTAATAAAATATATGCTTGCTAATCACTTTATTAGGAACACCTGGACTCCTGCTCTTTCATGCAATATTCTTATTAGCCAATCAGGTGGCACAGTGCATAAAATCATGAAGATGCAGGTCATGAACTTCCATCAATATTCACATGAAAAAGTGGAGTAAGGAGTGTATATATGCAATTTTAATGGTTTTAACTCCTGGCATGATTGCTGGTGTCAATTAGCCCTAGTTGAGCATTTGTGTAACAGCTGATCTCCTGCACTGCGTTCTCTAGAGTTTACTTAAAAGGAACCCGACGTGAGAGGAATATGGAGGCTGCCGTATTTACTACCTTTTAAACAATACCAGTTGCCTGGCAGTCCTGCTGATATCTTTGATTGCAGTAGTGTCTCAATTACACACCTAAAACAAGCATGCAGCTAAAATCCGGCCTGCATGCTGGTTCAGGGTCTACGGTTAAAAGTATTAGAGGCAGATAATCAGCAGGACATTCAGATAATTTGCATTGTTTAAAAGGAACAACTATGACAGCCTCCATATCCCTCTGACTTCAGATTTGCTTTAAAGTGGTGCAACACGGTGGCGTACTTGGAGAGTGGCGTAGTGGTTAGCACTCTCGCCTTGCAGCGCTGGCTCCCCGGTTTGAATCCCAGCCAGGTTAACATCCAACGCGTTTGTATGTTCTCCCTGTGTCTGAGTGGGTTTCCACCGGGCACTCCGGTTTCCTCCCATGTCCCAAAAACATACATACATACATACATGTTAATTGCCTTCCCCCTAAATTGTCCCTAGACTATGACACATGCACTACACGATACATACATAGACATATGACTATGGTAGGGACTAGAGTGTGAGCCCCTCTGAGGGACAGTTAAGGGACAAGACAATATACTTTGTACAGCGCTGCCTTATAAGTTGGTGCTATATAAATACTTAAATAAATAAAAATGAAAAACTAAGTTGTGTCAGTTCTGTAGACAGAAATACCTTGCTGATCAGGTCAGAGTGGTTAGAGAATGGCGAGACTAGTTTGAACTGACAGAAAACCTACTACAGCGCACCCCGATATTAAAGAGACACTGAAGCGAAAAAAAAAATATGATATAGTGAATTGGTTGTGTACTATGAATAATTACTAGAAGATTAGCAGCAAAGAAAATATTCTCATACTTTTATTTTCAGGTATATAGTGTTTTTTCTAACATTGCATCATTCTATAATATGTACAGATTACACAACACTCAGCATTCAAAATGAGTCTTTCAGAGCAGTCTGTGAAGTAATGACCTCTCCTCTAGCAAAGGAAAAGTAAATAGTCCAGGAACAGTTGAGATAATAAAAGTCAGATAACAGCCCTCTCCACGACTAACTTAGTCAGAGAGCTTAATGGCTTGTTTGCATAGAGAACAACTGGAGTTTCTCAACTCTTCCTGTACTGGAAACAATTACACTGATGTATCTGATCTTAATGTTTTATTTCTTAGCTGTGCTACACATACAAATCATAATATCATCTTTTTTTTTTCGCTTCAGTGTCTCTTTAAAGCCAGAATCCTTTTTTATTTTATCACATTTTTTCCATCATATGTCGTCAATGGTTTCAGGGCCTCAGTATGGTCCCTTTCTGAAGCAAAAAGGATATAAAAGAAATTTGTAATTCCCATCTGCAGCACTTTACAGAGGATACTGAATAATTCATTTCATTGTCCCTTTGAAAGGCACTCACAATGTACTGGTAATATCCCTACCAGAGTCAGTATAAAACCTCATAAACAGTAGCTGTAGCTTAGCAGAGTTTGGGGCCAGATTCACCGAGTGACGGTGTGGATCCAAGACTGTAGAGACGCGTCCCACCCACGTAAAAAGGAGAGGGTAAACTTGGACATGGGGTTAAGCTGAGTGACAATGCTCCCTGCACTGTTTCCCTACCCAATCTCAAATTCTCTCCTACTGTAAACCCCATTCTTGTAGTCCCTTCTTTCTGTCATTTGGTGTCCAGCTATTGTGGCCTATGGCGGTGCCAAATTACCTGCATCGCTAGACTCCAGGAGAGTTGGTGGCCAAGGCACCAAGGGAAGTTGGATGCCTCCTCACCGAGAACTAGCTAGCGTGTGTACAAGTTTACAGAGCTCTGCTACAATCTACAGCGTATTTTGGGTAAGCCATGATTTATTGAGCGCCCTCCCAAAAAAATCTACTTTAAAAAGATAGCTGAGAATGCAATTCACTTAAGGGGCCCATACACTGGTCGATTTCAGCCATCGATCGATCAGAAATCTATTCTATCAAATCTATCGATCAATCTGTGACCAATTTTCGATCAATTTGATCTGACAGGATGGAAAATCTAAGTCGATCTGCTGCTGGCAGCAGATCAATGGCCCATAGAGTTGCATTGGATCTAATGGTCAAATAATGCATTTAGATTGATTTCCAATAGATTTCATTCTGAAATCTATTGGAAATCTGTTCCTAGTGTGGCACACATCAGATAGATTGCTGTCAGATTCCGACTTGACAGGCATCCGACAGAAATCTGATGGTCGAATCTGCTGCAAATCTACAAGTGTATGGCCTCCATACTACTCTGCTTCTACAGCCTACTAGAGCAGTGGAGCTGCTATGGGTTACAGCACTTGAGTCTGGCACTTACCCTGATGGGGATGATGTGGCTTGGGCAGTGTACAACCGGAAGCCCAGCATCCATCAGCATCTGTCTCAGGAGCTTGACGTTGCGCTGGTGCTGGCGCCGCAGAGCCTGTCCCTCTTCACTCTTCAGGACCTGCACAGACGCCAAGGCTCCAGACAGCAACATGGGAGGTAAAGATGTTGTGAAGATGAAGCCGGCTGCATAGGAGCGAACTGTGTCGATTAGAGCACTGGTGCTGGCAATATAACCCCCAACACAGCCAAACGCCTTCCCTGTGGAAGAGAGAAATCACAAAGCTCAGGAAAACACTCAGACAGAAAGTGGGCAAGTGGGACTTCAACACTGTCAACCAGGCACAGTGAGACATACCAAGTGTTCCAGAGATGATGTCCATTTTATGCATGACTCCATCACGGTCTCCTATTCCTCCGCCTCGTGCGCCATACAATCCCACTGCATGTACTTCATCTACAAATGTTATCGCTCCATATTCATGAGCAACGTCACACATCTCCTCCAGGGGGCACACCGCTCCTGCAAAACACCAGTTACCTCATTAAACCAATTAGCATTTCAAAAGAACACCATTTAAAGGGGACCTGAACTCTTGCACTGGACAGAAGTAAAAACATAGTGAAATGCACCTTGTGTGTATTTAGAGAGTTTAGCCTGTTCTCATCTGTGTCTAATCACAAGTTGTAATTTGATCCCTCAGCTGTGTCAGCTGACTGTCACGTCAGAAAGGCTAATTGGACTTAACAATAGGTCTGCTTCCATGAAAGCAGGAAGTAGACAGACTGCACATTTATTGCAGGATTTGAATCAGCTGTAACAAATAAATCCATTTTGTTTAAAGGGAACCTAACTTGAGAAGGATATTGATTTTTCCTTTTAAAATAATACCAGTTGCCTGACTCTCCTGCTGCCCTGTGTCTCTAATTCTTTTAGCCACAGCCCCTGAATAAGCATGCAGATCAGGTGCTCTGACTGAAGTCAGATTGGATTAGCTGCATGCTTGTTTCAGGTGTGTGATTCAGCCACTTCTGCAGCCAAAGAGATCAGCAGGACTGCCAGGCAACTGGTATTGTTTAAAAGAAAACATCCATATCCCTCTCAGTTAAGGTTCCCTTTAAAAGGTCATTATGCTGTTGTATATCTTTTAGAGCAGAGAGGAAGTTCTAAGTTCCAACAGGTTAGAGCAACGATTTTTGTTTAACTGCTTTGAAATGGTCAGTCTAGCCAAAAATGATATTTTTCAGTTTACTGGGGACATTGTTGACTTTGGGGTGCCGCCTATAACAGGGTGGGCACCACACAAGAGCACTTCCACATTTTGTATTTAAAAAGGTTAAAAATGTAGGTTTAAAGTTTTGAATGCCTTAGGTACACAGGACGATACTTTTAATGTCATGCAACCAAAACTTTCTTTATCTGCTACCTACACTCAAAAGTTTTTCTTAATGACAGAAGTTTTATGACCCGTAATTATTTATTAGTGAGAGTTGTGCTCCAGTCCTGACTGCAGAAAGTGTGAATTAGTGCTCTGAATTCTTAACACTTACAGCGAGGAACAAAAGGGGTTGGGACTGCACATACGTGTTTCAGTATGTTATAGGACACATCATGTACCCTATAAGCTGGCCTGAGACCTACTGCTTTGCAGCCAATAGACCTACAAGCGCCTATAGTCAAGCCTGACCATCCTATATCCAGTGGAACAGACTATAAACATTGCAGGACAGTGTCTGCTGAAACAGTGCACAGGTAGTCCCCAACTTACAAACACCCGACTTACGAAGGGGCTGCCGATACGAACGGCATGGATTCTCTTTCCATGGGAACAAGCCCCCCCAAAAAAAATATAAATAAATTTCAAATCGGAAAAAAAAAAAAAAAAAAAAAAAAAAAAATGGCTTTTAAACTTGTATAAACAGGTACAAAGGGCAGAGGTGACCCAGAATAGGACACTGAAGGCACAGGACGGCACAAAGGAGGTACAGGGGACAGAGATGGCACAGTGTTCCGACTCAAGAACAGATTCAGAACGAACCTACAGTCCCTATCTCGTTCGTTAACCGAGGACTACCTGTACTAACGTACACCCTATTAGCCCCATTTCAGCTGACAAGCTTATGACAAAAATGTACCAATGCAGCTGTGAAGGACTTGGCCAATGCAACACCGGTCCAAAACTAGGCCTGAGAGAAACCATCCCACCGGAACACATTTTTAGGTAAGTAATCTCTTTTCAGGTAAGCAAGTTCTTTCTTTTCCAGACTGTTCCTGTACACGGTGAGTGTTCCCCCTTCTCCTTTGGTATGTTATTGATATACCAGTTTTGGAGGAACTAATGGGTTGAAGGAAAGCACGACTAGACCGAAAAAGCTGGAGATTCTACTCACCATCCATGGAATGGACCGTCTCAAAAGCTACAATCTTTGGGGTGGATGGGTCAGAATTCTTCAGCAGTTCTCGTAGATGGGCGACATCATTGTGACGGAAGACATACTTCGGCACCCTACTGTTCCGAATCCCCTGAATCATTGAGGCATGGTTTCCTGCATCAGAGTAGATTTCGCAGCCTGCAGAAAAACAATATATTCATTTTACTTGAGCTGAGCTTGTGAGATGGAGGAATTGGGACCATTTCTCTTTTGGATGATCCCAAAGGAGAAAGCTCCAATAGTTCAGCTGTTGTATAAAATTACAAGTCACAGCAACTGCAACAACCTTAACCACTTCAGCCTTCAATGTTTTTTCATCTTATGCATCGAAACAATTTTTCACCTCCCATGACTGATATTGTGGCGAAACGCCTCCCACAAGAAGCCCTGAGGACCGGGGTACTTTTGACAGTTTGCCACAATGTAACAAGGTTCACAGACAGGAAATAGCTGTTTACAGCTGCCTCCAACGGCCAAAACAGCTAGCAGCAGCTACATAACCTGCCCACAGTAAAAATGTCACCATGTGATAAATGTCAGAATGTAAATCGGGGAGAGGAAAGATTTTACAATGAGCAAACACTGACTAAATAATTTTTACATACAATGTATGGCGCCAATATTTGGCAAATAAAGGTGCATTTTATTCAGTTTTGCGTCTATCACTATTTACAAGCTTATAATTAAAAAAAAAAAAAAAAAATTAAAAAAAAAATAAATAGTAATATACCCTCTTGACATGCATATTAAAAAAAAAGTTCAGACCCATAGGTAGCCATTTTTTTATTGTAATTTTTTCTCCTTATGTGGGTATTTTGGGGAGTGTGTGGGAGGTAAACAATTAATTTTAAATGTAAGTGTGGGTCTGTTCATAAAAAAAAAAAAATAAAAAAAAAATGTAGAAGTAGTTTTACTATTTGGCCACAAGATGTAATTTTTTTATTTTTTTTATTTATTTATTTATTTTACGCATCCTGTACGACTATGCTTATAGGAACTGATTAGCGGCTGTGGAGATAAAACGATCACGGCTTCTCATAGAAAAACTCAGTTCGTAGGCAGGGGAGGGTGGAAATCACTTGTGTGCTGACCTGTACGGCTCTGCAGCGAGCAGAGCCCTAATCAGTAAAAATAAACTGGTCACTAGGGGGTGTGTAAGCCTATGTTCCTGAAGTGGTTAAATGGTTAAACAACAATTTAAGTTTAAAGGGAACCTGAAATAAGAGGAATACAGAGGCTGCCATCTTCATTCCCTTATAAACAATTCTAGTTGCCTGGCTGTCTTTATGCAGCCAGTGGAGTCAGAACAGAGTCAAAACATCTGATCTGCATGCTCATTCTGGGCAGTGACTTCTAGTTCTAGAGATTAGAGATGGCCCGAACTGTTCACAGGGGAAATTCTATGGGGGCCGTACTACTTCCGGGTCGCTATGACCCGGAGTAGTATGGCTGCGCTGGCCCGGCGGTGCGCGTCTGATCGCGCTACTGTTGCCGGGCACTCTCTGCGCATGAGCGTGAGGTCACTCATGACGTCATGCACATGCGCAGAAAGTGCCCGGCAACAGGAGCGCGATCTAGGACTACTCTGGGTCATATCGACCCAGAAGTAGTACAAGTGAGGAGTTTGACATCTCTGCTAGAGATGAGACAGAGCATCAGCCTGTCAGTCAGGCAACTGACATTGTTACGTGAATGAAGATGGCAGCCTCAGTTTTCCTCTCACTTCAGGTTCCCTTTAAAAATATTTTCCTGATCTCTGACCTGGAGAGTTCATACAACCAAATTTGGCATGACTTTAATACAATTGAAGAAATCAAATAATAAAAAAAAAAAAAATCAATTAGGCTTTTTTGCAATGTGTAACATAGAATTTGAATGTTCACAAACATTATACAAGGCAAATAAAATCAGTGGGGGTATTTTTGCAATATATAAAATGCAATTTGCACGTTTCCAAACATTATGCAATCCTGTTCAATTGTGAGCAGGATTATCTTAAACATATGTTACGGCCAGAACCCGAAGTCTGGTCACTTTGTGTTCTGGCCGGCCAAAATGCAAAGTGGCCATCTCACTGCGGCCAATGTGAGAAATGAATGCCTTCCTGGCGGCCAATGTGAGGAATGAATGCATTCCCCTGTCAGCGTATCGCTCCCCAGCGCTGTGTCCTCTCTTCCCCTCGGGCAGTGCTTGAGCGACGGATGCTGTGAACCAGGCATAAAAGAAACCTGAAGTTAGAGGGACATTTTAATTGTCCTGCTGATTCTCTGCCTCTAATACTTTTAGCCATAGACCCTGAACAAGCATGCAATTCAGTTTGCAATTAATTAGCGGTGTGCTTGTTTTAGACACAACTAATGCCAGAAAGATAAAGAGGACTAGCAGGTAATGTTTAAAATAAAAAAAAAAAAAAAAAAATAGGCAGCTACCATATCTCACTCACTTCATGTTTTCTGACAGACTAAATTCAGTCAAATAGTGAATAGACTGTGTAGGCAATAAGCAAGCAACAAAAATTGCCAGTGGAAAGGAAATATTAGAGGAAACAAACTGCAGTAAGCCTGCCTGTTCCTTCAAGATGCAGAAAGAATCACATTTTTTCCTTTCACTTATATACTCGCGTATAAGCCTCATTTTTTAGCACAAGAAATGTGCTGAAAAGTTACCCCCTCAGCTTACATACGAGTCAGTGGATGAGAATGGACAGTGGAGCAGCTTTTGTTACTGGCAGAGAAGCGCAAGGATCGTGCACTAGTGATCCTGCTGTGTCCGTGACCCCCAATCCCTGCTGGTGCAGAGGTGTGCAAGCAAAGCGTCAGCAGTGCAATGATCAGGGTTTCTTCATGTGTCGCAATCGCTGTGTCTCATATCTATGGTGCCATCTAGTGGGGTCTTGAGACACAAATGTATCATCTTTAGGGCACATCTGGCTATGGGGAAGGGTCTTATTTGCGAGTCAATTTTTCTTGAGGTAAAAGTGGGTACCTCTTCTTATATGCGAGTATATAAGGGTATGTATGAAGTACAAGTTATGGGAAAGGGATTATAACTTTCAGGTTTTATTGCCATGTGTGTCCCAGAAGAGATACATTTCTTACTTCTTGACTAGATACCCAAAGCTCTGAATCCTTGGCACCACCAGACATAACAAAGGAGAGGATTTGGTCACTGGAAATGCAGACAGCAATAAAAAAAAAAACTTGACAGGTCCAAAATGTAAAGCTTACTTATAGACAAAGAATTTGTACTGTACTTTGTCCACAACTGGAATTACCTTTTGTTTAAGAAGTTAAAATCTACAGTAGTTTGAGTATCATGACTTACCAGGCAACATTTTCGCCAGAGTGAATAGTGTGGAGTCATTGGCCACGAAGCAGGAGGAAAAGAGCAATGCCCCATCTTTGTTGTGGAGGTCTGCCAACTCGTGTTCCAGATCCACGTGAAATTTACTGGTGCCCGAGATGTTTCTGGTCCCGCCTGCCCCGGCACCATGTTGTTTTAGTGTCTCCCTGCAAATACATAAAAAGCCAAATATTTATTTTTCAAGAAAGCCCTGACAAGTAATAACCAAAATTGCAGTTATGTGGGGGGAAAAAAACATGTATAACTTCACTGATCAGTGTGGAACAAAGCTGTACTAAAGTAAACCAGCGAATGGTGCCTGAGGATGCTAAAAAACTTTCACTGATAAACTGCTGCCACGGCCCCTGAAAAGCATAATATGCAATGATCTGCACATTTAGAAAATAATAGATACATTTGTACTACCAACACAAAATAACCTGATGTACTAGTACAACACATCTAAGCCAAATCTCGGTAATCCTCACATTTATCTTAAAGAGACACTGAAGTCTCTTTTTACTTGTTTTTCTGCTTAAGTCCTCTTTAGCATTGAATGAGTGATTTATAGCAAAGAAATAGCACAACAAAGTTCCTGGGCTCGCACATTCCTTTCTTCCGGGTAGAGGCAGAGCTGTATACAGTAGCTCTGCCTCCTCTCCAGTCAATCTCAGCCTCTCCCTGCCCATCTCAGTCTTCTGTCACTGAGAGGGGCGGGGAGATGTGGAGATTGACTGGATAGGAGGCAGAGCTACTGAGCAAAGCTCTGCCTCCCCTGGGCAGAAAAATCTGCAACCTGCAAAGTTATGCAACTTTGCAGATCTATTTCTTTGCTATAAAATCACTCATTCTGCTTTGGGAATGTGGTGAATCTGCTTAGAATTTAATGCTGAAGAGGACTTAAAGGGAACCTAAACAGAGGGATATGGATGTTTCCTTTTAAACAATACCAGTTGCCTGGCAGTCCTGCTGATCTTTGGGTGTAGTAGTGGCTGAATCACAGACCTGAAAAAAGCATGCAGCTAATCCAGTCTGACTTCAGTCAGAGCACCTGATCTGCATGCTTGTTGAGGGGCTGTGGCTGAAGGCATTAGAGAAACAGGATCAGCAGGAGAGTCAGGTAACTGGTATTATTTTAAAAGGAAAAATCCACATCCTTCTCAGTTTAGGTTCCCTTTAAGCAGAAAATCAGGTATTTAAAAAAAAAAAAAAAAGATAGATAGATGTCGAAAATAGATGTATGAGCACCTTAAAATTGGCCATACACCAGAGAATCTTGATTGTACAACCTCATCATATTTTACTAAATGTTGGTAGTATAAGGGCATAATGGCTCAATATTCTTTGACAAGGTTCCTCGTATGGGCCCACACATCACAGAGATGTGGTAAAACTGGACAAAATGTACAATCAAGATTGTAAGATGAATGGTCTCATGCCATGTCATCGATTGGCTTCTGTACCAATGGGGCAGAGCGGATGCCACAGTGTCCCAGTGGAACCCTAGCCATGTTCTGTAAGGCTGACCTCACCTCAGTGAGTTAGGCTTGTGTAGAATATACATGTTATGCAACCAACTGTACACATAGTTTAGAATTTGACGTTATTGAGGAAGTGGTAAAATAAATTTTTCCCAGCACATAGGCCACTGTTTGCCTAATTTGACATAAATAGATTTCTAAATATCCCCCTTCCTGCTTGAGGTGAAGTAATTAAACTTCTGCCCCAGCCTGTTCCCCTTCCTTGGCCGGTAACTCTAGTAAAGTGCCTCGCAAACCTGTGAAACGTAATAGCCTCATGAAATCCCCATTGTGTTACAACATTGAACATACTTCCTTGTTTGTACAAGATGCAGTTAGTCAATTCTGAGGTTTTATGCTTCAACAGTATTTCCACTGCAGTGCTGTTTAACAAGTGCACAGAAAGCAGAGGTCTTAGCCTTACTAGTTGCCTGATCTCCCAAGTTCAGAGGGGATTGTAGGATTTGTATCAGCTGTAACAAAGAAGTGTTTTTCTTTAAAGGGACTCTGAATACCTCTCATGGGTATGCCTTTAAGACTCCGACTAGTACTGCAAAGTACTTAAAGATGTATACCTTTCTGTAGCTTGTGCCCTTTCATTTGATGCCTGAATCGCCATTCTACACCAAATAGTTTTCGTTCGATTTCAATAAAAAAAATAAATTGCGGCTGCCATCTTGGCTATGTTAAAACTTCCGGGTCACCCCTGTCTTCTCTGTTAGAGAAGTGCATCACTGAATGAAGCAGCAAGAGGAAGGGACACGCATGGCCATTGCAAGAGGCTCCTCCAGAGGGGTCATAGCACAACTTTCTTGGAAGTCGTCTTGCTTAAAGGCATGCCCATGAGAGGTGCTCTGAGTCCCTTTAAGGGCCCTGGGGCTGTGCGGTGCAGTAAACTTACCGCACCCCACTGCAGCCTAATGAAAGTCTATGGCATAGTTCATACTACCCACGTTGTGGCACGCTGCGCCGGAAGTGCCGTATCTAACGCGGACAATCTGCATTGTTAAGAAGGCCTAAAGGTTATGCTGTTGAGTATCTTTTACAGCAGAGAGGAAGTTCTGAGTTCAGGTCCGCTTTAAAGGAGCCATTATGTGATTTAACGCCTCAGCATCCAAACACTGCAGTATTAGTTGTGGGCGAAGATACCCCTTTACAGAATGCAGCAGGAAGTCCTTAAGAGTAGCTTCTAACTGAACAACATTATCTCGAGTTATTTTCAGACATGGGAAAATGGATTAGAAGCTTTTGTGCATCCATTTAATATGTGCTCTATGTGAACTGATCTTTTAAATAAGGGTTTTAGTACATCATTAGCCTCTGACAGGTCGTGATCACCCTGAGCGTTTGCTAATGCCTGCCCAGCTGTGTAACACAAGACACTGACCGCGTATTACTCATAAAAGATGGTTATCTAACCGTTCAATTTCCTGCACTGGGCTCTTCGAGAAAATGACTCGAACAAAAGATTAACCTAGTTCCAGCAAATACGCCTGGAACTTGAGGCCCCCTATATTATTTCTCTAGTGTGCTACAGCCTCATCTCCAGAGAAGATTTAGGTCACTTCATAACCAAGTAGTTACATCTTAATGCCGCCTACCTCATAAGACCATAATGCTAAAAAAGATAACAGGAAGGCTCTTTGGCTGCAAACATTTCAGTCCCGGAAATTAACTTCCTGTGCTTTTGGGATATAACTAAAGCTTCGTACACATGCTAGATAAAACTTGGCTAAATCGGCCGATAACGACCATTTCTGCTGAGAAACCAGTGTTTGTATGGCAGCTGCTGAACCCTCTTGGATCGCTTTGACCGATGGGTCTCCCAACTTACCCCCGCCCACTGCGTGACATCATTCTTGCCCCTGTGTCTTCTGTGAAATAACAGCCGTGTGCGCCAGGTTAGTTGAAGCATGTGTGACTTTGCCACTTTTAAATTCAGCTCTAAAACCCAATAAGCAGAATATCACTAAAATGCATACACCACAGTGTTCTCACCAGAATTTTTCCAGCTGGGTGTCATGAAAAAGAGGCCGGGTGGGGCACAACAGGACAATGCAGGGTCGGCGCAACTGTGTTTACAGCATAGGAGGAAGATGAGGAGGTGAGCTGATGACAGCCGGGTGCTCACCAAAATTAGCTGGGTGGAGCACCCGGATAAAACATCCTGGGTCGAAAACTGCAACGATACTCTTCTGTTTTGGCTATGCAATGCTGTCTGTCAGTGAATTCAGCACATCTTCTTCAATGATTTGCCCTTAACCCTAGCCAATGCCCTTTCCCACATCTCACCCAAACCTCCCTACCATAACTACTAAAACCAACCTCTCCCTACCCTATGCAGTTATCCCAGCCCACCCAATACATGCTCAATCATGACCGATAAAAACAGATACTCACTAGTGGTGGTCATGTCTAGGACAACTCATGGAGAAGAATGTGGTTGGTTTGATCAGCTGATTTGCTGTGATCACATCCTGCTTTAGCAACATGATCATGACTACCCAAATCAGAGACGTGCATATCTATCACGTGACCAAACTGATCACATGCTTCTCCATGAGTTCTCCTAGACATCACCGCCATTAATACTCACCTTTTGTCAATCTTAATGGTAAGTGTTGAGTGTGGAAAATCTAAATGCCTAGTTCCAACATGAACCCCTCACCCCAAAAACAAAATAGCTAAATGCACCAAAGCTAACCCCTGCTGCCAAAACCAAAATTAACCAATGCCACTCTGTTGATTGAGCCGCTAAATTATTCTGGTAACTGGGTGTGTTGCAGGTGAACAGCTCAGAGTGCATGAAATTGGGTGTTTTGGGTGTGCCATTCACCTGTGTACTGTTGTCCTGGTTAAGCAAGTATCAGCTGGCAAATCATCTGCCATGTTGGAAAATCATGGCTAGCTGCAGGCCATTGTTACTTGCCCAGGTAGGTACACAATACTCTGCTCCTGTACTTTACACACCTTTCCTAATTAGAATTAGCTGGCATTTAAAGTGTACCTGAACTCTTGCACAGGACACAAGGAAAATTTAGAGAAATGCACCCTGTATGTATTTAGAGAGTTTAGCCGGTTTAATTCCACTTCATTCGTGTTTGATCACAAGTTGTAATTTGATCTCTCCCCATGTCACATGACTGCCACAGCAGAGATGGCAGATAAGCTTATTTGAAAGCACAGGAGGTTAACAATATGTCTGCCTCCCTGAATCAGTAAGCAGAAACAGTGCAGATTCATTTTAGGATTTGTATCAGCTGTAACAAAGAAATGTTTTTGCTTAAATTTTATGCTGTTGCTTATCCTTTAGAGCACAGAGAAAGTTCTGAGTTCAGGTCCACTTAAAAAAAAAAAAAAAAAAAAAAAAAAAAACTTATTTGCAGTCAGGCGAGGAAAATGCAATCAGAAATGGTATGGGAAGCCGAGGAGCAGGTTAGTCTACTTACTGGGCTGACTGACAGAGCAAAGTACAGGGAGTCTCTGACGTATGAGCACCTGGCGTACGAACGACTCACCAATATGAACAGTCCACCAATCGGTCACAACGCCGTTATCCTGCCACACACTATGCTGGGGACTCCATGTTCAGTGTGCCCCACCCTTGTTCACCTTGCAGAGTATGCGCAGTGTAAGCAGCCTTACACCTGCCCGGGCACCTACAGTGATGAGGGTCCCTGAACACTCACTCTAGTGCCAACTTCTCCTGCATGCCGCGTGCAATTACAATGAGGAAGCAGTAAGAGGTGGTCGCTCATCGCTGGAGGCGCCTGGAGCAGGTGAGAGAAGAACTGCTGATGACACTGCTCATACTCTGCACAGGAGGGGAATGGGGACAGAAGGAGGCACAAGGGGACAGAACAAGGCACAAAGGGGGACAGAAAGACACAGGGGGGCAGAGGTGGCACAGAGGTCACATTGTTTCGACTTATGGTAAGATTCAGGGTAACAACGGACCTACAGTCCCCAGCTCGTTTGTCAGCCGGGGCCTACCTGTATTTAGAAGGTCATTTTACAAAATAGCTTCCATGTCCATTATGTAGGTTACACCAATGTTTAGGAAAGTTTAGCTTTCCTTTAAAAAGCAGAGAATCGGTACTACAACTAAAGAACACTCACACGACTGCGCCGACCACCTTAGGATGGCGGCTCATTCCCAGGTAATCATTGCTGCACCAAACGGACACGGACTTCTTGCTGATCATCGAATCAGAATAATCATCCGCCATGGGGAACACTTGAGCGCGCCGGTTGACAGTTTTGAAGACGCGGTAAGTGTGGTCGTTCTTCTTTTCTTCAATCTTCTTCTCAAAGAATTTGTCATACTGGAAGGTGCGCACAGCTTCAATAATAAAAAAAATAAACAGATATTACACAAGAGCCGAATCATTTCAGGCCAATTACACTACATGTCCAGGGAATGTAGCAATGTTGCAATAGACAGCGACACAGGAAAGGACATCAAATAGTTTTATCACAGAATAAATATGACCTGAGTCACATAAACTATAGCAGTGTCACACCTCTGTGTTCATAATCTGGCCTGGTTTCTAAATGATTTACTCTACCTAATCTTATTTCAGATGTTTTATTAATTGTTTAATAAGCTTACTATTGCAATGCAGAGCAGAAATATAAGACTTTATATATAGTTATCCAAGGCTACTTGTACACGCGCTTGATGAAACTAGGCCAAGGCGGCCATTAATGATCCCTTCTGTTGCTGAGCGCATTCTCTGTACTCATCCTGCGGGCTACTGATGTCTGTACAGACTTGGCCCCACAGGTTACAGTCTTGATGCTTGCCGGGTGACAAACCTTGTGTGTACAAAGCTTTAGACAGACTTTTAATGTAGTTAAAAGGGAACCCTTACGTGACCCAAAGGCTGTCAGTTTAATCTCACCTGAAGCTTCTTCAGCCCCCTGTAGTCCATCAGGTCCCTCGCTGTCCTCCCAGTTTGTGTTCCGCTGCTGTGCCCTTCTGAAAACTGCCCCCCTGTAGTGGGCTACCACACATGCACAGCCAATCGCGCTCCCCTGTCCAGGTGTGTTCTGTGCAGTTTAAAAAAAAAAAAAAAACTTGCAAATGCTCGAGCACAACTCTCCCTGCCACATGGCGGCGCATACTCAGGGGGCTGGAGGAAGCTCCAGGTAAGTTAAACTGAGTGCTTTTGAGTCGCATAGGGTTCCCTTTAAGGAGAATTGTCCAAGCTTTGTTTACTGGTGTAAATAACTCTGTTCATTAGTGAATCTTATGTCCAATAGTAAATTACATAGAAAGTTAAAAACGATAGTTCAAGCTAAATGCATATTAAAAAATTATTTTTTTTTTTAAATTAAAACCCGCTCTTAAAGCAAACCTGAACTGGAAATAAAAAAAGTCTAGAGATATACATTTAAAATGTTCAGCATGTAGCTCTTCATGATTTACTTGTCTGAGAAACACCCTCAGGCCTGGAAACCACTAGAGCGTTTTTTTTTTTAGTTTAGGGAGTGCTTTCAATGGCTAAACACTCTGCCAATGTAAATGGATGGGACAGATTCCATTACAGCGATTGTGATTAAGGAAATCGCAGGACATGCAGCATTTTGGGAGAGTTTCCATTCTAATGAATTGTATAGGAGCAAAATGCCATCATAAATCACTAGCGATTGAGATAGCGCTTTGCGCTTTCCAGTGGGTTCCAGGCCTCAGTGCTTCAGCACATGACAATCGAAACTGAGTAAAAAAGGGCGCAAGAGCCCATACGGAAAAAACGGTGGCGCGCTGGCGCCTACTGTTGAAGCCCCAATTTGCGGTGAAGGAAATTTGGGAGCACATCTACTGAACATTACTGATATTTTACTATGGACTCCAGCAGTAGTAGATCACTAATTGTAGCGATATTCTACTAGCGGCAATCCCCTGCGCCCTTTTTTCCTGTATGCTATCACAAGTGCCTACCACCTAGGATATCAGAGCGCTTACCAGCTTATATGTGACCTGGGGTACAAGGTCTCAGGAGTATAGAAGAACTGTTGTTAAGGAGTAATCATTAGGCTGTACTTCTCTTAGGACTTTGTTACATTTATATGAATTGGTTGTGCTGATTCTTTGTGCGTTTTAAACTCCAGCGATAATTAAGTTTATGTGTAGTAGCAGCAAATAGAACGTTCCTGTTGTATCATATTATTTAAACTGTAATGAGTTAAATTTTATCTTAGAATTGTGCACAGCAGCCATATCAGTGTGATGTAAAATCTTTTTAATACAGCTTCCAACAAATAGAAAAACAGCTTTCATGCTTTTCAGAACTCTGACAGTTTTTTTTACCATTGACTATGATGACCACCCAACAGGGCACGCAGACAGGACTTCTGCTTAGTCTCATTGAAGAACATAAACTAGATTTACCTTTTGGCATGTTATCTTGGAGCAGATGGGACACCAGCTCAGGCTTCTGGTGACGGACTTGGTCCTGAAGTTTCTGCAGCACCCCAATCTTCTTTGGAGGAACGGCGTTTTCCACCGCTGGCTCAGTTGCTGGCGAGCTGCTCAAATCTGAGAACACAAATAGCATCACATGATCCCTCCTGCACACAGGAACCAACGTATGGCGACAAACTGCTTTCTGACTGGAGTTTTATTCACCACAGTGAATGTTGCTTCTGACACCTCTCCTTAAAAGAGAGTAAGTCTGTATTAAAAAAAAAATAAATGCCCCTCGGTATGGAAAAGCCTCTGGATCCTATTGAGGCTTCCCCGACCTTCTTCGTCCCATGGTGATCTCTGTCTGCCCCTCAGAAGGCACAGCAGACAATTTGTCAGGCTGTTCAATATTTACCTTCCCTGGCTCCAGCGGGTCACGCTGTTACGGCTGTCCACTCGGAAAAGGAGAGCGGACCGACTGGGATCGGCTATTACCGCCTATTTCAGAGCAGAGAGCCGCTACTGTGCCTTTGCTGGAGCCGGGAAGGTAAAGGTAAATATTTACACCCCTGCAGTTCGGGGAGCTGTATCGCCGCTGTTGTGAGAGAGGAGGACAGGGGAAGCCTCAAAGGATCCAGAGGCTTCCACCTCCCAAGGCGAGTACCCCCCAGGGGTATTTTTCTTAATACAGATTTTCTTAAAGAACAAGGAAATCCTGAACTCCTGGTGACCAAGACAGAAACCCAACATCATCCATAATATAGTAACATAACTAGTTCATAGCCACTAGCCCTTGAATCTTTTCTCAAGGGAGTATGGAGACAAACTTGACCACCTATGGAGGGAATCTCTACAAGAGAACCATAAAGGCAGTAGCGTAGCTTAGGAGCTCTGGGCCCCAGTGCAATTTTACATTGGGCCCCCTCAAGCACTCTATACATAACAATTGATATGGAGAACCAAAACCTTCCAAGGACAGCTACAGTGCCAGAGAGGTGTAGGCTGGGAAAGAGAGAAGTCTTTATAGGGTTACAACTAGTCAAAGCACATATAGAGGTGATCCTTACCAGCTTAGCACCAATAAAGAGCTACTAAAGCAGCTGAAGGAGGGCCCCTACTAGGGATCTCTGGTCCAGGAGCCCTGGTATGGTTGCAACTTCTGCATCACCCATTGCTACTCCACTCCATAAAGGGCAATATAAATCAGACAAAGCCTGTGATACTTCAGCACAATACTAAATAGGTCACCTATGGGATCAGGTCTAATCAGTAACAGGAAGGAAAGGAAGGAAGGGAAAGAAACTCACAAAAACATACAGGAAGTACTAAGAACAAAGTTGTAATAATTTTTAGTTCTAAATATTGGCTAGAATTTTCCTTTCGTCTTTCTTCTGACTTTTTCTAAGGGTACATTTCTACTAAAAGACAAAGACAAACACAAACACTTATATAGCGCTTTTCTCCTGGCGGACTAAAAGCGCCAGAGCTGCAGCCACTAGGATGTGCTCTATAGGCAGTAGGAGACTTGCCTAAGGTCTCCTGCTGAATAGGTGCTGGCTTAATGAACAGGCAGAGCTGAGATTCGAACCCTGGTCTCCTGTGTCAGAGGCAGAGCCCTTAAAGGAGAACTGTAGTGAGAGGGATATGGAGGCTGCCATGTTTATTTCCTTTTAAGCAATACCAGTTGCCTGGCAGCCCTGCTGGTGTATTTGGCTGAAGAAGTGTCTGAATCACACCAGAAACAAGCATGCAGCTAATCTTGTCATATCTGTCTAATTTGTCAGAAACACCTGATCTGCTGCATGCTTGTTTAGGGCCTATGGCTGAAAGTATTAGAGGCAGAGGATTAGCTGAATAGCCAGGCAACTGGTATTGCTTAAAAGGAAATAAATATGGCAGCCTCCATATCCCCCTCACTACAGTTCTCCTTTAACCATTACACTATCCAGCCAGCCAGCACTAGAAGCATGCGATTCGCAAGTAATTTTTTGGATGCGAAATTCGCATATGCATCCGTTTTTTTTGTATGTGCAAATTTATTTAAAAAGTACAGGGTCTAATTAAAATTAATGTGAAGGGCCTTTTCCCCAGCCGACTCTGGATCACCCAGCTTCCCTTTCTTCACTTGCGATGAAGCAAAAAACACAGCATGCAACACTGTATGTCCCAACTGCACCGCAATCACACCCCTGTAACAAGGAGGCTTGCACCATTCCTCCTCCAAGCACTGAGCTACAAGGGACACATAGAATTATACAAGCATGTTTCATCAGACCACATACACCCTAGAAAATATGTGTAAGGGCTGGAACCCACTAGAGGCATTTTATTGAGCGTTTAGGGAGCGTTTCAAAATGCTAGCGATTTCCCTAAATGCTCAGCTAATGTTAATGAATGGCCAAATTCCACTGGAGCGATTGCGATTAGCAAAATAGCAAACGCAGGACATGCAGCATTTTTGAGCATTTGCGTTTCTGCAATGTAAAGTATATAAACGCTGGCATAATCACTCATGAAACTCTATACAGAGCGATTTTTAATTACTGCATACTGTAAAAAAAAAATTAAAATTAACTGAAAGGACCAATCAGAGTTAAAATTGCAAATCGCTACACAATCACTGGCAAAACACTTATTTACACTTTTTAAAATCACTACCAAAATCGCCAGAAAATGCTCATGAAACCGCTTACAAAACGCTCATTAAAGGTTTGTGGTGGGTTCCAGGCCTGATAATGGTTCCACAATAAACTCAATAAAGGCTGCACTTCAAATCTCCTTGAATGATGCCATACTGTCCTCTGGCTTCAGCAGGGTCATACACCTGGAAAAAGCACACAGCTGGCAGACAGAGATCACAGATCTGAATACTTGATCTGGGTAGAGGACAACACACTGAAAATGAATCCAGCATACATGCAAACTTAAAGGGACACTGTGGGGGAGGGGGGGGAAGTCAGGGGAAGAGGAGTTGAACTTACCCGGGGCTTCTAACGATCCCCCGCAGACATCCTGTGCCCGCGCAGCCACTCACCGATGCTCCGGCCCCGCCTCCAGTTCACTTCTGGAATTTCAGACTTTAAAGTCTGAAAACTACTGCGCCTGCGTTGCTGTGTCCTCGATCCCGCTGATGTCACCAGGAGCGTACTGCGCAGGCCCAGTATGGTCTGTGTCTGCGCAGTACGCTCCTGGTGATATCAGTGGGACGGAGTACACGGCAACACAGGTGCAGTGGTTTTCAGACTTTAAAGTCTGAAATTCCAGAAGTGAACCGGAGGCGGGGCCGGAGCATCGGTGAGTGGCTGCGTGGGCACAGGATGTCTGCGGGGGATCGTTAGAAGCCCCGGGTAAGTTCAACTCATTTTTCCCCGACCCCCCTACAGTATCCCTTTAATGCCTCCTTCCATCTGAGTACATTTGAAATCGGCGCCGGTAGCCTTGGGCGCAGTATACAGCGGTATATGGCTGATCCTGCTTCTGCACAAGTCCGGGCCGTTTTAATTACTATTCCCCCTCCAGGCCGCCATGGATAGTGGGGGAATGAAATAAATTCGGCTTCCAGGGATTGCTGGAGGCCGAATTATTGTGTTTTTTAAGCAACTTCGGCTCCGTCTTCTGACGGAGCCGACGTTACTCACTGAGCGCCGCTATAGACTGATTCCCATTACAGTCTATGGCTGCGCCCAAATCTAGCAGCGCTGAAAAGCACTGCTCCGTTCCATCTTGCTAGCGGGTAAGATAAGGACACTATGAGCAGAAGGTAATTTGAAGAGTTTACACAGTGATGCAAGACTGTTGCCTAGGGTGATATTTGCTTTGGGAGGGATAGTAATAATGAGACAACACTAGGAAAACACTGAGCTGGCTTTTTTTATATACATCATATTTCTCCTAAATCTGACTGGAATCACTAAAACAACAGGATAGATGAGCAAAATAAGTAATTTCTTTTTAGTTAATATGGAATTTCAACCCACTTTAATTCCGGTCTAGGTTTGAACTGACATTCAAATCCTTGCACAATCTGGGCCATTGATACCTGAAAGACTTGTAACTGCATCACCCCCCCCCCCCCCCCCCCCACACACACAATCTTAGATCAAAAGGATGTAATAACTGGGTCACCCCCAGATCCACCTCAAAACCTTTAGTAACAGAGCCTTCTGTCATGCTGCCCCTACACTTTGGAACTCCCTGCCACACCCAATCAGGAAAAGCGCCATCCCTGGAAGCATTTAAGTCCCAAATTAAAATCCACCTGCTTAGTCTGGCATTTATGAGCATCTGACTATTCCCTCTGTAACAGTCCAGCCTGCAACCCTGCATTGATCCCAGACATATTTATGCACTTTGAGTCATATGGGAGAAATATCGCTTTACAAATGTTATTGTATTGTATACTAATGTTCTCCGAGCTCAGTGAATGAATCTGTGGCTGACTCAGTGCTCAGGAATCTGAGGCTGCTCTTCCCTCAGATAATAGAATGAAGTCCTCTATCAGCCTGAATATCAGAACAGCTGCCTTTGATTGTTGTATTTAGTGTTCTCTTCAGAAGCTGGAATGCATGTGGAATGTGAAAACGATGTCACTGTCAGCGGCTGGCAGAAGCAGGACTCACCTTTTCTCAGGCTTTGCATCTCCTGCACGTCCTCCTGTAACGCAAGACTGGCCATGCGGAATACGCTGCTGCTCTCCTGGGTCAGCTGGGCCGCCAGGAAGGGACACTTGGAGGCGCTTTGATTGCTGGTGACTCCTGCATGGTCTGCGGGAAGCTGGGGGGCTGAGTCCTTCACAATCTGATCACCTGAAGCAGAAACACAGAAATGACAGGTTCATTCTATCGTGACACAAACAGTAAGTCAGGATTGGCAGCGCTTGACATTTATACAAAAAATAAATAAAATATGAAGCTGTTCCAAGCAGTAGATTTTTTACATGTCCCCATCTCAGAACACCTAATATTACCTGGCTGGCCACTTTGGGCAATACACAGTTTTATTTGCTCCAGTTCTTCAAGGGTTACTCCACCTAAACCTGATATTTCAGTATGATAGGGATAAATAGGGACACCCAGATGTGAATAAAACTGAGTTATAAACACTTATAAAAACAAAAAAGATTTAGCACAGACAACGGGTTTTAAGGGTCACAGCCCGGTTCCTCAGGCGCCAGCAAAAGTGCCAAACAAGGTGCCTAATGCTCCTGGCTGTTCCTGGTTTGGCACTTTTATTGGCCTGAGGAAGCGGGCTGTCACCCGTGAAACAGGTTGCCAGTGCTAAATAAATTTGTTTTTGTCATATGAGACTATCCTCATTGAGGTAAGCCACCTCACCTTTTTTTTCGTTTTCATTATTATTGTTTTATTCACATCTGGGCACCCCTCTTTATACCTATTGTGCTTTTGTACCCTCCACGCCGCCAAGGTTGGAGGGGTTCCTCTCAGGCTCCCCGTGGCTCACACCTCATTAGAGTCAGTCAGTCTTTTCTACCAAGGACCGCACCTAATCCAGTTTGGACACCCCAAGTGGAGTGTTTTACTGTCCACACCTGCTTCGAGTGGTTGGTTGCCCCTACTGCAACCTACCTTTGTGAGTAGCCCCTTTTGTCTATTATTTCTCCTCAATTTCTAATAACATACTACGCTATCTGGGCTCTCGTTGTCTCTGTATCTTTTATTCCTATAGGGTGTCAAGACACCCCACCTTCATACTGATATTTCAGTGTTGCTGCTGGAGGGTTCAATAACAACTCAGGGATGGGCTAAAAAAAAAACCTAGTTAGATGATATCACTAAGCAGCATAGAGGTGTAGAGACTAGCAGCCTCTCCTTGCAGTGCTGGAGTTTAAAGGGTATAAACTCAGCCAGAACAGTATCTGTATGGAGTTTGTATGTCCCCCCCCGTGTGTGTTTGGCTGTCCTCTGGCCATTCTGGTTTCCTCCCACATTCCAAAAACACACTGGTATGTTAATGGTTTCCCAAGAATCAGCTCTTAGGCCTGGTGCACACCAAAAACCGCTAGCAGATCCGCAAAATGCTAGCAGATTTTGAAACGCTTTTTGTTATTTTTCTGTAGCGTTTCAGCTAGCGTTTTGCGGTTTTGTGAAGCGTTTTTGGTGTAGTAGATTTCATGTATTGTTACAGTAAAGCTGTTACTGAACAGCTACTGTAACAAAAACACCTGCAAAACCGCTCTGAACTGGCGTTTTTCAGAGCGGTTTGCGTTTTTCCTATACTTAACATTGAGGCAGAAACGCATCCACAATCCAAAAAATGCCTCACCCCGGGAGTATGCGTTTCTGCAAAACGCCTCCCGCTCTGGTGTGAACCACCCCATTGAGTTAGGCCCAGTGCACACCGAGCGGTTTTTGGAGCGATCCGCCGGCCGCATCCGCCTCTAAAAACGCTTGTCTAATGTATTGCAATGGGATGGTGCACACCGGCGGTTTGCGGTTTTTGCCAAGCCGCAAACGCGCCTCCTGTTGCGCGTTTGCGGTTTTCGGAAGCGTTTCGTCCTCAATGTAAAGTATAGGAAAAACGCAAACCGCTCTGAAAAACGCTAGTTCAGAGCGGTTTGCCAGGCATTTTTGTTACAGTAGCTGTTCAGTAACAGCTTTTACTGTAACAATATGTGTAATCTGCTACACAAAAACGCACGCAAAACCGCTAGGTATGTTTAGAAAACCTCTCTAAACATACCTAGAATCGCTCTGAAATCATCTCCCAAAACCGCTAGCGTATTGCGGATCTGCTAGCGGTTTTGGTGTGCACTGGGCCATACATTGACCAAGCGGATCCGGAGCCGCAAGCGGCTGCAGAAACGCTGAAAAAGCCGCTCTGGTGTGCACCAGCCCTCAAAGCACACCTACAACAAAAATTAAAAGAAAAAAATACCTCAGTGGCAGGGAGCCCCTAGTCCAGAGGCTTCACCAGTTTTCTTATAGCTCGCGGCTCCAGGGCTGGGTCTCTTTATATTTGACAAGAGCTTGGCGAGTACATTTCTTTTGACCACACTCCTATGTACAAGAGCATTCAGAGTGGGCATGTGCGAGTAAGGTCCGCACGTGCCCAGTAGAACAAAGCTGCTTGTGCATGCTCCCCCCTCCCAAAGTCACAGGTTTGCTTTATAAACCATGGCAGGAACACTTGCATATGACTATAGTAGGGAATAAGCCTGGTACTAGATTAAAGGCTGCTGATAATGACTTCCTCAGCCAATAATGCAGTGTGTGTATAGCAGCCCCCGACCGCCGCTTGGCTAGTGTTCTGCCAGGTGGATCAACTTGGTCGAGTGACGGTCGCTAGCTCTATTCTCGCTGCTTACCCTGCCTACCATGTGGCGTCACATAGGCACCACACTCCATCATCCCTCCGCCCCCCACATTGCAACAGAACGTGTAGTTAGCATGTTAGCCAACTATGGGCTAGATTCACAAAGTGGTGCTAAACCAGTTAGAGACTTTAGGCGGGATAACCATTGCACCACGCTGGTGAAAAGCCAGTTTAGGCGTGATAAGTTTAGATAAGTTTAGATAAGTTTAGATCGCTCGCAAAGTCCCGCACGCAAAGCAGCGCCATTAAACTCTATGCGAAGTGCACCAGACTTTGGTAGCGCAAAAAACTTTTGATCAGCTGTGCACTGCGGTGCTAACACAGTTGGTGCTATAGTTATCACGCCTAAACTTATCACACCTAGGGCCTGATTCACAAAGTGGTGCTAACAGTTAGCACGCTGGTGAAAAGCCCTTTATCATGCCTAAACTCAGTTTAGGCATGATAAGTTTAGGTGTGATAAGTTTAGGCATGTTAAGTTTAGGTGTGATAAGTTTTTAGGCATGATAAGCTTAAGCACCAACTGGGTTAGAACCGCAGTGCACAGCTGATCAAAAGTTTTGCGCTAGCAAAGTTTGTTGCACTTTGCATAGAGTTTAATGGCGCTGCTTTGCGTGCGGGACTTTGCGTGCGATCTAAACTTAGCATGCCTAAACTTATCACGCCTAAACTGGCTTTTCACCAGCGTGGTGCAATGGTTATCACGCCTAAAGTCTCTAACTGGGTTAGCACCGCTTTGTGAATCGAGCCCCTAAACTGAGTTTAGGCGTGATAAAGGGCTTTTCACCAGCGTGCTAACTGTTAGCACCGCTTTCTGAATCAAGCCTTATGTGTCTGTACAGCATCAGCCCAGAGATGTTGTCTGAGGGATTGGGTCTCAATCCCCATCGGGCGACATCAATGGAGAGATGGCACAGGCCTTTAGAGTGTGAATGCCAGTGAGGGACAGGAATATGTAGTAAAATGCAGTGGACAATGTCAGCACTATACAGGTGAATAAATATACAGGTGAAAAATAATAAGGATAACAATTAACACCATCAAGCCAGTAATGTAATTACTTCCTCCTGCTCCCAACAACCCAGCAATTACAGTGTGATCTTCAGAGATAGCCTCCTTAAATATCCTGAATTAGATGGGAGGAAGTTAAGTTTG
Organism: Hyperolius riggenbachi; assembly: GCF_040937935.1. Classification (NCBI taxonomy): domain Eukaryota; kingdom Metazoa; phylum Chordata; class Amphibia; order Anura; family Hyperoliidae; genus Hyperolius; species Hyperolius riggenbachi. The sequence continues at coordinate 86,068,324 of NC_090654.1, forward strand.
GGCGGCAGCTCTCCATAGCCTGCCAAGGACACCCGTGATGTCATTCGCAAAATACAAGAAGCAACATATCCAAACTGAAATGAAGGTTATTAGGAATTTTTTAGACTGTTACACTGTTATGTAAATCAAACTGTCCATATGCTTCAAAGGACCCTGAACTGAGAGGGATAAGGAGGCTGACATATTTATTTCCTCTTAAACAATACAGATTGCCTGGATGTCCTGCTGAGCTTCTGTCTAGCAATAGTCCCTGAACAAGCATGTAGATCAGAGAGTTGGAAACAGCTGTTTTCCCCACAATGTAACAAGGCTCCCAGTAGGAGGTCAGTACCTCAGTGCTGGGAGGCACTGACTTCACACTGATGATCCGTATGAAAAAGGGAATGAAGTTCTCCTGTGAAAGGGGTATCAGCTACTGATTGAGACGAAGTTCAATTCTTGGTTACGGTTTCTCTTTGAGACTGAGATGGTTGTTAACAACAGACTATAATCCGGTGTGTGCACAGCAGCCCCCAACGAATGGCCATCGCTTGGCTACCGATCAACTCAGTGGATTAACTCAGCCAAGCAACAGCCAATTGCTTTGTCCGTGCTGCTTGCCCCACCCGTCGTGTGGGATCACGAGTGTGCACTCCGTCGTCCCTCCTCCTTCCTGTACAGGAGCAGGACCTGTTAACTGTACAGCTGCTATGCGTCTGTATAGTCTGGCCCATCGATGTTGCCCCCGAGATCATCTCACGATCCCCAACGGGTAACATCACTCATCCTGTGTGTACGAGCCTTTAGAATACATGCAGGCTTCATACACAACCATGTAGCGAATTTCTATACAGCAGGAGGAGATGGCAGCACTTCACAAGAGAGGCTGCATCATGACCAACTGCATGGCTGTGCAGAGCCTAAATATAAATATAGGCAGGTTACACAACTTGCATTCAAAACAGATTCAACAAAATGGAGGATTGCGCAAAAGGTGGATCGGCGCATCACCAGGCCGCGTCCGAATGGCCTCGAATCAGAGGTGCGCTGAGCCCCCCCCCCCCAGATAACTGCAAACGCCTGCAAATGGAGGATGTTGGCTTCCAAAACAGTTTGCATGCAGAGTGTTCTGTATTAGACTCTTCCACAGCGTTGAGGGATTCTCATGGAAGAGACCCTAACCTCTAACAAAAAACCATTGTGTGAAACTAGGGGCAGCTGGCCATAAAATGGTTTACACATTAGGCTGGCCTCTAGGAGGCTTTGCACACCTTTGTTGGGAGTCATTTCAGGTGCAGCCTGGTGAAAAGCGCTGCCAATTTCTCTCCGTTCCCATGTAGTAAATTTGTTTTTGTGGATATTGAGGTGGTGCGGGGGGGGGGGGGGGGCACATTCATTATGAACTAATAGAGAATTTATATAATCCAGACTTCCGCAGAGGAAGCCTAGTCCTGTTTTCGCTGGTTTACTGACACAGGAAAATAATGACAGTCAAGGAAGATGTACATGGCACTGTGTCAGCAATTTAAAGAGAAACTCCGACCAATAATTGAACTTCATCCCGATCAGTAGCTGATACCTTTTTTTTTACATGAGAAATCTATTCCTTTTCACAAACGGATCATCAGGGGGCTCTGCATGGCTGATATTGTGGTGAAACCCCACCCACCAGAAACTCTGAGGACCATGGTACCCCTGGCAGTTTCCTGTCTGTGAACCCTGTTACATTGTGGGAAATAGCTGTTTACAGCTGTTTCCAACTGCCAAAAAAGCAAGCAGCAGCTACATCACTGCCAGCAGTAAAAATATCACCATGTGATAAATGTCAGAATGTAAATAAGGGATTTAAAATATTTTACAATGGGCAAACACTGACTAAATCATTTATACATAATTATTGTAAAAATGAAGCACTTTTTTTATTACATTATTTTCACCGGAGTTCCTCTTTAAGGGTGCTGACTGGAATTTAAACATAATCCAGCATGGAAAAAAAAAAAAAAAAAAAAAAAAAAAAAGCACATACCAACAAAAGATCCCTTGGCACACAAATCTGAGCTCTACACTCGCCTCTTTATTAAACTAGCATCACCCCCAGTGACTCAGCAATTATCAAACACAAGAAAGGGTTCAGGAAAGTTTCATAAGAAATAAATAAATAAAAAAAAGTCTGGCACTAATATCTGAAGAGTAAACTGAGCTGAACTGCCTGGGATTGATCTCGGTTTACATCATAATGCGCAGATTGCACAGACAGTGGCCTTGAGCGGTTTTCAGAGATAAGGATTAGTGGAAATGTGACTGAGGGAACACAGTGTAGACACCACCCAGCAGCGTGATCTCACCTCTCCCCGAGTCACTCAGGTAATTCAGGTGCAACCAGCAAAACTCACCTAACCTAGGATAGCAATGCCAGGCCCACACTAGTGTGGAAATAGCAGGCCATGAGAAGTGTGCTTTGTGAGGTGGGGGGGGGGATTCATACCCCGGCTGAGGTGGGGGGGGATTCATACCCCGGCTGAGGTGGGGGGGATTCATACCCCGGCTGAGGTGGGGGGGGGGGGGGGGATTCATACCCCGGCTGAGGTGGTTCATACCCCGGCTGAGGTGGGGGGGGGGGGGGGATTCATACCCCGGCTGAGGTGGGGGGGGGGGGGGATTCATACCCCGGCTGAGGTGGGGGGGGGGGGATTCATACCCCGGCTGAGGTGGGGGGGGGGGATTCATACCCCGGCTGAGGTGGGGGGGGGGATTCATACCCCGGCTGAGGTGGGGGGGGGGGGGGATTCATACCCCGGCTGAGGTGGGGGGGGGGGGGATTCATACCCCGGCTGAGGTGTGGGGGGGGATTCATACCCCGGCTGAGGTGGGGGGGGGATTCATACCCCGGCTGAGGTGGGGGGGGGATTCATACCCCGGCTGAGGTGGGGGGGGGGATTCATACCCCGGCTGAGGTGGGGGGGGGGGGGATTCATACCCCGGCTGAGGTGGGGGGGGGATTCATACCCCGGCTGAGGTGGGGGGGGGGGATTCATACCCCGGCTGAGGTGGGGGGGGGATTCATACCCCGGCTGAGGTGGGGGGGGGATTCATACCCCGGCTGAGGTGGGGGGATTCATACCCCGGCTGAGGTGGGGGGGATTCATACCCTGGCTGAGGTGGGGGGATTCATACCCTGGCTGAGGTGGGGGATTCATACCCTGGCTGAGGTGGGGGATTCATACCCTGGCTGAGGTGGGGGATTCATACCCTGGCTGAGGTGGGGGATTCATACCCTGGCTGAGGTGGGGGATTCATACCCTGGCTGAGGTGGGGGATTCATACCCTGGCTGAGGTGGGGGATTCATACCCTGGCTGAGGTGGGGGATTCATACCCTGGCTGAGGTGGGGGGTGGGGGATCTTACCCTGGCTGAGGTGGGGGGGGGGGGGGTCTTACCCTGGCTGAGGTGGGGGAATCATACCATGACTGAGGTGGTCAATCAGGGCTGTCCCAGCGAGGAATCTAGAGTGTGCAGCTGCCCTGGTGCCACTCAAAGATCCAGGCTACCAGATCATCTCCTCCGAGTGCAGCCCAAAACCATAGTTCTCCTACTTACCCCTCCTACTCTGTCATGCACTATGCCATCAACCCTCCACACACCCCCCCCCCCCCCCCCCAGCATCAGAACACATTGCTACACCACAGTCTAGTGACATGTGTACAGTACACAGTCTTAAAGGACAACTGAACCATATGGAGACTGTCATATTTATTTCCTATTAAACAATACCTGTTGCCTGGTGGCCCTGCTGATCTTTTTGGCTACTGGAGTGTCTGAATCACAGCAAAAAACAGCATGCAGCTAATCTCGTCACATTTGACAATGTAAGAAACGCCTGATCTGCTGCCTGCTTGTTCAGGGGCTGTGGCTAAAAGTATTAAAGGCAGAGAGAGGATCAGCACGATAGCCAAGTAACTGGCATTACTAAAAAGGAAATAACTATGGCAGCTTCTATATCCCTCTCGCTTTAGTTGTCCTTTAAACTGTCACCGGAGGCATGGAGTTCCTATACACACATGCAAGTTGACCAACTGAGATTGAAGTTTTTGCTCATTGACACCCCCCCCCCCCCAAAAAAAAACAAACAAACAAAAAAAACACCTACAACAAAAAAAAAAACGCATTACTTGAAGCAATTCATTTTTGGAAGTAACATTTATTCACTAAATATAAGCAACAACGGGCTGACACAGACAGACTTTTCAACCCAAATAACTGTAACAGAGTAAACCTGTGTTCAACTGATTATAGGAGTGCGACTCAGGCTTGTAAATTGTGCCCGCCCCTTCCCTTATTGGGCACAGATCTAGTGATAGATGGCCAATGGGAGAAGCACAGTGAAGCAGGAGAGTTCGGGCACAATTTACGACCCAGGCTGGAGTCTCCCTGAATAAACAGTTGGACACAAGTCCACTTTAAGGGTGTGTACACACATTCAATTTTGATTGGCCTATGATTATACAATTTTACCTCTTTCATGTAATGTGAGAGCTTACCTACACAACCTGTTCAAAGTATTCAAACTCTGTTAGCCCTTGTAGCAGATGGAAGTGGTAAAATTGCCTAGGGATTGGCCAATCTAAATTGGATGTGTATATGAACCTTCAAATCCTTTCACTGAGGTTTAAGATAATAATCATTGAATCTCCACACTCTCTGTTACCAAGCGTCCTCTCTTCAAAGCTATTTGTACTTTGTAATTATGGTAACTGTGCGAGCCCTAAACCAAGTTCCCGATACAAGTTCCATTTCAGCTGACAAGAATAGAAGGAAGGGAGTCCTGTTTCCTGCTGCAAAATTTGTAATCAGAATTTTATCAGTCTCAGAGTTCTCCCCAGAATTTTTTTCCAGCCGGGTTGCATGAAAAAGTAGCCGGGTGGGGCGAGATGAAAGAATGCAGGGCCATGCTTCTCTGCACATTTCTGCTTACAGCAGAGGTGGAGTTGAGCCGATGACAGCCGGGTGGAGCACCCGGCTAAAAGAGCCTGGGGAGAACACTTAGTCTGTTACCACTTAAAGGGACTCCGAGCTCACGAAAAAAAGAAAAGTTGTACTCACCAGGGGCTTTCTCCAGCCCAGTGCTGGTCGGGAGGTCCCACGCCGGCGTCCTGGCTCCTCTCCTTCTCCCCGCTCCGGTATAGCTGACAGGCCGCAGCCCGGGCGACACTCGGTGGAGTGTCGGGCTGCAGCTTCCGCGTATGACGCGGATTACGTCACACGCCGGCCGCCTCGCGTCATCACGGCGGCCGGCGTGAAAGTACTGCGCATGCGCGCTTTAATCGCGCATGCGCAGTACTTTCACGCCGGCCGCCATGATGACGCGAGGCGGCCGGCGTGTGACGTAATCCGCGTCATACGCGGAAGCTGCAGCCCGACACTCCACCGAGTGTCGCCCGGGCTGCGGCCTGTCAGCTATACCGGAGCGGGGAGAAGGAGAGGAGCCAGGACGCCGGCGTGGGACCTCCCGACCAGCACTGGGCTGGAGAAAGCCCCTGGTGAGTACAACTTTTCTTTTTTTCGTGAGCTCGGAGTCCCTTTAAAGGGAACCTAAACTTAGAGGGATATGGATGTTTCCTTTTAAACAATACCAGTTGCCTGGCTTCCTGCTGCTCTCTTTGGTTGTAGTAGTGGCTGAGCCACACACCTGAAACAAGCATACAGCTAATCCAGTCTGACTTCAGTCAGAGCACCTGATCTGCATGCTTGTTCAGGGGCTGTGGCAAAAAGTATTAGAGACACAAGATCAGCAGGAGAGTCAGGCAACTGGTATTATTTTAAAATAAAAAATACATATCCTTTTCAGTTTAGGTTCCCTTTAAGGACCAGGGCTTTCTGCAGTGATCGGTGCTGTGTGGGCTCTCCAGCCCGCAGCACCGATCAGGATTAAGCCTTGGCGACCACACTTCCCCCCCCCCCCCCCTTTTTTCCCCACTAGGGGGATGTCCTGCTGGGGGAGTCTGATCACCGCCGGCTGTTTGTGATCTGCGGGGGGGCTCTTCAAAGCCCCCCTCCGCAGCGTTTTCCACGCTCCCTGCCTTCCCGTCCCTCCCTCTATGGGCTGCGCAGGACGGATATCCATCCTGCGTATTGAAGGATAGGCATCAGCCTATCATATGCCGGCGATCCCCAGCCAATCAGAGGCCGGGGATCGCCGATCTACGTCACGGCGCTGCTACGCAGCAGCGCCGTATGATGTAAACAGCAGGGATTTCTTCCCCGCGTGTTTACATTTTGCCGGCGAGCCGCGATCGGCGGCTCTCCGGCTGTTCACGGAGACACCCTCCGTGAACTGACATGGAAAGGCCGCTCGATCGAGCGGCCGGTTCCATGGTAACCCACTTAAGACCTGCTGACGCCTATGGACGCTAGCTGGTCCTTAAGTTAACTCTCTGCTGAATATTATTATATTTTGTCAATATTAACATGTGGTCCATGAACAACTGTGCAAAAGGCTTCACTGAATCAATTTTCTAAAAATATACAGGCATTTCCTTCCCAGTTCAACACATAAGTTGTAAAGCATTGTGGACACTCTGCTACAACAAGTTCTCAGGAAGTTTAGGGAGGCCAGTATTGGCTTCCTGACATTCCATCAGTAGCGGGAATCTGTGTTTGGGTAACACTTGTTTTCCTGAGAGCAAGTCACTAAGATCTGCTTAAAAGGAAACAGAGGGATATGGATGTTTCCTTTTAAACAATACCAGTTGCCTGGCAGTCCTGCTGATCTCTTTAGCTGAAGTAGTGGCTGAATCAGACCTGAAACAAGCATGCAGCTAATTCAGTCTGACTTCAGTCAGAGCACCTGATCTGCATGCTTGTTGAGGGACTGTGGCTAAAAGTATTAGAGACACAGGATCAGCAGGAGAGTCAGGCAACTGGTATTATCTTAAAAGGAAAAATCCATTACCTTCTCAGTTTAGGTTCCCTTTAAAGTGGACCTCTAGCCAAAACCCACTGTGTGTTGCAAATGGTGCAGATAGGCCATGTTTACATCATGAAACGCGGATGGCCATCTGCGTTTCTATGCATTGCGTGGCTGATCCCATTCCCTGAAAGTGAATGGGTCAGCCGCGCGTTTTGGTAAAAAATGCGTGCAGCATGCGTTCCTGGATTGCACTGGTCCGGAGCGCATGCAGTGTGAACATCAGACAGTGCAGTCTATGCACTTTCTGATGTCGGGCGTGTCTGCCTCCTGCACGCGTTGCTGAAATCCGGTTGGCAACACGTGCAGAGTGAACGGGGCCTTAGAAGAAATAAACTGGAAATTGGTGACAGATCAATTCTGACAGCTGTCACCAGAACAGGGGACCCCATGAGTGGATTCATCCTTCATGCTTGTTCCAATGACAACTGTGAAGAATATAGACACTAAGGCCTTGTTCACATTGCGTTCGGCTCGCGTGTCCATCTGCGTTGCCCTTTTTTTTTTTCTGCGTGGTCGCTTGTTTTTTGGGCATTTTGTAAGCACTTTTGAAGAGCGCTTCCGTCTTTTGATCCAGAAAAAAATCCGGAAATACATACTATTTTTTAAACGCTCACGTAAACGATTGCTAAAGCGATTTTGTGAGCGTTTTGCGTTTTCCAATACCTTCCATTGAGGCAAATCGCCTCAAAAATGGCCCAAGCACCTCTTTTCAAAGCAGATCGCAACAAACCGCTCTGATATGAGCTCATAGAGAATCGTTGCACAAGCACTTTCAGGGCGCTTAAAATTTTACAAAAACATGTATAATGTGAACAAGGCATCAAGGTAGCTACACACCACACAATAAAATGATCCAATTTTACAGCAATTCGATAAAAAAAGATTGGTTGTACAGAAAAATTTAAAGCTTCTCATTCGTTCAAGAAATCTGATCAAATGTTATTTAAAGGGGAACTGAAGAGAGAGGTATATGGAGGCTGTCATGTTTATTTCCTTTTAATCAATACCAGTTGCCTGGCAGCCCTGCTGGTCTATTTCTCTGCAGTAGTATCTGATTAAAACCAGAAACAAGCATGCAGCTAGTCTTGTCAGATCAGACTTATAAGTCTGAACCACTGAAACACCTGATCTGCTGCATACTTGTTCAGGGGCTATGGCTAATAGTATTAGAGGCAGAGGATCAGCAGGGCTGCCAGGCAACTGGTATTGTCTAAAAGGAAATAAACATGACAGCCTCCATATACCTCTCTCTTCAGTTCCCCTTTAATAGAAGATCGGAAGTGTTGGATTTTTCTGATCAATTTATATGAAAATTGAATGGTTTACAGTAGATTGACAACTTCTTGATGTACAGATCCAAGCAATTTTTTTTCTGAGTTCTCAATCATTTTGTTTTTTATAATTGTGAAAAATTGAACAGGTGTGTGGGACATTGGTCAGATTTTTTAAATGTTACAATCAGTCAAAAAAAAATAATAAAAAAAATGGATTGCAATTCTTGAACGAAAAAAAGATTAAAAAAAAAAAAAAATGTATGGTGTGTGAACACCTTAATGTGGACCTGAACTCTTGCACAGGACAGAAGGAAAACAGAGAAATGCACCCTGTATGTATTTAGAGAGTTTAGCCTGTCTAATTCCCCCTCATCTGTGACTAATCACAAGCTGTAATTTTTCCCCTTTGTCAGTAGACTGTCATGGCAGATAAGCTCATTTGAAAGCACAGGATGTTAATATGCCTGCTTCTATGAAAGCAGGAAGTAGAAACACTGCGGATTTATTGCAGGATTTGTATCAGATGTAACAAATAAATGTTTTATTTAAAAAGGTTATTATGCTGTTGCTTATCTTTTAGAGCTGAGATGAAGAGGATAACAAGGCAAATCTAAGGCAAATCTGAACTAGAACATTCTTCAGGTTGAAGGGCACCATCGCTGGCCATGAACCTCGATACAGAGCTATTGCAAAGTCTGAAGGTTAACCAGTCACATGACCAAGGCCAGAGAGGCACAAAACAGGTTCCACGCACAAGAAGCATTCCTGAATAGCTTATGGTCTAATGCCTCTAACATGGCTGGGAGAACAAGGCTCAAGGCACAGGTTTACACTGCCGATCATAGCCTGGCAAAAGCACGAAACACACAGCTATCCTCCAGTGTTACTGGTTGGACAGTTTTCTAACATTGTTCCAGCTCAGCGTCCCTCTCCTAAACGATAAAAAGGTAAACAGACCATATCTGAAGAAAAGACACACAAACAACAAATGTCTGTTATTTGTGAATCCAGCAAACAATGGAACGGTTCCTGAATCCTGATTAGCATTCGATCGAATTTGGATAATTTATCAATCAAACTCTCTGCTGAGCTTGTGCGGGAAGGGGTAGAGGGGGGACTCATAGCTGCTGGTGCCAGAAGTTTGCTGAATACTAAAAAGTGAAACTTCAGTGATACTGGTGAGATAAACAGTTGTATTGATCCTCCTACTCCTAAAAAACTACTTTTTAAGGTAGCCATACATCTAGCGATGTATGGGCAGATTCGACCACGAGACAAATCTCTCAAATAGAATCTGATAAGCGGAGGCCGCAGCCAGGGTCCATACTCATGAAAAATGTCATTTTTCATGAGGGGGGACAACGCCGGGGGTTTTGTCGATCGTCACGAAATGACATGCCGTTCCTGCCGTGCACCCGATCGAACAAGCCGGCCCAACATCTTGCAGCATGCGATCGAGAATACAATCAATTTTCTCCCCAAAATTGGTTGCATTGTCAGTCGGGCACGCACTTGGTCGCACCAGATTCATAGCTGAACTCAAGCAGAGAAAGAAGAAAAGCAACACTGCATATTTACTCATGTACTATGCACTGTACATACATGTCTATCTCGTCATGTCACATGTTGATCTCTTTAAAATAACTAGATTTCTGTTGATTTTGTTTTCGATAGATATTAGGATCTAGATCAGGGGTCCCCAAACGTTTTGGGTTGAGGGCCGGGTCAACGTACTTCAGACTGCTGGGGGGCCAGAGTATACATAAAATGATGTAGAAGTCTTTACGGGCCAGACAGAGAAGCATACCCAGGTGACAACCTGCAGTCCAATTGGACACCAGTGTCACCTGATGTGGAATTTGATTGGAAACCAGAAAATTACTGCTTTCTGGCTTCATTCTATATGCGGACCACCAATATTTAAAGATGTAGCTGACCGCATCTATAATATATTTTGTGTGTGGGGCCGGTAAAAAAGCCTCAGGGGGCCACATTCGGCCCGCGGGCCTTAGTTTGAGGACCACTGATCTAGATTAAAACTATTATTATTTTATAACCGACTAAAGACTAACATTACAGATCTGTCTTTAAAGCGATTTTAGCCCTTATGCTGGGTACACACGATGAGATTTCCCGTTCGATTCCCGGATCGATTCGATTAAATCAAACATGTTCGATTGGATTTCGATCGTTTTTTCCGTCGATTTTGCATACCTATCACGAAAAAAATCGATCGAAATCCAATCGAACATGTTTGATTTAATCGAATCGATCCGGGAATCGAACGGGAAATCTCATCGTGTGTACCCAGCATTAGAGGGGTTCTGTGGTGGTATAAAAAAACAAAACAAAAAAGTGTCACTTACCTTGGGCTTCTAACGGGCACCCTGCAGATATCCTGTCCCGGGCCGTCACTCAAGAATCTTCCGATCCCCGCCGCGGGTCACCTTGCAATTATTCGTCTAACTAGACAAATGTCACCACGGCTGTGCCTGCGCAGTAAGCTCCCGGACGTGCGCGGCTACGGCCAATCAGCCGCAGCGACATTCAGTGACAGTGGGGATTCCTGAGTGACAGCTCGGGACAGGATATCTGCAGGGTGCCCGTTAGAAGCCCAAGGTAAGTGACACTTTTTTGTTTTGTTTTTTTATACCACCACAGAGCCCCTTTAATATCAATCACAAAGTTGATGGCAAATGTTTAAATCCACTTAATCTTATAATCAATTAGACTTTTCTTTTCCTCACCGAATGTTTAATTGAGCAAATAAATAAATAAATAGTACAGTATATGGTCTGCTTAATAGCTATGTCGGCCCATCATAATCATGATGATTGGGCCCTAACTTTTAATTGATTTTTGTTAGACTCTATGGCTTAATTCAATTGATTGTTTAATGAAATCAAAATGTTGCCTAATGTATGCCTAGCTTGCCCATGCACACTTCGATATTCTTGTTCAATTCCCAGCAAATCTGATTACTCAAATCATATAAATTGGAAGGAATTAATTCCCTTAATGTCCGTTAAGATTGAATTTTGAACGATTTTGACCAAAAAGTATTCATTGGACAGGATGGATTGGGAAAGGGGACAGGAGCAGCAGGAGGATTGAACTTCAAACGGACTTTAACTCAGACCTTCCTCTCTGCTAAATATATACATGCAACAGCATAATGACCTTTAAAGAAAAACATTCCTTTGTTGGCGCTTGTGCCATGCTATCCTATGCACAAGTTCAGATTAGGGCGATCCCTCCGCTTTCCGCTCAGAGAAGCGCTGCATGAACCATTTTCGGAGCGATTTTGCTACAATGGAAGGTATAGGAAAATCATTGTATTTATTCTTTTCCAGATCAAAGAGTTCTCTTTCTGACTGACGTCAGGAAGTGAAAAAAAACGGAATCGCTTTGCAAAAATGCTCACCAAGGACGTCCAACTAGCAGAAATTGCCGGGAAGGGGGAAAAAAAAATTGCTGACAAAAAACGTCAAACACGAACGCTAACGTGATCAGAACGCAATGTGAAGGAGGCTTTACAGCTGATACAATATTGTTAACATCCTGTTCTTTCACATGAGTTTATCTGCCTTATCTGCTGTGGCAGTCAGCTGACGGGGAGAAATCAAATTACAACTTGTGATTAAACACAAATGAAAGGGAAATAGACAAGCTAAACTCGCTAAATACTTACAGGGTGCATTTCTCTATTTTCCTTCCGTCCTGTGCAGGAGTTCAGGTCCACTTTAATTCCTATCAGTAGCTGATACCCCCTTTGCCATGAGAAATCTTTACTTTTTCTCGAATAGATCATCAGGTACATCTGTACATCTATGTGGCTGAAACCCCTACCATAGAGTGACAGTTTGCTGTCTTTGAACCTCTTGCACTGTAAAGGCTTTTTCCAACTGCCAAGCAAGCAGTATCTCCCTCTGTGCATAGAACTCTCAGTAACGAACATTCCAAACAGATCATCTGGCAGGACTAAAGAGGTCACCACCGATGATAAATTTATGAATGTAAATCAGGGAGAGGAAACATTTTACAATGGGCAAACACTGACTAAATAATCTATAAATGAGTATTGTAAACAATAAGCAATGTTATTCAATATGTTATTTTCATTACAGTTCCTCTTTAAGTGACGGAAATCCACTTGCTGGTGTACAGAGACATTCCTAGTGGTTGTAAATAAACTGTAAGAAAGTACTTCAGCTCATGGAAAGAACAACACAGCTAATGGATGCCATTAGCATCATCTCCAGTGAAACATTACACAGATGACTGGACTCACCCTTGTCGCCGTGCGAGGTCTCTCTAGTCTCCTGATGGTGCACAGCAGACGTGCTCAGCTGGGCACTCGCCAGAGGCCGCGGGGCCATCATCACAGGGCAGTTCTGTGCATAGGTGATCAGAGACTTCCCAGCTTTCTGCAGGAAGGTCTGAGAGACCCGAGAAAGGAAAGGGCAGCGGCGGACGATTGCCTCCATTGTGGTGTGTGTGTCTGTAAAGGGGGAGAACACAGAGTCATATTCACCCTCAGCGAACTGAGCGTACGGATTCCAATCAAATACATGTCTAGACTGTAAACTAGAGTCAAGAACGCTGGACCAAGTACCAGCCCCAGTACCAGCTTCCTGCCTCTACCTAAAAGGACTATAAGACTCAGGACCACATTCCCTGCTCCTATGGGTGAACTACAAGTCCCAGCACCTTTTCCAGCTCCCACAAGAAAACTACAAATCACTACAGAAGAAAACAGTTACCCTCATCAACACTCCCATTCTTCCATAATAGAATTACTACTTCCAGCAACCCACCACTTCATATAACATTCCATGTCTCTATTAGGGGGGGGGGGGGGGGGGGGACACGTACCCCCTTTCAGTCTTTTTTTTTTCTTTTTTACTAGTAAAAAGGGATTTTACTGCTTTTGTACATTTAGGGCTCGTTTCCACTATCGCGAATCCGCATGCGTCCAATGCATGCAGATTCGCACATGGTATACAAGTGGATGGGCCTGTTTTCACTGTTGCATTGGTGATGTGCGTTTTTTGAGCGGTGAAAAAATGCACAAAAGAGCCAACGAATTCGCCTGGGAGTGGAATGCATGCGAATCGCATGCAATGTATCTAATAGGGAAATCGCATGCGTTTTTTACGCGATTACGCGTGCGATTACGCATAGGAACCAATGTAAATTAACACAGGCAGTGACATGGTTAAAAACGCATATAGCCTAACCTATGCGAAATCGCATGCGTAATCGCGTAAAATAACGCGTAAAAAAACGCACCTGCATGCGATTTCATCAGCGGTGGAATCCAGGCGATTCCGCACCGCAATAGTGGAAACGAGCCCTTACTTTTGTCTCTGTACCAGCCCTAAAGATACATACACACAAGCAATAACCATTGGTCTAAACTGCCGATAACAACCGTTGTCGCCGACTATTTTTATGTGTGTACAGCAGCCGTCTTCTCCTCCCCCCCCCCCCCCCTCCTGGGACAGATAGATGCTGCTCTGGCATGCACTGACTGTTGTCGTCCCTCTGCCCCCTCAAATTTCTGATGGGCAACAATTATTGGATGTGTGTACTTTAGACCAGGCCCGGATTTACCTCACAGGAGCCTATAGGCACAGATGTCCTGCTGGCACCTTAGATTTCACCCCCCATGAACCTACAAAACCCCAAAGCACACTGCAAGTGTGCTGTCTGTCCCAGCTGTCACTTCTCCCTTACCCGCCATAGGTAGCTACAAGTGCCCTTTAGTATTCGGAAGCCAGAAGTACCTTCAATATTAAGTAGCTAGAGGTGCCCCTGACAGAATTGAGATCTTCTCAGTGAAATGGGTGAGTACCTCTCATTTACTCTTCTCAAGACTCTGCATAGGGAAGGAGGGAAGTGCTCGGGGATGGGAGTGAGCCGCCTTTCCACCATCAGGCGCCTGTAGGCATGTGCCTACAGTGCCTTATGGTAAATCCAGACATAACAAATAATTCAAATTTTCCCCTAGTCTACAGCAGGAAGTGGGAATATCTGAAGGATACCTCATAGAGACAAAAAGTAAAATCTAATTCTGTTTGAAAGAAAACGTACAGAACTCAACAAAATGCAGTATATAATAGTTATTTATAATAATAAAAAAAGTATTAAGTGCACTATGCTGTATGAGAGAAATACCTCAGCAGCCTCCTTCCCAACTTCTATAACAACCACCATAGAAGCACTTCACAGCCCACCATTCTCAGCACCCCCTCCCATTGCTTCCATAAGAGAACTAGAAGTTTCAGATTAGACTCAACCTCTACTGAAACACTCCCCCCCCCCCCCCAGCCAGTACAGGGGGCAATTCAGTTCATGCCAGCACACCTTACACCCCAAGTCTGTAAAGGGGCAACACAGCCGACAGCATACCTTACCCCCGGCCTGTACAGGGGCAACACCAATCATGCCAGCATCCCTTACCCCGCGCCTGTACAGGGGCAACACAGCCGCCAGCATACCTTACCACCAGCCAGTACAGGGGCAACACAGATACCAGCATACCTTACCACCGGCCTGTACAGGAGCAACACCAATCATGCCAGCATCCCTTACCCCGCACCTGTATAGGGGCAACACAGTCGCCAGCATACCTTACCACCGGCCTATACAGGGGCAACACAGACACCAGCATACCTTAACCCCAGCCTGTACAAGGGCAAACCGATCATGCCAGCATACTTTCTCCCCGCCTGTACATGGGCAACACCGATCATGCCAGCACACTTTCCCCCGCTTGTACAGGGGCAACACAGCCACCAGCATATCTTACCCCCAGCCTGTATAGGGGTATCACAGATACCCCCACCCTGTACAGGGGCAACACCGATGCCATTATACCTTATCCCTAGCCTGTACAGAGGCAATGCAAAGTCAGCATATCCTACCCCTAGCCTGTATAAGGGCAACACCAATGCCAGCATACCCTACCCCAAGCCTGTACAGGGGCAACACCGAAAGAAGCATACCCTACCCCCAGCCTGTACAGGGGCAACACAGATAACAGCAGGGCTGTGTCGAAATGTTTATAAACCGAGGAGTAGGAGTTAGAAGATTTTTATACAGACTCCACAACCCTGGATGACAGCATGCCTTTGCCTGTACAGAGGCAACCCTGATGCCTGCACACCCTACCTTAACACATCCTGTACAGGGGCAAAACACATCCAGTACAGGGGCAACGACGACGCCAGCATACCCTACACACAGCCTGTACAGAGGCAACATAGATGCCAGCATACCTTACCCCCCCCCCCCCCCAAATGTACAGGGGCGACAACAATGCCAGCATACCTTACCCCAATGGGCAACACAGATGCCAATATACCTCACCCCAACCTGTATAGAGGCAACACCGATGCCAGCATACCCTACTTTAACACATCCTATACATGGGCAACAAGGAAGCCAGTATACCCTACCCCCAGCCAGTACAGGGTCAACACAGATGCCAACTTACCCTACCCCCAGCCTGTACAAGGGCAGCACCGATGCCAGCATACCCTACCCCCAGCCTGTACAGGGGCTACACCAATGCCAACATAACCTACCCCCCAGCCAGTACAGGGGCACCAACGATACCAGCATACCTTACCCTCCAGCCTGTACAGGGGCATCACAGGTGTCAGCATACCCTACCCCCCAGCCTGTACACTGGCAACACCGATGTCAGCATACCCTACCCCCCAGCCTGTACAGGGGCAACACCAACGCTAGCATACCCTACCCCCAGCCTGTACAGGGGCAACACCAACGCTAGCATACCCTACCCCCAGCTTTTACAGGGGCAACAATACCGACGCTAGCATACCCTACTCCCAGCTTGTACAGGGGCAACAATACCGACGCTAGCATACCCTACCCCCAGCTTGTACAGGGGCAACACCAATGCCAACATACCCTACCCCCCAGCCAGTACAGGGGCACCAACGATACCAGCATACCCTACCCCCCAGCCTGTACACTGGCAACACCGATGTCAGCATACCCTACCCCCCAGCCTGTACAGGGGCAACACCAACGCTAGCATACCCTACCCCCAGCCTGTACAGGGGCAACACCAACGCTAGCATACCCTACCCCCAGCTTTTACAGGGGCAACAATACCGACGCTAGCATACCCTACTCCCAGCTTGTACAGGGGCAACAATACCGACGCTAGCATACCCTACTCCCAGCTTGTACAGGGGCAACAATACCGACGCTAGCATACCCTACCCCCAGCTTGTACAGGGGCAACACCAATGCCAACATAACCTACCCCTCAGCCTGTACAGGGGCAACACCAATGCCAACATACCCTACCCTCAGCCTGTACAGGGGCAACACCAATGATAGCATACCCTACCCCCAGCCTGTACAGGGGCAACACCAATGCCAACATACTCTACCCCCAGCCTGTACAGGGGCAACACCAATGCCAACATACTCTACCCCTAGCCTGTACAGGGGCAACACCAATGCCAACATACTCTACCCCTAGCCTGTACAGGGGCAACACCGATGCCAGAATACCCTACCCCCAGCCTGTACAGGGGCAACACCGATGCCAGCATACCCTACCCCCAGCCGGTACAGGGGCAACCCCAATACCAGCATACCCTACCCCTCAGCCTGTACAGGGGCAGCACCGATACCAGCATACCCTACCCCCAGCCTGTACAGGGGCAACACCAATGCCAACATACTCTACCCCCAGCCTGTACAGGAGCAACACCGATGCCAGCATACCCTACCCCCAGCCTGTACAGGGGCAACACCAATACCAACATACCCTATCCCCGCCTGTAAAGGTACTCAACAGGTCCTAAGCACCCCGTCTCTGCTCCTCTACAGGAGCACTACGTGTACCAGGACGACCACCCAATCTGTACAGCAGAATTACACTTACTAATAACACCCTATAAGCGCACTACAAGTGCCAGCACTGCTAAGTCCTGATAATTACTTACCTAAGTTACCTTCTCTCAATGAGCTCCGTTCAATCTAATGTCCGTTCAGTCCAGGCTCCCCAATGTCATCCGCAAATGAGCCTCCTTCACCCCGCCCTCTCAGCGAGCCTGAGCCCAGCCCCTCTCTGTAGCCAATTACCTCCATCCCCATAGCTGCTAGACGTTCCCTCCATCCAATCGCAGTCCTCTGCCTGCTCTGTCGTGATGCGCAATGACGTCAGTGGCCTCGCCACGCCTTTCTCATTCAGTCTACTTGTACTTAGTCTAGAATAGATAGAAGACACTAGGGCAGCACACAGCACACGAGAATATCACAAGACCTCCTCATGTGTGTCCTACTCCTGGGGGATGGGTGGCTTCACCTATTTACCTTTACAGCCAATATGTGGAACTGAAGCCATTACACAAGATGCCTGCTAGGAAATTACATTTAGTGGTATAGCTACAGATTCATGGACCCTAGTAGAAGTGTTACATTTAGGCCTCCCACAACAGTTAATATTGGGGTGCCCCACCACTGGTCTTCAGCTAATTTTAAGCTATGTGCCCACTGATCTACTATTTGTATTGTTCAGTATTTATATAGCCACTGACATCTTCCACAGCGCTGTACAGAGTATATTGTCTTGTCGCTTAACTGTCCCACATCCCAAAAACATACAAATAAGTTAATTGGATCCCCCCGAAAATTGGCACTACTAGACTACAATACATACACTACAGGATATAGACATAGGACTATTGTAGGGTTTAGATGAGAGCCAGTCTGAGGAACAGTTAGTGACAAGACTATATACTCTGTACAGCATTGGGGAAGATGTCGTGCTATCCTATATAATAATAGCAAGGAGTTTTGAATCATAATGATACCATTTATAGGCAACTGTCCCTGTGTACAGCAAGGACAGTTGTCTCTGTGTAGCTTAGTCCGTGCTTTTTGCTACTGTGCATTTGCGCAGCACGGACCCAGTTTCACACAGACAGGGCAGGGCCAGGAGGCCGGGTGTGCGCGTGTCGGGCACACGCGAGTGCGCAGTACATGTGGCGGCGAAAAACACAGACCCTAGAGCCCGTTTTTAAACGGGCTTGGGTCTGCTAGTATAAATAATAAGTGTCCCTCACAGGGGCTCACAATCGAATCCCTACCATAGTCATGTCTATGTATGTATCATGTAGCGTAAGTATTGTAGTCTAGGGCCAATTTTAGGGAGAAGCCAATTAACTAATTTGTATGTTTTTGGGATGTGGGAGGAAACAAGTGCTCAGAGGAAACCCACACAGACACGGAGAACATACAAACTCCTTGCAGATGTTGACCTGTCTGGGATTTGAATTGGGAACAAGGAAACAAGGCGAGAGCGCTAACCGCTATGCCCAAGATAGATCGTGCAAATCACCCGACGAATGATCATTACACGATCTATCACAATATCTATGATATATGAAGGATATAATGTGTTGAAGGGCGATACGGTAAACGATCTGATCTTTAAACGTAATCTTAAATCTTTAAATGCAGAATGTGCAACAAACGCTGTAGATTTTGCAGACATGTTTATTGTTCATAACTCTGTACATCCTGCTGACTTTGAACGATTATCTGCTGATGTGATCCTTTATGACATAGTTCAAAATGCACAAGAATCGCCATAGATCGGAGATATTGGAACAATCCATTGTTCGTTCTATCCTGTTCATGCATGTGATTTATGGATGCTGGGGACCATTAACCGCCATCAGACCATGTATGTGTGCAGTGGTCCAAAAACCTAAACTCAGACCTGCACTAAAAACGCCACAATCATTTATCTGATCTTTATAAACCCCACTGCAGATAATAGTACATTAAAAATGTGACAGACCCCATATTTATATTACAGTACAATATAAGTCAAAACATCTGGTTCCAACATAGGTCAGATGCAGTAAAATCTCTCGTCAAGCCAAATAACGTGTAGGCGAGATAAACATATGCGCAAGTAAAACAGTGATGAATCACTGAATACGCAGAAAGGCATGGCAAACAAACATAAGTGGTTTAGAGCAAACAGGATTAGGAGCAAATGTAATTCCGTATAATAAATAGAACCATAGTGTTTACTAAAAAAATGTCCAAAAGTGTAGAAATAATATGCATTAGAAGTTCCACAAACAAACCAAATAAAACAAAGAGTTGAAAAAGGGTTGGCCAAAGCCACTGTAGGGCAGTCATTTATTCACTAAAAGTGTCTGTCACAGCAGCCTGACATGGCGTGGGCATTACCTGCTTTTGTCAGGCTGCTGTACCAGGCCCCCTCTCTGTTTTTTGGTTCCAACTACTCTTGACTTTTCACTGAACATTCAATAAAGTGCAGTTTTTATATACCTCCTCCTTCAGTGAATGTCAGCTATAGATATTGCATCCTATCTGGTGGCCACACCACCAGGGAACACCAGGTCAATTATTTAAGATTGGGATGGCCCATCAGGCTACTAAATTCGGTTATTATTAATTCTGTAAATACACTGTGCTCCTCACCGTGCCTTCAGTGTCCCCATTTACACCATCTCTGTTCCCCAGTTAACCCCCCTGTGCCACCTTCCGTGACCCTGTGCCTCTTTCTGTTCCCATCTGTGCCTCCTTTATTCCCCCAGTGCCATCTTCTATCTGCCTGTGCCTCTACCTACCCCCCCCCCCCCCCCCCCGTGCCTCATTCCATCACCTTGTGCCACTTTCTGTCCCCCTCTGCGCCTCCTTCTGCCCCCCATACCTTTCTCTCACCGCCAACGATGTCTGAAGCCACTCACAGATTCTCCACGCGGTCTTTAAACCTGTTGCATGCATCACAGAAGTGACATAATTGGGTCCGGCGCAGTGGGACACAGAGGGGGACAATATCAGTTCATAGGGACACAAAAGGCACAGAGGGGAGCAGTGACTGCATATGAGGTCAGTAAAAGCACAGATGGGGACCCATGTGGTACAATGGGAGGCATAAAGGGGGCACAGTGGAGGCACGAAGTATGCTGAAGGCACAGGGCCGCACAATGGAAGCAGGGGGGACACTGGAGACAGATGAGGGCACAGTGTTTGAAAGTACATACAAATTCAACATAAAAACAAACCTAGTTTCTGTCTTGTTCATTTGGGACTAGCTGTATTCTAAAAATAAGCCATTTTTATCAAGTTACATATTGTAAAGTTAATTTTTAATTCTGTCATCTGTGGTCATATTAGGCTAACTAATTTTGATATCTGATTGGGTCATGGCTTCCTAATTCTGGCATCTGGGGGTACATGACTTCTTAATTCTGATATCTGGTGGGACACCAGGCTACTTAGGTAATTCTGGTATCTGGGGACACCAGGTTACCTGATTCTGGTATCGGGGGGTAGAGGGAGGGGGGGGGAGGGGAGCATATGGCTACTTATTTTTGAATTTTTGATTTCTGTAAGTAAATGACTAAAGCAAGGTACACACATGCGTTCACTGTCACTGGCAAGGGATTGGGAATTGATCGACAGACACGCTGGCCTGCAGGCTAGAGACATGTTCTGTTACTATGGAGGCTGCCTAATACTGGGGCTAAATATGGCTATCTAAATTGGGAAGGGAGGCTACCTAATACTGGGAGCTCATCTGGCTGTCTAAACTGGGGAAGGTGGCTACCTAATAGTGGGGAAGGGGGAGGGTGAACCAACCTAATACTGGGACTACATCTGCTACCTATACTTGGGTGAGAATACAGAGTGGGTCCGCACCGCCAATAGTGAATTATAGCTCTTTTATTGACAAGGCAGCAATGACAGACTGCTGTTTTTGGCAATCCTGCCCTTTATCAAATTGAAAAATCGCCGTGACAAAGTAAAATACCATACACACATCTTTAACCACTTTACCCCCAGCGGTGCGGATTTCTCCGTCCCTTTTTCCACCCTGTTAACACCAAGAAACGGAGAAATCCGCACCTGACGCCGCTCCCGCCGCTGTCCGCGCTCCTGCTTGCTCGTCCGCACGCCCCCACGCTCGTGCACGCCGCCGCCCGCTTGCCCGGAGATCAATGAACGGGAAAAAACTTTCCCGTTCGTTGATCCAAGCCCCCGCAATGATTAGCTGCTTCTACGAGAAGCAGCGTGATCATTGTGAAAAAAAAAAGTTTCCCAGCCTCATAACACTTCCTGCAAGCATCCTTCCGGACGCTTGCAGGCCGCATAAACAAAAAGTTACTGTGGCCATCTTGTGGCCAAGTGATAAAACTACACCCTAAAGCATTTTTCATATACAAATACGTTATACACAAAAAATTAACTCGTTACCTCCCACACTCCCTAATTTTATTTTCTTTGGTAATTAAAAAAAAAATTACAATTAAAAAAAATACATAAATAGTTACCTAAGGGACTGAACTTTTTAAATATTTATGTCAAGAGGGTATAACACTGTTACTTTATAAACTATGGGCTTGTAATTAGGGATGGACGCAAAACTGAAAAAAATGCACCTTTATTTCCAAATAAAATATTGGCGCCAAACATTGTGATAGGGACATAATTTAAACGGTTTTATAACCGGGACAAATGGGCAAATAAATTTCATGGGTTTTAATTACAGTAGCATGCATTATTTAAAAACTATAAAGGCTGAAAACTGAAAAATAATAAATTTTTCCCACATTTTTTCCTATTTTCCCATTAAAACAAATTTAGAATAAAATAATTCTTGGCATAATGTCCCACCTAAAGAAAGCCTAATTGGTGGCGAAAAAAACAAGATATAGTTCATTTCATTGTGATAAGTAATGATAAAGTTATAGACGAATGAATGTAAGGAGCGCTGAAAGGTGAAAATTGCTCTGGTGCTCAAGCGGTAAAACCCCTCAGTTGTGAAGTGGTTAAATACACATCCCCACGAGATTGCACCAATCAACAGTCTCATGGACGGGACCGAGTAGAGAACCTGATGGGGAACAAATCTGTATACAAACAACGCGCTGATGCATGCTGACACTCACCCATGCTGGGTTAGCTAGAAGCCATCCTCTCCTTCGCACTTTGTCATGGCTATTTTGCAATTTGATAAAGGGCAGGATTGCCCGAAACAGCTGTCTGTCATTGCTGCCTTGCCAATAAAAGACCTATAACTCACTATTGGCGGTGCAGACCCACTTTGTATTCTTACTCCCCTGGAGGTGCTGGGGTAAGGGTTCAGACACGCCGCCCTACTTATTAGGTGCTCCTTCATCATTTGATTGTGTTACCTATACTTGGGTGAGCACAATTTTTTTCTTGGGGGGGGAGCACACATAGGTATCTCTGTTTCCAGTGCTGCTGATATGCCCACATAGGGCTTGATTCACAAAAGAGTGCTAACTGTTAGCACGGCCGTTTTCGCGTGAATTTTCGCATTGCGCGCGATCGCGAATTTTCGTGCGAAACGATAACGGTTTCGCGTGCAAACGCGAATTTTCGCGCGAAAACGATATCGATTTCGCGGTAAAATTCGCGTTTGCGCGCGAAAACGTTATCGTTTCGCGCGAAAATTCGCGATCGCGCGCAATGCGAAAATTCGCGTGAAAACGGCCGTGCTAAGAGTTAGCACCGCTTTGTGAATCAAGCCCATAGGGTGCAGTTCTTCAAATGACTTACTGCTGCAGTGGAGAGCAATGCGGGTACCATGTGTTGTTGCATACTGCTCAGCTACTTGCATTGCCTACTGCCCATGAGACCTAAAAGCACCTTTTCACCATATGAAAACTGAGTTTCTTGAATTTTTTGAGCTGTGGATTTAAGGAAAGGATGTGAATGATTAGTTCCCATTACCTATCCGTACACCAAATAAATGCCAATGCATGGTTGGACAGGATTTCATAGACAGGTAGTTCCCGACTTATGAACGACTCGACGATACGAATGCCATGGAATCTGTGTTTCCATGGGAACAAGTCAAAACAAAAATTTCAAATTGGACTTGTATTTTTTGAGAAAATTGATTTAAAAAAAATTCAAAGAAAAAATGGCTTTTAAACTTGTATAAGCAGGTACAGAGGGCAGAGGTGACACAGAGGGGGGTACTGGAGGCACAGGGGGACACAGAGGAGGTACAGGGGACAGAGATGGCACAATGTTCCGACTTAAAGAGAACCCGAGGTGGGTTTGAAGAATATTATCTGCATACAGAGGCTGGATCTGCCTATACAGCCCAGCCTCTGTTGCTATCCCAAACCCCCCTAAGGTCCCCCTGCACTCTGCAATCCCTCATAAATCACAGCCACGCTGCTGACAAACAGCTTGTCAGAGCTGGCTGTGTTTATCTCTATAGTGTCAGTCTGCTGCTCTCCCCGCCTCCTGCAGAACTCCAGTCCCCGCCTGCATCCCTTCCCTCCCTGCTGATTGGAGGGAAGGGACGGGGGCAGGGACCGGAGCTATGCAGGAGGCGGGGGAGCAGCTGAGACTGACACTACAGATGTAAACACAGCCTCACAGCACGGCTGTGATTTATGAGGGATTGCAGAGTGCAGGGGGACCTTAGTGGGGTTTGGGATAGCAACAGAGGCTGGGCTGTATAGGCAGATCATCCAGCCTCTGTATGCAGATAACATTCTTTAAACACACCTTGGGTTCTCTTTAAGAACAGATTCAGGTTAAGAACAAACCTACAGTCCCTATCTTGTTCGTTAACCGGGGACTACCTGTACACAACTCGCAAGAGGTAAAAAATGTACCGTCTGTGGTTTAAGCTGCTGGAGTGAAGGCACAGTGCTTTTCACATATTCTAGCTGTAAGTTGGTCAGCTGTGTGATTATAATATAAGAGCAGTCTTACATTTCTGCATTCCACAGAGTAATTAAGGTAGTGGAGCTATAATGGAGTGTTATTATAGTGCAAGATTGCTCTGGGTGATTAGAAGGCTTCAGATATCAGAGCTCAGGTCAGCTTACATAAAGCATGCAGTGTTCATAATACACAAGAAAGAAATAATGATCAGTAATCAGTCTTATTAGAGGCTTCTACGGGGAGAACAGGGCTGCGATCAGTCACGCCAACAACAAAAGGAGATTTTCCATTTCTGGAAGCTTAAAAAAAAATGCTTCTACTGCATGTTCTAGTAATATAATTACTTGGTTTATTCTAACTGCTTATCATTGATTCTGGGATTTTTCCTTTAAAAACACCTGAAATGAGAGGAATTCTGAGGCTGCCATATTTATTTACTATTAACCCATTCAGGGTCCGTGGTTTTCACGTGAGAAATGTTTACCTCCCATTCATTAGCCTATAACTTTATCACTACTTATCACAATGAACTGATCTATATCTTGTTTTTTCCGCCACCAATTAGGCTTTCTTTGGGGGGTACATTTTGCTAAGAGCCACTTTACTGTAAACGCATTTTAACAGGAAGAATAAGAAAAAAATGGAAAAATTCATTATTTCTCAGGTTCAGCCATTATAGTTTTAAAATAATACATGCCTCCATAATTAAAACTCACGTATTGTATTTGCCCATATGTCCCGGTTATTACACCGTTAAAATTATGTCCCTATCACAATGTATGGCGACAATATTTTATTTGTAAATAAAGGTGCATTTTTTCCATTTTGCATCTATCACTTTTAACAAGTTTAAAATAAAAAAAAAAATATAGAAATATTTCATCTTTACATTGATATTTAAAAAGTTTAGACCCTTAGGTAAATATTTACATGTTTGTTTGTTTTTATTGTAATGGTTTTTGTTTTTTTATAGTAAACATTTTATTTGGGTAGTTTTGGGAGGGTGGGAGGTAAACAATAGATTTATAATGTAAATGTGTGTTCATTTTAATTTATTTTTATTTTTAGTTGTAGTATTACTTTTTTTGAGTTTGTTTACATGACGTCACTCTAAGCATAACAAACGCTTAGAGTGGCGCATCGGGGAGGGAACGGCCAGGAAAAGCGCAGCTTCCGAGAGAAGCTGTCACTTTTTCAGCGGGGGAGAGGAATCAGTGATCGGGCACCATAGCTCGATACATTGATTCCCTGGCTACCGAATCCGCGGCCGGGAGTGCGCTTGCACGCGCTCGATCGGCCGCGGTAGCGCGCATGGTTCCTGGACGTAGTTTCTACATCCAGGAACCAAAATAGGTTAAACAATACCAGTTGTTGGCAGTCCTGCTGATCTTTCTGGATCTCAGCTAATCTTTTCAGACTTCAATCTAAACATCTGCAAGCTTGTTCAAGGTCTATGGCTAATATTAGAGGCAGTGGACAACAGGGCAACCAGGCAATTTGCATTGTTTAAAAGGAAATAAATATGTCAGCCCCCATATCCCTCTCACGTCAGGTGTCCTTTAGAATGTAGATGATGACTACTTTACCCTCCACACTTGGAATCCAGCACTCATGGCGTTACTGAAAGCGCAAATACAAGAAAAATGGACTTGTGCAAGATATTCTAATTTTTCGAGTTTCACCTGTATATACAGTATGTGTTGGAAAGGAACTTGGTTTAAACTGGATGTGCATTGTTTATATGGAGGATGCAAGGAAGAAAATGGTACACAGAGGGATCCATAACACGTAAATAGGGAGGTATAGCAGTGGTCTAAACATTAAGGCTGTACACTGTAGAATTTTGCTACCTGGAAAACTAAACATGATAATTTTGGGTGATATTCTACCATGTGTACAGGCGTCACCCAATGTTGGCCATTTCTGCAGTTTGGAGAATCCTCAGCTAACTAACACTTCCTACTCTTTCCATAGGACAGATCAGGCTACTCAGCCTGAAATCACACAGCAGGTCTGTGCAATGGTCTCTCTTAAAGGGGAACTGAAGAGAGAGGTATATGGAGGCTGTCATGTTTATTTCCTTTTAATCAATACCAGTTGCCTGGCAGCCCTGCTGGTCTATTTCTCTGCAGTAGTATCTGATTAAAACCAGAAACAAGCATGCAGCTAGTCTTGTCAGATCAGACTTATAAGTCTGAACCACTGAAACACCTGATCTGCTGCATGCTTGTTCAGGGGCTATGGCTAATAGTATTAGAGGCAGAGGATCAGCAGGGCTGCCAGGCAACTGGTATTGTCTAAAAGGAAATAAACATGACAGCCTCCATACACCTCTCTCTTCAGTTCCCCTTTAACCCCTTCCCGACCGCCTAACACAATTAGACATCAGGAAGGTGGCAGCCCCAGGGCCGCATAATGGCTAAAGGCGTCAAGAGCGGTAGGCAGATATTAGTGGGGATCATGCGCGCACTGATGCATGCGCATCCCCGCTTGAATGTTGAAGCTCCGCTCCATTAACAGTCTGCCAACGGCGATCGCCGCTATCAGACTGTTGGCGAAACTGCCATCTATTTACATTGTACAGCACTGCGATCTACTGCAGCGCTATACTGGGGACAGCTCTGTCATTCGGCTGTCCCCTGGGGTGGCCCACAGAGCGATCGCTCTCATAGGCTGATGCCTATGAGAGACGATCACGGTGATTGGCTGGCGGAGGGAGGGAGGGTGAAAAAAAAATAACAATTAAATTCATTTAAAAAAAAAAAAAAAAGCCAGCAGCGATCAGAGTCCACCAACAGAAAGCTCTGTTGGAGGGCAGAAAGGGGGGGGGGGGATTTGTGTGCTCAATTGTATGGCTCTGTGTTATAGTTTAAGTAGGCCTCAGTTATTTGGACTGAGTTAGTTAAAAAGGCTTGGGGTGCAGACCTGCCCTTAAGGGCTCTTTCACATTAGGGCAGATTTTCTGCGTTTCAACGCAAAGGATAAAGTTTGCGTTACCCAAGGTGAAATGAAAGTCCATAGACTTTCATTTTAGCTTTCACATATAACGCAGCCTTTTTGTGCGTTGCGTTCCACTGCACCCAGGCGCAGTTTTTTGGCCAACGCTAGCTTTATGCGTTACAATGTTAGTCAATGTAAAACGCACACTATGCGCGTTTTTAATCCGTTAACGCAGGCAATCAGTCCCAGAATGCAACAGAGGAACAATGTAGAAAGTTGACAACTAAAAGAAAAAAAAATTACCTGCGTTTTTCTATGTGCAGTAACGCATTGAAAACGGATTAAAAACGCACACTCACTGCAGTGCAACGCATATCAAAACGCAGTAAAAGGCATACAACAAAACGTATGCTTTGAGCGTTCTCCAACGCAAGCTCTGATGTGAAAGAGCCCTTAAGGGGATTAGAGAGAAAATCTACAGTTCTGTCAGCAGAACTAGTACATACCAAGAAGCTGTTCTATGGACAAGGCCACAGGTCTCACTGACCTTAACATGTACACCACAAGAACAGTAAACATAGGCCATATTTACTAAATACCAAATTCTTGTAAGTAAGGGAAAAGTGACATTAAATATTAATCGAGTAGGTGTGTATTATGACACCACGAGGGGTCGAAGCCAATAGCTGGGTCTGGGAGATGGCTAAGATGAGGTCACATTTAACTCTTTCCTGGTCAGTATTAAAGGGCCGGGTGGGCGAATGGAGCTCACTCTGCTTCCTGCTTTCCTGCTATCTAGATGCTGACTGGAACCTCTAAGTATTTCCATTCTATATGTAATCCGATATGATGTATTCTGTACATAGGCAGTCTAGAAGATGTAACGTAGTCTAGAAAGAAGGTAACTGACTAACATTCAGGAGGAAGGTTAGTCAAGAGCTGGAACGCCAAGAACTTAAACAGAAGAAGTTGCTTTGCTAGGATATGATGAATTGTATCTATCTGTATTTCTGTTTCCTGAATAAATAACTTGTACATTGAAGAAGCCTGAGAACGGTCTATCTCCAATAATGCTTGCTGTGTTGAGAGTCAAGGTATCTCACAATCTGAGAAGTTGCTGGTGTCGAAACAGTTAAGGTGATTTATAACAGTTTATAACACTCTGCAACAAGCTATTATAGCTGCAGAGCACTAATTTGTAAAAAAAAATAGCCTGTTCACTAGGGGGGTGGTCCTTAAAAGAGTTATCAGGCAATAAAAGGTAAAGTAAGGGCTACTTACCCGGGGCTTCGTCCAGCCCCAAGCTCCCAGCATGTCCCTCGCCGCAGCTCTGCCCGCAGCCATTTACCGCCTCTGCTTCCCGGTCCGCGGTGATGACGTCAGGCCGACCTGGAGGTCGGCCTGCGCGAGCGGCGCTGTCGATCACCGCCAAGTGGACCGGAACATACTGTGCAGGGTAAGTAGCCCTTATTTTATCTTTTATTGCCTGATAACTCCTTTAAGTGGTTAAACGGTCACCTGAAACATTTACAAAATATAGATTTGCGTAACAGCAATTACTTGTGCATGTAGCTTCGGGCTGCTCCAGCGTAGCCTCACTGTCTGTTCTGATCAATGGCATAGCGAAAAAGCTATGGGCCCCGGTGCAAGTTTTACATGGGGCCCCTCAAGCACTCTATAGTAGGGATAGGAAACAGTTTGCTAATGATTACTGCTATTTAAAGCAGCTATAGAAGTGATTATTACCAACACAGGGCCAATAGAGAGCTAATATTGTGTTTGAGGGAGGGCCCCTCTGGGCCCCTCTGACCCAAGGGCCCGATGCAGTCGCTACCTCTGCAACCCCTCTTGCTACGCCACTGGTTCTGATATAGCATGGGGGTTCAATCCCACTTTTAAACCTGATTTGGGATTTCACTGCCGTCTGTGCCCAAATAATTTCCCCTTACTCTCCATACCTAGGACCTCCTTGGTTTTAATATGACAACTGCTGGTCATTAGGACAGGAAATTAGACACAACATAAACATATAATGGGGTTCAAAAGGGTGAAACACATTATAGAACAAGGTCAATATATGACCTGTTAGATTTGATATAAGCACTGAGCCCCCCAAAAATCTAGTGAAAAATAGATCCCCTTAATTGAGGCTCACTCAAGATATCAAGTGGGTTTTGATAGGAGGAGACGAGAGCGACAAGTACAAAGTTTGTGGCTGCAGTGGGGAGAGAAATATTAGGTAGAATCTTTGAGGAAATATAGGGCCTAGTGCAATTCAAGGTAATAAGTAGCTTGCCTTATGAGGATTACCAACAAATCCTATTTTCCGGTTTCACTCGTGTGATGTCTGATCATTAGAGAGCATTACTAGGGAGTGATGCTCCCTTATTCCGGGTGATGGGGAGTGAGGTTTTGTGCTTTGGTGTTGTCCTTCAGCACCACGGCACTGCTGCCTCGCTCCCCCAGGAGTTGTGTGCGCACCTATCATGAGAGCCTGCACTTACCCCAGGATCATCCTCCACCCCTCGCCACAACAACTCAATGTAATTGACTTTGAGGCCTGGCACAGCATCTTTGAAGCTCCTGCTGGGGCTCCCCATTGGTCCACGGTCTGGACCAATGAAAATCCTTATTGGTCCAGACCACATATCAATGGGGTGCCCTGGTGGGAGCTTCAAATATGCTTTGCTGGGTCTCAAAGTCAATTACAGCAGGTAGTTGCGGATGTTTGGCGGCGCTACAGGGTGAGTTGCTTGGGGCCAAGGGTGTCCAGTTCAGCTGCGGAGGGGGGGGGGGGGGATTGGCACTGTGCAGGCGGACCGATGGGGAACCCAGGGGGTCTCCTTATTAAAGGAGATTCCCAGATGCAGCAGCGGAAGAAATGCGTTAGTGTGTTTAGACCTGCAGGTCTAAGCTAACGCTCATGTCTCTCGGTATCGTAAAAAGTACAATAGGATAGGATGTAAAGAACTCGCTGGGCAATAAGATCGCTCAAGTGAGTTTTTTAATACCCTGCCTAGGGCTAAGTACAATTGATTTAGGTGACGTTATCGTCGCCTAATTATTGGACTCACCAGTTGCATCAGGCCCATAATCTAGTATCCAGTAGGGTGACATTGTAAAGTGGTTTATCGTTGGCATACACTGGCCACGTCTAGCCAGTGTATGCTGAGCTTAAAGAGAAACTCCGACCAAGAATTGAACTTTATCCCAATCAGTAGCTGATACCCCCTTTTACATGAGAAATCTATTCCTTTTCACAAACTGACCATCAGGGGGCGCTGTATGACTGATATTGTGGTGAAACCCCTCCCACAAGAAGCTCTGAGTACAGTTTACTTCTGGCAGTTTCCTGTCTGTGAACCCTGTTACATAGTGGGAAATAGCTGTTTACAGCTGTTTCCAACTGCCAAAACAGCAAGCAGCAGCTAAATCACTTGCCAGCAGTAAAAATGTCACCATGTTATAAATGCCAGAATATAAATCAGGGATTTAAAATATTTTACAACGGGCAAACACTGACTAAATCATTTATACATAATTATTGTAAAAATGAAGCACTTTTTTATTACATTATTTTCACTGGAGTTCATCTTTAAAGAGGAGCTGCCAGCTATGCTATCTCTGAAAAAAAAATCACATACAGTATATAAGTAGATAAATACTTGCTCTACTGAAATTACATATGCATTGCAATGTCCTTTTGATTTCAGTGATTTTTCTACAGTGAAAAAAGAGAAAATCCTTCATAGCATTTTCCATTTTAAGTGTGGCTATTTTGAAGCCAATCCTGATGTAATTTCCTCCCTTAGTCTTCTCTGCCTGATTGCCCACCCTCCACTATAGAAAGTGCATTGTCTTAGCATGAGAAATACTGGCCAATCAGAGAGGAACAGAGGTGTGAGAGGGGAAAACAGGAGGGAAAGAGGCTTCAGCTAATCAGGCTGCATTAGTTAAGT
This sequence comes from Hyperolius riggenbachi, assembly GCF_040937935.1. NCBI lineage: Eukaryota > Metazoa > Chordata > Amphibia > Anura > Hyperoliidae > Hyperolius > Hyperolius riggenbachi. The sequence continues at coordinate 86,099,190 of NC_090654.1, forward strand.
TTGAGGGGGAGGTATAGAAGCAAAAAAAGCCAACCCAGCATACCCTGCAACTTCTTTTTTGTGTACCAAATTTTGTGTGTACCAAATAAAGAAACCAAAGAAAGCAATCATAAAACCCCTCTTGAAGAAACCATCACTAGATCCTGATTCTGTAACCAACTAAAGACCTGTGGCGAACTTACCATTCCTATCAAAAGTTATCGAGAAAGCAGTCGCCAACTTGCTAGAAGCCAGGCTTACAGATAACAACATCTTTGATACTTTTCAGTCAGGATTCAGGAAAAGGCACAGCACTGAAACGGCATTAGTCCGAGTAATGAATTATCTACTTACTGCAAGGGACAAGGGTGATTGCTCAATTCTGATTCTTCTTGACTTGTCTGCAGCATTTGATACTGTGGATCATGAAATACTAATCCAGCGACTGAAGAATTAGGGCTCATTCACACTATGTGCTGCACTGTCAGTTTTGACGCAACGCACATAGTGTATGATCCACATGGCAACAGGAAAGTCCATAGACTTTCATGTTACCATTCACACTACATGTGTGCGTTCCCATGCGTTACGATGTAACGCTTCTGGGGACATAAAATCGCACGAGGCACACGTTTCCCGACGGTTACGGCTGCCGGCGTCTGCGCTCTAGCGCTCCCCGACGTGCATTCCGTGGTTGACCGTGCGATGGCAGCGCAAGCACGAAATCATGTTCGTACTTGCGTTGTGTAGTGTGAATGAGCCCTTACTGTGGCCTAAGGGGCACTGTTCTTAGCTGGTTTCAGACCTTCCTATCTGGCAGGACACAGCAAGTATGTCTGGGCACACACTACTCTAATCCAGTGCCACTTGCCTATGGAGGTCCACAAGGTTCTGTACTATCACCATTACTCTTTGCAGTCTACATGCTCCCACTGGGCAAAATAATTCAGAACTATGGCCTAGTATACCATTGTTATGCAGATGACACACAACTGTATCTGTCCTTCAAGCCTTGCACCCAAGACCCATCAGCATCCATAAATGTGTGTCTAGTGGATTTACAAAATTGGATGAACACCAGCTGGCTGAGGCTGAACGCTGACAAAACAGAGGTGTTGGTGGTAGGTGGTCCACACATGATGGATAAAGTTAGAGTGACCAGACGTCCCAGATTGCCCGTGACGCGTCCCGGATTCGGGGTCCGCTGTCCCAGGCTGCATGAGGTCCCGGAGAACGTCCCGCTTTCAGCAGCGGGACGTCCCGGCCTCGGGACTCTGGCCACTCCATCTTCATGAACTGGCAGCGGCGTCTATAGACGCCGTGCCAGTTCATTGCCTGCAGCCCCGCTCCAGCCTCCTTAGTCTTCCGGTGTTTTGACACCGGCAGGCGAGCAGGGCTACGGCAAGATGGCTGCCGAAGCCCTGTACTGGAGACTATTTGTGTCTCCAGTACAGGGCTTCGGGCGCCATCTTGCCGTAGCCCTGCTCTGCCTGTCAGCGCAGGAGACTTCAGGAGGAAGGTGGTCCCGGGAGCAGCGCGTCAGAGGCCGGAGACTTCTGCCAGGTGAGTAAATGCTTTCTTTTCCAGGTGAAATGTTTGCCCGCATTGCGTTTCTTTTCCAGGTGAAATGTTTGCCCGCATTGCGTTTCTTTTCCAGGTGAAATGTTTGCCCGCATTGCGTTTCTTTTCCAGGTGAAATGTTTTCCCGCATTGCGTTACTTTTCTGGTGAAATGTTTGCCCGCATTGCGTTTCTTTTCTGGTGAAATGTTTGCCCGCATTGCGTTTCTTTTCTGGTAAAATGTTTGCCCGCATTGCGTTTCTTTTCTGGTGAAATGTTTGCCCGCATTGCGTTTCTTTTCTGGGGAAATGTTTGCCCACATTGCGTTTCTTTTCTGGGGAAATGTTTGCCCGCATTGCGTTTCTTTTCTGGTAAAATGTTTGCCCGCATTGCGTTTCTTTTCTGGTGAAATGTTTGCCCGCATTGCGTTTCTTTTCTGGTGAAATGTTTGCCCGCATTGCGTTTCTTTTCTGGTGAAATGTTTGCCCGCATTGCGTTTCTTTTCTGGGGAAATGTTTGCCCGCATTGCATTTCTTTTCAGGGAAAATGTTTGCCCGCATTGCGTTTCTTTTCTGGGGAAATGTTTGCCCGCATTGCGTTTCTTTTCTGGTGAAATGTTTGCCCGCATTGCGTTTATTTTGTACTGACATGTTGCCCGCATTGCGTTTATTTTGTACTGACATGTTTGCCTGCATTGCGTTTATTTTCTGGTGAAATGTTTGCCCGCATTCTGTTTATCTTCTGGTGAAATGTTTGCCCACATTGCGTTAATTTTCTGGTGAAATGTTTGCCCGCATTGCGTTTATTTTGTACTGACATGTTGCCCGCATTGCGTTTATTTTGTACTGACATATTTGCCTGCATTGCGTTTATTTTGTACTGACATGTTGCCCGCATTGCATTTATTTTATACTGACATGTTGCCCGCATTGCGTTTATTTTGTGCTGACATGTTGCCCATTGCGTTTATTTTCTGGTGTCCGGGGTAACTGTTACTGCATTTATTATTTAATGGTCATAGATGGCTATGTTTGCTGCTTTGTGGTTACGGTATACTATTAGCATCACACAGTTTCTGCACACCCATGATGCAAAGTCTCGTTTGTCCACATCATGGCGTAAACACTGCTTTCTTATGCCTCGCTGTTACATCATTACATTAGCTCCGCCCATACAATGTCATGGCCACGCCCATTTTCCGCCGCGGCGCCCCCCCAGTCTTCGTCGCTGTGCGCTCCTCAGTCCTCCCCACTTTTCGCCCCCCGCGCCCCTCCTCCCCGTCCCAGGTTGGACCCACAGAAAATCTGGTCACTCTAATAAAGTTCAAAACGCTCACCACCTCAAACTAGCAATTGGGGGAGATACTGTACAGTATAGTATAAAGACTCTGTGCGAAACCTTGGGGTGATCCTGGATGGAAATCTAAAACTCAGACAGCAGGTATCAGCTGTCGTCAAGTCTTCCTTCTTCCATCTAAGAAATATAGCTAAAATCAAACACCTTATCCCAGCTGAAGACCTACCTGCCCTGGTTCATGCATTTGTATCCTCCCGCCTAGACTACTGCAACGCCCTGTTCATCGGATCTACAGATAAGGTTCTGCTGCGCCCCTTACAACTAGTACAGAATGCTGCAGCCAGACTCGTAGCCTATGCCCCCTGCAGCTCACACATCACCCCAGTACTGCAAACTCTTCACTGTTTGCCAGTAAAATAGAGAATCAATTTTAAGATCTGCCTGCTGACATTCAAGGCTCTAAACCACATGGGACCCAAATACATAGCGGATCTATTGGAACTTTATGCCCTTCCACGCACCCTCCGCTCTGTCAGTAAGATGAATCTGGTTATTCCCAGGATACACTTAACATTTGTGCTCCGGCCTTTTCCTATGCAGCCCCTACTCTATGGAACTCACTTCCACAATCAGTACGAGAGGCTCCTTCTCTGGACAGCTTTAAAAAAAGGCTAAAAACTCACCTCTTTTCCCTAGCCTTTGAGACTGCATAATGCAGGGTCACGGCGCTTTGAGTCCCCAGGGAGAAAAGCGCTATATAAATATTATTGTTATTGTTAAATAAGAGTCAGGTAAACTGGGGAATGATCATTTATCAACAAGAAAAGTAATAGTGATTTTAACTTTTTGATTGCCTGGTTAGCATCCTTATTACTTGTTTACCATTTAAAATAAAGAATTGATTTTTGATTTTATGCCCGACAGTTACACTTTAACACTTTCTACCTTCCCATTTCGTCAAGCGTGGGGGAAGAAATAAAATATATCTAGTCCTGGTACCCAATCATTTCCACAGTATTCAAAGAAGAGTAGCATAAGAAGGTACCTCGTGGGCTCAAATAATTACATAAACCTATAAAAAAAATCCTACTATGGCCTCAATTCATAATGCATTACTGCATTCGGTAATGCAGAAAACAGCTGACTTTACCGAGCACTTAAAGAAAACCTGAACTGAACATTAAAAGTCAAAATAAACATACACAAGTCATACATGTCTCCTGTGTAGTGTACTCATCAATCTATTTTTCCTCTCCTGCGTCCTGTTTGTCCACTGTGATCAATGCAATTCTCCGTCCTCCATTTTGAAAATGGCCATTACACCATAACAGCTTCCTGGTCAGCACACTGTTATACTGTAACATCATCCACTTGAGCCATAGGGAAACTTGGACACATCAGTTCTCCTCTCAGCTGTAACTGACAGCAACTGATATATAACTGACAGCAACTGATGTATTTCAGTTCTGACACAATGTTGTCAGAACTGGAAGGGATCACTGTAAGAAGAAAATGGTGCGCTTCTGAGAGGAACTGATGGCAAGGTAACTATGTAATGTTCATTTGAAGTTACCTCATGTGTTTATTTTAAATAATTTTACTCAGTACAGGTTCTCGTTAAGGTGGCCATACATCAGGCGACTTGGCGGGCGATCGCCCATCTAATTCGATTATTATAATTGAATTGGATGAAAATCGGTGCCGCCAAGTGCATGCTCGACCGACAAAACGACATATTTCGGGACGGAAATTGCTTGCATGGACGATCGCGCATGCCGCAAGATGTCGGGCCAAAGTTGGTTGGGTGTGCGGCGATATGGCGGCGATTTCCAGAACAAGCGAGGAGACGGCAAAACACCCGCCGCGATGCATAAATGAGCCCGGTGTGTGCATTTATACGTTACCTGTCCTGTCCCGTAACCTCCGAGCGTCTCTCCGTACATGCTACTGTCGCAAAGCATCTGACGTCAGTGGCGTGTATGGATAGCCGCCCGGAGGATTACGGACACCGCGCGGTGGCTGCTACGGGACAGGTAATGTATAAATGCACATGATACATTGGGGGCAGCGGCAGTGCGGACTCAGCCGATTCCCTGAAGATTTCATGCTGAAATCGGATGGGAATCGGTCTGTAGTGTATGGGCAGAATCAACAAAAAAACAAATTTATCTCTAATCAGATTCGATTAGAGATAAATGTGTCTCTTTGTCGAATCTACCCATACATTGCTAGATGTATGGCTACCTTTAGGAAAATGTCAATTCATAAAGGCTGTTATCGCATGGAAAGCTGAAATTACTGAGCAGTGAGGTGCGGTAAATACCTCAACAAATGTCAGTAAATGTCAATTAATAAAGACTTGAACATGCGGTAAAGCCCAGAAACATTACCGGCAGCTCTGATGTGGCGTAAACAGTGCGAAGACTGTGTGGAGCCTTGACTCACAGAAGCAGAGAGAGCTGTGACAGGAACAGAGAGCAAATAGAAACAGCCCCTGTCTCCTGCAAGTCCCACTGATTGGATGTTGATAGGTTGTGAAGGCTTCTCAAGAGGAACAAGCTTTTCTACCCTACACGCAGCAAGCAGAGAGACCACAACAAAAGAGGTTTCCCCTGCTGCCTTTCAGCCGTTTAGCCCTTTAGGTTCCTGGTTGAAGATGCTTAGGAGCTAGTGGGGAAATCACCTAAGCAGGGCATGTTTAAAGTTTTTTGGAGTTCATCTAAGCTGTGACAATAAAATAAAATGTTAAGACTAAAGACTAATGGATAGATTGAGAGGGAGCAGAGGCAGTATAACAAGCATGTACATTCTAAAGGGATGTCAGGATGCTGAACTTCTACCGCACCTGTATACATTTTTATGAATTAGCAGACAAAAGTCTAAAATACAGAATGCAGTAATTTAACTACCTGATTTTGTTATCGCACAGCCCTTTATGATTCAAAGCCATTGTGTTAAAACATCTAATGCTTATTTAATACAGGTAGGAAAGAAACCAAGTTATATAATCTTAAACACAACATTGTAAAATTTACACTGAATGCAAGGACAGCCCACACAACTTAGCTGTCTTTGTGTTCCCAACCGTGACATCAATAACCGAACATATTGTATTTCAGATAGTACTCATTTAATGCCAGATTATCAATATTAGCAAAGTAAATCCCTTAACTAAAGGCTTTGTGAAGGCATTTACCTTGTAATGGTTTATATGATTCAGTCTAGCATTATACTGAGTACTATTTGAAGTACAGTATGTACAATTATTGATATCACAGTTCGGTATGTAAATTAGCCATGACGTCCAGGATGTCCAAGCGCTTATCTTAAAGCGGTATTGTCACCATAAAAATCAAATTTCAACAGCAACAGGTCTGAGTGTATTAAGTGATAAAGATGCTAATCCTGCATTCAAAACTTGCAAACAGTGCCGAAGAGTTGAATGCTGGGAGTTCTTTTTATCTCTAATATATTCCTCCTCTTCCATTTATTTCCCTGCCTAGCTGCTTATCAGAAACACCCTTTGATTACTTGTGTTTACAAGCAAGGCTGAGGTGACTTAGTGATTGGATGTGTACATAAAGAAAAAGACAGTGCAGTTGTTATTATACACCTCAGTGGGAGTGTCTGAAGACTCTGGGAGGAGGGCAGCTAATGAATACACAATGAGCAAGAGAAGAGAGGGGGAAAACAAGAGTCAGGGAGGATATGATGTCAGCATTAGCTTGGCAAGATGGCCATTGCCTAGAATAGGATTTTCTGCCGTTCATTTATAAAATTCACAGGAATCATTACGTGGATAGCACAATACATCTGTTATGTAAGTAGAAGTAGTATTTATCTACTTATATATGTGTTTTGTATTTCTAGATTAGCATGGGTGTCGCTTGTTCTTTGAGGCTAGTTATACACCAGGACATTGCGTTTAGGGGACGTTATAGGGCACATAACGTGTCCCTAACGCAATGCCTGGTGCTCTCTGGTGTGGATGTCGGAGTGAGCCGTGTTGTGCAGCTCACTCTGGCGTCCGTGATGCTGTGATGCGTACTCTTGGATGCATGCGGCATCACGTGGTCCCGCCCAGCCAATCGCCGCACAGAGCGGCCGCTCCAGGAAGTAAACACTGCACGTCACTGAGTGCAGTGAATATTAATTAGCCATGTGCCCGGCCGCTCTCCCCTTCTCCCCAACATGACTGAGCATGTGCAAACAGTCTAATTTATTTCTAGGTTAGCATGGGTGTCACTTGTTCTTTAAAAGGACTCTGTAGTGACCACAACAGGAGTCGACAACAAGTGGACTCAGATAGAGGGGAAAAGATACACTCATGAGTATTTACCCCTGTTCTAATTAGAATTGTGGTGGTATTCTCTCCATCAGCTCATATCACACCATGGGCTTGGTTCACTAAGACAAATAGCACGCTTTATCAAAGTTAACACGCCTTATCAGAGTAGCATAGCGAGCACTACGAACCCGCAGGGGCTCAGGGCAGGACGAGTGGAGCTCTCGTCATTGCCAATTAGCAGGCATAAGTTCGCTATGCTACTCTGATAAGGCATGTTAACTATGATAACGTGTGCTATTTGTCTTAGTGCAGAAGTTCCCAACCGGTGTGCCGCGACACGTGTATGTGTCACGGCAACACCGGATATGTGTCGCCGCTCTCTGCTCCCTCGCTCGTCTCCCCCACAGATCACCCTCCTCATCTTATAGAGCAGGGCTACAAGAAAATAGCCGCCGCTGTCCACATTTGCGGACATGCAGCAGCCATTTTCTTGTAGCTTTGCACTAACTACAGGCAGGTGGCCGGAGGCAGAGCATCGAGGATGGAGCCACAGTGGGAATGCGTGGCTCAGGGAGGATGAGAAAGGCGGAGTGGTGGCTATGGAGGGGTGGGTTAGGGAAGTTCACACCCACCCATTACACATAAGGTGTCACGGAACAGCCGTGAGAAACGCGGGCGAATTGGAAGGAGCCGCACAGTCCAATTTCTGATCGCTGTCTGGCTAAATTTGTGCAGCCATTACAGGAATCAGAATGGACATTCCTGGTTTTTTAAAATACAAGTTTTTCTCCTCTGCCCCTAATTTAGGTGCAGGATGTCTTTTGAGTTGTTAATTAGCTTAGACATATTCCCTGTGGAAGGCAGAATAACATGGAGGCATCAATTCCCTTTTCTGTTCTGGGAACTAGGTGACACCTAGCTGATCTCATGTAGATGTTAATTAACCAAAGGATGATAAGGAGGCCTAGGTTCAGCCAGGCAGGCTACGAATCCCCGGGAGGTCGTGACACCTTGCTCCCTGGTAAGGATCAAAGGGAAGCCAGCTGCTAGCAGCTAGCACACATCCTGAATAACCTGAAGCTCATAGCATAATCCATAACTTCCCATATCTGTCATATTTCTGGGGTTCCTGAGATGGCAGCTTCGCCAAACGTGGGGAAAGTGTAGCACGAGTCCCGGTGCTGGTTCTGGGGAAGTTTCAGAACATTCTGAGGTAAAGACTTCCAGTTAGGCAGTTTGAAAGTGCCCTGATGATACCACAGGGGTCCCACCCCTCATGCCTGGTATCAGGGCGCTGGGTAAATCGAGACAGACCTGAAAATGTTAATTAATCTGCCCTGACCTGAACGGTTCTGTGAGATAGAGCCCATATATGGTTAGATATGATTTCTGGTCCCCAGGACAAGGGGAGGGCTCATCTCATCTTCTAAGGGGGTGTGTGGCTCCGCGCCTTCACTCCCTCCTACTGAATCAGGGGCATAAGAATGGCAGAGGACCCAAACTCAGTGTCCTCCACGCTGAAACATCATCCTGATTTCATCTGTGCCAGCTTGAGGATATGCTGGCATCCACCTGGTCTGAACTCTGAACTGTGATTGAAACCAAGAACTTTACAAGTTTTCCCACAATGGGACATCTTTCCAGGAACTAAGTTTTTTTTTCTCCCATTTATTTTCATACTGTTATCTCATGTCTCAATAATTGTTGATTTTAATAATTTTCTGTATATATTAATTATTTATATTGCTTTCAATAAACCGATGCTATCGTCAGTTGTTATTCCAGCTACCCTATTATTCAGCTATACACAGAACCGATCCCGGGTCTCTGAAGAGACGCTACTATGGTGTTGTGGTTAGCTAGACAGAATAGAGGGTGTTTAACCATTTTTATTTGTAGATCTAGGCTCAGACAGTCGGCGGGCTCCTCTGTCCCATGGTAACAGAGGTGGTGGCAGTTATACCCTGAACTAGTGTGTAAAGTTGTAATTACCGTACCTCACAGGCTCCCTTCTGGTTTGTCTGCGGCCAATTCCCAACGGTTCCTGCGCATTGACTGCAACCAGAGTTCGCACGATACGTGCGCTGGCACCGTTTGGAAGGCCATTTGCGGTCTGACCACTAGGGCTCCTGTGACATAAAGGCGTGACTGTGGCCAGCATTTTGTGATTGTGATTTTTGTAAGAGAGCAGAGACACAATAGAGTTGGGCCGAACCTCCGATTTTAGGTTCGCGAACCTGGTTCGCGAACTTCCGCGGAAGGTTCGGTTCGCGTTAAAGTTCGCGAACCGCAATAGGATAAAAGCCCTGAACCTGTTCAGTGATGTAGCTAAAGAGCTTTTGGCCCCTGGTGCAAGTTTTACATTGGGTCCCACAAGCATTCTATACATAACAATTCATATGGTGCCACAAGACCTGCCAAGGACAACCACAGCAGAGGTGTAAGCAGAGGAGCGGAACAGTATGTTAATGATTACTACTATTCAAAGCATATATAGAAGTCATTATTACCAGCACAGGACCTTTGAAGAGTTAATACTGTGGTGAGGGAGGGCCCCTAGTGGACCCAAGTGGGCAAATGTCTGCATTGACAGCCAGGTCTCACCTGGTTTTGGTGGGCTGTTCGGTTAGAAATCAGCAGTTTATTGCATGCGTCATTAACAGACTACCAAAACTAACCAACAGCCCACTAACCTACCAAATTCAGGTGAGACCTGTCCACACAGCCATTTGGCCACCTCTAGTACACACAGTGAGCGCTGGTTTTTTTGGCTTTCTATCTTCAGTGGGATCATACAACTGCGCCTGTGTGGAATTAGTCACCAGAGCACACAACACCAGAGGGAGAACCCACTGTCACCTTACAGCTGTGAGAAACGCAGGCGAATTGGGAAGATTCGCGCAGTCCATTTTCTTATCGCTTCCTGGTGAGATTTGTGCAGTCATTGCAGCGAACAGAATGACATTCCTTTTTTCACCAAATGGCAGGAAGCCTTCAGCAGAGTGTCCCAGGCACCCAGCTGTGCTAAGGGCCCATCCATCAGATGAAGTCAGATAAGTAGCCTGACAGAACCAATTTAGAAGAGGGAGAGTGAGACTCCCCGGCCCCGATCACAGCAGGGAAGCAGACACGTAGCCTGCTGTCCTAGCTTCAAAGAGCCTTCACCTAGAACTGACCTGCTGAAACTCCTAGATGTATATAATAATCCATAAACTGCTATATTTGTCATATTTCCTGTGTTGCCAGGCTGGCAGGCCCTCCAAACTCACAGAGCATGCTGGGCTTTGCCTGGCGCTGGTACTGAGAAAGTTTCAGAACATTCTGAGGAAAGGGCTGCCAGTTAGGGAGTTTGACAGTGCCCTGATGATACCACAGGGGTCCTACCCCTAATGTTTGGTATCAAGGTGCTAGGTAAATCGGGACGGACCTGAAAATGTTAGTAAATCTGCCCTGACCTGTATGGTTCTGTGAGATAGAGCCCATATATGGTTAGATATGATTTTTGGTCCCCAGGAGAAGGGGGAGGACTCATCTCATGTTCTAAGGGGGTGTGCGGTTCCCGCCCTCACTCCCTCCTACTGCATCAGGGGTATAAGAATGGCAGACGACCCAAAATCAATGTCCTCCATTTTAAAACATCATCCGGATTACATCCTTGCCAGCTTGAGGACATGCTGGCATCTGGCTTGTTTGAACTTTGCTACTGAACTGAACTGAAACCAAGAACTTTATGAGTTTTCCCAGAAGGACATATTTCCACGAACTCTATTAATGTTTCTATAATTGTTGATTTTAATGATTTTCTGTATATATTAATTATTTATATTGCGTTTTAATAAACGATGCTAACGTCATTTGTTTATTCAGCCACCCTGCTATTCAGCCGCACAAACTGAACCCTGACTTCTGAAGAGTCGCTGCTATTGTTGCTAGCTAGACAGAATAGAGTGTGTTTAACCGTTTTTATTTGCAGGTCTAGACTCAGCCAGTCAGTGGGTGCCTCTGTCCCATGATAACAGAGGTGGTGGCAGTTATACCCTGAAATAGTGTGTAATTTGTAATTACCGTAACTCACAGGCTCCCTTCTAGTCGGTCTGCTGCCAAAATTCCAGCGGTTTCTGCGCACCGATTGCGACCACAGCTTGCATGGTCTGTGTGCTGCAACCGATTGGAAGGCATTGTGCGGTCCGCCCACTAGGGGTCCTGTGACACCCACCCTCACCTCATTGCCCTCTGCACCCCCTATTGCTATTCCACTGCAGCTGTCCTTAAGAGTTAAAAAATAATAATAATACTGTTACTGCATCTTTTTCCAATTGGTTAGTAGTAGGGGTGTTGCTAGGATCGTAAGAGATCCAGGGCACTTCAGATGGAAAATGGGTGTGGACATGCACCGTAATGTGGGTGTGGTCATGGATGGAGCCAAATTTACATGAACTTAACAGCGATTTAAGTAGGCCTTCCCAGCAGACTGTTGGATGAAGCCCTCTTCTCCATTAATACAAATTTTAAGGCACCACAACTCTCAGCATGCCCCCATAGAAAAACCACAGATCCCTGCATGCCCCAATAAAAAGGCACCACAGCACCCAATATGCCCACACAGAGGCACCACAGCACCTAGCATACCCCCGATTGATGCACCACAGCTCCCAGCATGCACACCATTGAGGCACCACAGCTGACTGAATAGATCCGGGGCACGTGCCACTGATCTTTGGAGCTAGCAACGCCTCTGGTTAGTAGTTTCTTTTCTTTCTTAACAGCTCAACTTTCATCTTCAGGTCTCCTACTTAGTGGTTTTAAGTTCAAAGGGCTGATCAAAGGATCCTGTTTTTCATGTTTTGTTTTTTGATTTTTTCAAAGAATCTCGATCTTCAGTTTTTAAATAAAAACAATAACAAGATGCCAAAGAAGGTGCTATTTGAAAACATACAGTTTATAGTATATCTGAAAAGGACAGTGTACTCAGACCTTGTGAAGCTTTTTCAGATATTCCCGAAAAAAATCTATCAAAATGTATAAACCCAAAAGAAGAAGAGCTGGAAGGAAAGAATGTGGTAAGGGAGTATGGAGTAGTAAGGAAGGAAAGGTGGGGGAGGAGGGGGTGGGGGGAGAGGCACTGTCAGGGAATGTCCACGCCAAGGAAACTTGCACTAGTAGTGGTTAAGTACTGGCCAAATGGAAAAGCTATCTGAACCTTAGAGGAAGTTCCCTAGCCTAGGTATGTCCGAGGGGTTCTCAGCATAATTAGTCCTTTTTGGTATTTCATGTTGTGTTTTGTTTATGATGCTTTAGACTGTTATGATATGCTTTAGATGTTATGATATGCTGTGATAAAAACAAGTTTCCCAAAAATCTATAAAATAGTTACAACAGATAAAAGGGAGTTTAAAGGAACACTGTAGATGGAGGAATATGGAGTCTTCCATATTGATTTCCCTTTAAAGAATGCAACTTACCACACAGTCTTGCTGATCCTTTTGACTGCAGTAGTGTCTGAATCAAACAACTGATACAAGCAAGTAGCTAATATGGCCAGACTTTAATCACAGCACATAGTGTTCATACTTGCTCTGGGTCACTATCTGAAAGTATTAGAGACAAGGCTGGACTGAGGCAGAGGCTGGGGAGGTCACCTTATGTTGTGACCTTGCTTGGCCTGCTGCTTGACTTGGCATTGGACTGCTGCCTGTACTGACCTCTGCTCAATGTGACTTCACCACTGCCTGATCCCCGGTTTATACACCTGGCTATCTGTTTACCTGTGTTTGACCCTTGATGTCATTATATAGCAGCCAGTTGTGATATTGCATATAATACAGAAGCCATATTTTTTATTTTTCTATCTGCTGTGTACTATTTCAGATGTGTATGTATGTTAAGAGGCCAGTCTGGCAGCTGGCTTTGGGGGTATAATTGTCACCTGGCTGAAGGAAGCTGCTAATGTGATTGGCTGTATGGCAATGTAAAGTACATTTGCATTCTGCATCCTCTGGACACTAAAGTCTGCTAAGAAGCAGCCATTTGTGGTCTGATATGTTTGAACTCTGTGTATATGTAAACAGCCAATATACAATCGGACTGTCTGAGTCGGGACAGTTGAAAGCTAAACCAGGAACCTTTGGAATTTGCATATCATAGCGAGCAAGGATGTGCTGTCACACCTGAGGAAATTGGATTATTACATGATCTGGACATTTGAGTGGCACCAGGCCACAGATATTGCTATAAAAAATCAGCTAGGAAGATTTAGAGTTGTAGTTCCTTGGAGATAGCAAAGACGCTAGGACTATCCTGGTTTCTGACCAGTGACCACGTGCTCCTCGTAAACAACGTTTAGACCTATATGCTGGTAACGTTTTATTCCTGTTTTTATTTTTTGCGCAAACTGTCTTGTTGTGTGTCTTTGTAATTTTTACCTTGTTTTTGTAAATCTTTTGTATATATTACTTTCTGCACTGTTCCACTTTTTTCTGGAATATTAAATATTTATTTAAGAAGTTTGACTTCTGATGTACTAACAGCTCATAGTCTTGGAGAGACTGCAGTGTAATTTGCATTACAAGTTCAGTGCCTGATAATGCATTGCTACTGTGTGATTGTGTGTGTGTGTGTGGCATTCTCGTATTCTGGCCTAAAGTGCAAAGCTGACCCAAATACGAAAACGCTGGCCTGAGGGCAGACCATACGACAGCAGAGTGGGACTGATTGAAGTGTCTAGCAGCAGCTAGTGGTGGCAGTGAGAAGTGTTTTTGAGGGGTGACCGCCTTTGGTTAGCTTGAATAAGGCTGCTTCCCCTTGCAATCTAATCCAAACCCCAGTCGGGAACTGTCGCTGCAGTCTTGCCATGGGGCCGGTTCCTGACACTTGGCGTGTTCTGGACTTTGAGTTTGCCTGATCCCTGGATTGACAGTCATCTAACCTACGGTGACCATACGTCCCGCTTTACCCGGGACGCGTCCCGCCTTCGGGGGGCGCTGTCCCATGCTGCATGAGGTCCCGGGAAACGTCCCGCTTTTAGCAGCGGGACGTCCCGGCCTCGGGACTCTGGCCACCGTAGATTGAACTAGCTACAGTGTCTAATAGACGCTGCGCTAGTTCATTCCCCGCAGCCCCGCTCCAGCCTGCATTGTCCTCCTCCGGCAGGCACAGGCAGAGCAGGGCTACGGGAAGATGGCGTCCGGAGGCGGAGCCCTGTACTGGAGACTATTTGTGTCTCCAGTACAGGGCTCCGCCTCCGGACGCCATCTTGCCTTAGCCCTGCTCTGCCTGTGGGAGGCTGAGCGGGAGATTGAAGATCGTCCAGGCCAGGGGGAGCTGCACACACCAGAGGCACCAGAGGCCGGCTGCGTGATGGGACGTCTTCTGCCAGGTGAGTGAGCTTTTTCTTGCAGGTGAAGTGTTTGCCCACATTGTGTACATTTTGTACTGACATGTTTGCCCAAATTGTGTTCATTTTGTACTGACATGTTTGCCCGCATTGCGTTTATCTTGTACTGACATGTTTGCCCGCAGTGCGTTTATCTTGTACTGACATGTTTGCCCGCAGTGCGTTTATCTTGTACTGACATGTTTGCCCGCCGTGCGTTCATTTTGTATTGACATGTTGCCCGCCGTGCGTTTATTTTGTACGGACATGTTTGCCCAAATTGTGTTCATTTTGTACTGACATGTTTGCCCGCAGTGCGTTTATCTTGTACTGACATGTTTGCCCGCAGTGCGTTTATCTTGTACTGACATGTATGCCCGCAGTGCGTTTATCTTGTACTGACATGTTTGCCCGCAGTGCGTTTATCTTGTACTGACATGTTTGCCCGCAGTGCGTTTATCTTGTACTGACATGTTTGCCCGCAGTGCGTTTATCTTGTACTAACATGTTTGCCCGCAGTGCGTTTATTTTGTACTGACATGTTTGCCCCTAGTGCGTTTATTTTGTGCTGACATGTTTGCCCGCAGTGCGTTTATTTTGTGCTGAAATGTTGCCCGCATTGCGTTTATTTTGTGCTGACATGTTTGCCCCCATTGCGTTTATTTTGTGCTGACATGTTTGCCCCCATTGCGTTTATTTTGTACTGACATGTTTGCCCCCATTGCGTTTATTTTATGCTGACATGTTGCACGCAATGCGTTTATTTTGTGCTGAAATGTTGCCCGCAATGCGTTTATTTTGTGCTGAAATGTTGCCCGCAATGCGTTTATTTTGTGCTGACATGTTGCCCATTGCGTTTATTTTGTGGTGTCTGGGGTAACTGTTGCTGCATTTATTATTTAATGGTCATAGCTGGCTGTGTTTGCTGCTTTGGGGTTATGGCACACTATTAAATAGCATCACACAGTTTCTGCACACCTATGATGTGAATCCACGTTTGACCACATCACGGCGTAAACACTGCTTTCTTATGCCTCGCTGTTGCATCATTAAGTTAGCCCCGCCCATAGAATGTCATGGCCACGCCCATTTTTCGCACATGCTGCAGACACCACATTTTTCGGCGCGGCACCCCCTGTTTTTCGGCCCCCCTCAATTCCCCCCGTCCCAGGTTGAGCCTACAAAAATCTGGTCACTGTATCTAACCCAGTGTTTCTCAAACCTGTCCTCGTGACTTCCCAACAGTGCATGTTTTGCAGGCAAACTCACCTATGCACAGGTGGGGTAATTAGAGTCTCATCTAGGTGGATTCCATGTAGCTGAGACACCAATTACCCCACCTGTGCATAGGTGAGGTTGCCTGCAAAACATGCACTGGTGGGAAGTCACGAGGACAAGTTTGAGAAACCCTGATCTAACCTATGACTTCGGCATAGTACTCTGCATTTGTTTGGTCTTCAGGTACTTCATTAGGTTGCCCGGCCTCAGATTCTATACCTTGCACGCAGGACAAACAAAGTCTGGAAGACGTGTCCAGTCTCCCATTCAAGTGGGGGCTTCACTTTAGGTGAAGATCTAGTGAAGATGGGGTATAGGGTCTGAAGGGAACAAGGTGATTACCTGGAACCTTAAAAGCAGGACAGCCAGGAAGTTGGCTTGGTTTAACCTCCTTGCCGGTTATCCCGAGCTCAGGTCAGGGTAACCTGCGCAGGAGGATTTCTCAGGCCCCGCTGGGCCAATTTGCAAATTTTTTTTTGTTTTTGCACGCAGCTAGCACTTTGCTAGCTGCGTGCATATTTCGATTGCCGCCGCCGCCGCGCCGCCCCCCCTCCAGACCCCTTGCGCAGCCTGGCCAATCAGTGCCAGGCAGCGCTGAGGGGTGGATCGGGATTCCCTGTGACATCCCGACGTCCATGATGACGGTGACGTCATCCTGCCCCGTCGCCAAGCCCAGCAGGAAATCCCGTTCTGAACGGGATTTCCTGCTTTCAGAGTGCGCCGGCGGCGGTTAGGTAGGGGGATGCCGCTTGTCAGCGGCTATTATGTAGCGATCCCTGGGCTCGCTACATGATTTAAAAAAATTAAAATAAAAAAAAAAGTGCTGCGCCGCCCCCTTGCCGACACAATTAGACCGGCAAGGCAGTTAAAGCGGGGTTGTCTCCATGCTGTGCACATGCGCAGTAGCAAAAAGCACGGACCAGCTACACAGAGACAGCACATGCAGGGACACAGGGGTTTTATTATAGAGGATATAAAATTCACTAAAATCAAAACGTGGACAGTACAATACATGTGTTATGTAAGTAGATCAAGTATCTATCTACTTATATATGGGTTTTTTTCCCTGGCATAGTATGGCTGATCCTCCTGCTTTAAAAGGAAAAACATCCCTCTCAGTGTCCCTTTAAGTGTTTTCTTACCTCTCAAACAACTGACAACAGGACACATTTTATTTAGCAGTCACACAACACATTTTGTAGCCCATCCCCAATATTCAGCAGATCACACCATGGTAATTCGTTGTTGTGGGAATGGAACCTAACAGAGGCATAGCCTGCTCCCTGCTGACACTAGATCATGAAGCCCTAGGGAGTGACCTGTTCCATGCGAGTTGTGCTTTGAAGCACTCCAGCTTTTTTAGAGACTCTCGAAGAAGCAGCAAAATGAAACAGCTGTTAGGCCTGCCAGCACTCTCTTCGGGCTGGTGCACACCGAGCGGCTTTTTGGGCGTTTTCAGATCCGCTTGCGGCTGCGGATCCGCTTGGTCAATGTATCTCAATGGGGTGGTGCACACCAGAGCGGAAGGCGTTTTGCAGAAACGAATCCTCCCGGAGTGAGGCATTTTTTGAATTGTGGATGCGTTTCTGCCTCAATGTTAAGTATAGGAAAAACGCAAACCGCTCTGAAAAACGGCAGTTCAGAGCGGTTTTGCCGGCGTTTTTGTTACAGAAGCTGTTCAGTAACAGCTTTACTGTAACAATATATGAAATGTACTATACTGAAATCCGCTGCAGCAATCCGCAAAACGCTAGCAAAACACCATAAAATTTTTTAAAAAAGCGTTTAAAAATCTGCTAGCATTTTGCGGATCTGCTAGCGGTTTTTGGTGTGCACCAGGCCCTTATCTCTGGACAGAACCCAGAGGATCTAATATCTATCAGTTCAGTTCATAAGCATTTCATAGCTGTTAGTTTATGGCAATTTCATACAAGTGGAACTGCAATACACATTCTAGCATACTACGTTATCTAAAATCATAAAGAATTCAGAGCCTCGATTCCTCACTGAGACCTGACCTATGACTGAACCAGGAACCATTAAAGTTATGCCATCTTATCTGATCATCAAATGACAGGACTATGAAGTCATATAGATCCCTATAGACTTCAGTGAACCGACGACTCCTAGAATAACAGTGATTGGATTGGTTGAAAACTGCACCTCAACTCAGCCAGTTCAAGGTGCAGAGCCGGGACAAAGTCCTCCAGCACCCAAGGCTGAGACTTCAAAGTGCGCCCCCCCCCCCCCCCCATCCCTCTCACCCCAGCTGTCACACACTGATTGCTATTAGAGTAAGAGGCACCCGCCCCAACACCTTAATCTCTAGTTATCTGGCTTGTAGTCACTGCCCTGTATCCCCTTTTCTTATTTCTCTCTGCTTCAAACACAATAGGGGAATAATACCTGAGTGAGTTTTACGCTCCCTCCTACACTGCACCCTGAGGCTGGAGCCTCTCTCGCCTCGGCCCGGCCCTGTCAAGGTGACCCACCCACATTTATGCATTAATATGGAGCAAACAAATGTTATCAAAATCAATGTTAGATGATGTGTTACCAAGGAAGCAGTGCTCCAGGACTGATCTGTCTCTGGAATTGCCGGTGTCCATGCCTCGGAGGGATTGCTCACACAGTCCTCCACAACTTCAAACATACAATGAGAGGCGGCATGCTACTGGCTGCAAAAGTGTTTGTATTAGAGAACAGAACTCATTACGTTACGGATTCACAGATCCTTTATCAGATGCTGTTTAAAATGTTATCAAAATATCTTCCTCGAGCCCCCTTTATGCTGATCCGTCCTTCGCCATCCTCCGCCACCGCCCTAATCCTCCACAATCTGTCCTGATAAGGCCCGGTTAAAAAAAACGGTCTGTTCACAGATTGGAACGAAACAGATCCTAATGGATGCAAATGGATCCAATGTTCACCTATGGATCTGTTCACATCCGTCCATTTAAACAGATCCGTTCCGCACAATACGCTGAACGGAACGCAACTTTCCTACTGCACCAATTTTTCTGGACCATTGAGCCCAGTGGAATGGTAACGGAAACTCAAGCGCTGCAATGGGGGCAATGAGAAAACAGAATGTTTCTTCACACTAGTGAAGAAACAGATCATTCTAAGGGACAAAATCCACTTTGGGGTGAGGGTCTGGTGGGGATGAGGGGAATCTGTACGAAAACGGAGTGAAAATGGATCCGATCAACTGGTGATCAGATCCTTTTTCACGGATCTCCCACATTGTGCTCCCGTGGGCAATATCGTTCTGGTGCAGGACTCTCCCAGTGATGGGAGCGAGAAAAGGCACGCGAACGGCCGGGCCACGCATGCGCAGTAAGTCCCCAACTCTCAAAGTTATTGAGCTAGATTGTGGAGGAACATATATATTCTTTATAAAGTGGAAATTGATACCATCATTTTGAACTTTAATTGGTCATACAATCACGTGCCTACAGCTTGAATATTGTGAAATATGTTGAAAACATAAAGCCTGGGCACTGTATTACCTCCACACCTTCCAGGATTTCAGTGGTAGCTTATGATGTAATATAGTAAATACAGAACTTTTTCCCCTCAGTCATTTCCTGGTTGGGTTGCATTGTTATGACTGAACTCTTCCAGCCTCTGACATATCACAAGTATTTGCATACATAGCCATTTGTCTGGGAATAATATATTGGTGCTAAAAATAACAGCCAGATTTGCACATACCACAAATCAGGTCAGAGTTTATAAGGGATCTGGGCGCAGTCACTTGTGATCTGTGAGATTTTCAGGTTCTACGGCTGACATCAA
This sequence comes from Hyperolius riggenbachi, assembly GCF_040937935.1. Taxonomy (NCBI): domain Eukaryota; kingdom Metazoa; phylum Chordata; class Amphibia; order Anura; family Hyperoliidae; genus Hyperolius; species Hyperolius riggenbachi. Next base: position 86,118,763 of record NC_090654.1, read on the forward strand.
AGGAACAAGGTGATCTCATGGCAGAAGAAAAAGGTCAAGATGCGTTAAGTCAATTAACAATGAATGTGAACAATCTAGAATTTTGACTACTCTTCTCCTGCACTGATTTAAAACTTCTTTAAAGGTACCTTGTACTGAAGGAAAAGAAAAGGTAATGTTAAAGGGAACCTAAACTGAGAAGGAAATAGATTTTTCCTTTTAAAATAATACCAGTTACCTAACTCTCCTGCTGATCCTGTGTCTCTAAAGGGGCCCATACACTTACACGATTTCCTGCTGATATACAGCAGATTTGATCACTGAGATCGAATCTGCTGTGAAATCGTTGCGCAAACGCTGACCGAACGATCGATTTCTGTCCGAAATCGATAGTTCCCGTCGATCTTCTGGCGTGCGGAAGATTTCGCTTGATCGCCGGCGGGACGGTAGTGCATCGATAGTGGTGTTCAAATGTCCGACGACCGACGCTAGCCCCCCGCTGTCCCTTTTTTCGCACTGGGCTCCGGCTGGCTTCACTTACTTCCTGTCCCGACAGGAAGTTTAAACAGTAGAGCGCCCTCTACTGTTTAAACTTCCCCCGGCAGGAAGTAAAGTGAAGCTGGAGCCCAGAGTGGAGCAGAGAGAGCGGTGAAGAGACAGCGGAGACCAGGGGACTCGCGCCGGCCGCATCAGGTAATGTATGCGGGGGGGGGGGGGGGGCGCGGCAGCTTCACAGACTGTGAATCGGTTTCATAGTGAAATCGATTTAAAATCTGTTTGCAGTGTTGGCAGCCAATAGATCCCTCTTTGATCAGATTCAATCACAGAGGGATCTATCTGCTGGTCGATCTGGTGGCAATCGACCAGTGTATGGCAGCCTTAATACGTTTAACCACAGCCCCTCAACAAGCATGCAGATCAGGAGCTCTGACTGAAGTCAGACTGGATTAGCTGCATGCTTGTTGCAGGTGTGTGATTCAGACACTACAGCCAAAGAGATCAGCAGGACTGCCAGGCAACTGGTATTGTTTAAAAGGAAACATCCATATCCCTCTCAGTTAAGGTTCCCTTTCAGTAAACAGTGTCATGTACAGCACTGACTGTACTTACAATTAGTTCCAATGAGTAAACTTATCTACGCTAGTATAGTGTAATATTCCCTGATAGAAATTCTGTGCAAACTAGCCAGCAGCCTAGTCACACAAAGCCTGACCTGGTTGTATTGCCTACAGTCAGTGGCCTGTGTGGGCGTGTTTTAACTTTTAGTACGATTACTCACTACAAGATCCCTTTAAAGCGGACCTGAACTAAGAACTTCCTTTGCTCTAAAAGATAAACAGCAGCATAATAACTTTTAAAGAAAAACATTTCTTTGTCACAGTTGATACAAATCCTGCAATAAATCTGCATTGTGTCTACTTCCTGCTTCCATGGAAGCAGACATATTGTTAACATCCTGTGTGTACCAATTAGCTCTCTGCCCTGGCAGAGGAGATTCCTAATCTGATAGAGCTAAGGGATCAAACTACAACTTGCGATTAGTCACAGATGAGGGGGAATAGGACAGGCTAAACTCTCTAAATACATACAGGGTGCATTTCTACAGTATATGCTTTCCTTCTGTCCTGTGCAAGAGTTCAGGTCCACTTACTCACTTGTGTACGGGAACTTCTGGCTCACAGTAATCAGGAGCCAATGAAAAGGCTCCTGGCCAAGGTACAGAGCTCAGCTGTCCCGTTTTCAGGATTGGGTGACATTAAAACTACGCTGTATCAGGTTTAAAGGAAACCAGAGATCAGGGTATAGCAAAAATCAATACTTACCCAAGGCTTCCTCCCGTCCCATAAACACGTGTGAGTCCCTCGCCGTCCTCCCACGGTCTGCCGTTCAACTGTGATCAGCCCCGGTAACTTGCTCAGTGACGTCAGTCCGGGTCTACTGCACATGTGCAGTAGGTCCGCACATGCGCAAAAGACCCAGACGGGATGCGACTGATCAAGTTACTGGGGCTGATCACGGCTGAAAGGCAGACCATGGGAGAACAGCGTGGGACTCACATATATTTATGGGGCGGGAGGAAGCCCCGGGTAAGTATTGATTTTTGCTATACCATGATATCTCTGGTACACTTTAAGCAGCCACGAGTGTGGCGTAGTTTTAACTACATGCGGTCTGGTTGAAGCAAACCTGAATGCATTTTTATATAATGGGAGATAACATTTCCCTGCCTGCAATCTGCTTTTTTTGTTTCGTTATTGGTGCTCTGTAGATTTTCTAATTACAGTATATCAGGTCCCTTGCTGTAGTTCCGATTCCCTCCAAGGGAGCTTTCTGCGATTACGCAGCTCACAAAGACTTACTGCACAGGACGTTCCCAGGCACGGTGGCACGATCCAGGAGGCCCATAGACGGGTCTGCACATTCGCAGTAGCCGGATGTTTCAGAGGGGACAGCGGCACCATGGAAAGAATCAGAACTACAGCAAGGGACCTGATAGACAGCTGGGTGCTGGAAGAAGCTCCAGGTGTCACGAACAATTCATGATGAAACGCAATGGATTTGTGAAGAAATGCAATCAATCGGTTTTCTGATTGTGTTTCACATTTCCAATTTAAATTGCCCATCTGGGAAACGCACAGGCAATTCTCTGGGGTCTGTTTATTCACCTGCAAAGAAGTCCCGGGGCTATGCGAATAAGAATTGGCAAAAGGGATTACGTATATAAACCAAAGGGTATCTATATTTAGTGTAGTGTAGTAGTAGTATCTAAATATAGATACCCTTTGGTTTATATATGCAATCCCTTTTGCCAATTCTTATTCGCACCTATTTTTGCTTATTGTTTTTTTTGTGTGCCTCCTTTGCACAATACTTTAGCACACTGCTGTGCATATAATATATCCGTATGTGGAGTTTTATAGCCTTTATATATATTTCCATAAAGTTAACAGCCTATGTACTGCCAGTTCTAGACCAACATACCTTACACAGTAATATCAAATGCTCGCACTTCATTTTTGAACATTGCGCATATCATCTTTGATAATCTTATTTGACCACACACTACAGGGAGTGCAGAATTATTAGGCAAGTGGTATTTTTTTTTAAAGATTCTTTATTTTAATTTTTTGAGAACAAGCGAAAGGTGCTTTCAACATATGAGAAATTCAAAACATCAGGAAATATCACAACAATAAAAAATATGCAGAAAAATGGTGCATCGTATAGCAGGAGAGAGAAGACAATGGTTTGGGGATGTTATATATTGAAAATATGACTGTCCAATATGGGTGCACAACTATTGGGTTCCCCGACCCATATGTCATATTGATGTGTGAAAGTTTGCGGGAGTAAGAGAAAAAAAAAAAAAAAGACATGGGGATATGTAATATTTCTTATTGGAGCTAAATGTATAAAGGTAGATATTCATATAGAAGCCTATGTAACATTAAAGCGCATATCAAACCTGATGTTAAGTGAGAGAAAATATATAGTGTTGATCCCCTAGAGCCCCGGTCTCCAAGGAATCCACAATAAAGAGAAAGGAGAGAGAAAAAGAAGAGAGAGAGGAAAGAGGCCAAGAGAGAAAGAAAATTCCCGCTGGATCCAAACCCAGGAATCTCACATCATCTTACAAAGCTCTGGAAAAAATAATTCTCCAGGTGGAGACCCCCTGCGAAGGGTATGGTATGGAAAAGCCCTACAGCACGTTGGTCAGAATCAAACTTGGGATTCCTTAATCAGTTGCTTATACTCATCAGATTCTAAAAATATATTCCAATGTATCCATGTGTTGGAGAAAATCTCCTCCCTACCATGTAAAGTATGCATCATGGATTCCATTTGGTATATGTGTTTCAACTCTGAGATCCATTCATGTATGGATGGTGCTATTGTAGTTTTCCAGTGTCTAGCAATCAGGACTCGTGCTGCCTGAATCAGGTGTTTTGTTAATGAACGCTTACATTTCTTGTATGGTTTGGGAGTATTGTGAATTAAGTAGTAGGATGGATCATTGGATGGTTCTCCATCTGTCAGGATCTTAATATATTTCTGGACGTTCGTCCAAAATGGCCGTATTGCTTCACAGTGCCAAAAAATATGCAGAAGCGTGCCAGTTGCCTTATTGCATCTCCAACATATTTGGCTTGTAGTCGGGTACATTCTGTGTAGTCTGTCTGGTGTAAGATACCACCTGGCCAGGATTTTATAGTTAGATTCCTTTATTCTAGAAGCGACAGAAGCTTTCTGATTGAGATGTAGGATTTTTTGCCACTGCTCATCAGAAAACTGGCATTGCAAGTCCTTTTCCCATTTGAGCTTTAATTCCTGTGACCAAGTGGCGTCCGACACCAGCAGCTGATATATAAATGATAGTGTGCCCTTAGAGGTGCCTGATGAAATGCAAAATTTTTCGAATTGTGTAAGGGATCGGGATAACTGTTCTCTGGTGCCTAATGATCTAAGGAAGTGTATAAATTGTATGTGGCTCCAGTCATCCAGAAAGGGGCAAGAACGATTCGCTTTAAGCTGGTCCAAAGTTTTCCATATCCCTTCAGTGATGATGTCTTTCCCTCGTATGGGTGCACCCATTCTCCAACTAATATAGCTATGTGGTGTGCACCCCATGGGAAATAAAGGGTTTTCTAATAGGGGGATCAATGGTGAGGGCCAAGGGGAAATTTCTGGTAGCTTCCTAACTCGTGCAAGGGCGGTTAGTGTGGAGTTAACAGAAAGAAATTCATGGTTAATTTTAGCTGATGACCATGGGTATATAGATAGGTCAGAACCAACTACGGTATATCTTGTTCAAGTTGGACCCAGCGCTTCCTAGAGAGGTGTCTGTGCCAATCAACAAGGTGTACTAGGGAGGCCGCTGTGTGGTATTTCCCGGGGTCGGGTACTGCAAGACCACCTAAGGTCTTGGGTAATATAAGTGCCGTGTGTCTAATCCGGGGGGGCTTTTTCTTCCAGATAAAATGTGTGAACATTTTCCTGAGAAGTTTAAAGTGTTCTACAGGGAGAGTTATTGGGATAGCTTGATAGAGATACAATAAGCGTGGGAGCATATTCATTTTTATGATATTGATTCGACCCAGCCACGAGAAATGTGATTTATCCCAGCGCTTCAGGTCGTCTTGCAAGATCTTAATTAAATGGGGGAAGTTGAGGTTGTATAGATTGGTTAGAGTAGATGGTATACGGACACCTAGATAAGTGATGGCCTGCGGAGTCCATTTATATGGGAAATTATGTTGTATCATAGAACTTAGGGAGGGTGGCATAGAGACTCCCATGGCTTGGCACTTATTGGGGTTTATTTTAAAATTTGAGACAGCCTGGAAACGTTCCAGTTCAGTAACGAGTGATGGTAGGGAAATATAGGGATTAATCATATAAAAAAGGAGGTAATCCGCGTAGGCTGCCACCTTGTGCTCAGAACTTGGGAATTGAGGTTCTTTGATATCAGGATTATTCCGGACAGAACGGAGGAATGGTTCTAGGGTTAGGGCAAATATTAATGGGGATAAAGGACACCCCTGCCTAGTTCCATTTTTGATGGAAAAAGGGGCAGAGACAACACCATTCACCCTGACCTGTGCTGTAGGGTCTGAGTAGAGTGCTAAGATCCACCTAAGCATATGAGGCCCGAGACCTAGATGTCTCGGGCCTCCAAGAAACCCCAGTTCACTCTGTCGAATGCTTTTTCAGCATCAGTTGATAGTAGCAGCAGGGGGACATGGGATTTGTGGGCCCACTGGATAATGTCAATGGTATGAATGGTGTTGTCTCTTGCTTCACGGCATGGAATAAAACCTGCTTGGTCAGGGTGGACTAAGGAGTCCATAAGAGGGGTGAGCCTATTTGCCAAAATTTTAGCAAATAGCTTTAAATCGTTGTTTAGTAAAGAGATTGGGCGATAGTTAGAGCACAAGGTGGCATCCTTGCCCGGTTTAGGGATAACTGCGATTTGCGCTGCAAGCATATCTCTGGGTAAACGTAGGGAGCTAGATTCGTCTTCAATTAATGCATTAAAAGAAGCCAGTAAATGGGGGATCAATATATTTTTATAAGCTTTATAATAATCTAAGGGAAGACCGTCCGGACCCGGAGCCTTCCCAATAGCTGATTCTTTAATGGCTTGAAGAAGCTCCAAATCAGAGATGGGGGAGTCTAAGTCCAGACGGAGCTGTTCTGTTAAATTAGGGAGACCGGAAGCCTGGAGATATGACCTGATGCGTTGGGACCTGTCTACTCTGGGTGAGTTTAAGTTGTTATTAGGTAAGTTATATAGGGATTCGTAGTAATCTTTAAATATTCTTGCGATAGATTCTGACCTAGTCTTTTTATTGCCAGTTTTGTCCTGTATACGTGTCACATTGGTGAGGGAGTGTTTTTCTCTCAAGGCTCTTGCCAGCATCTTACTGCATTTGTTTCCGTATTCATAGAATGCATTTTTACATTTCAGGGCTATATATTTTTCTTTAGAGAAAAGACATTTGCATAGTTTTTCTTTTTCAGCTTTAAGAGTCTGTAAATCATAGGGGGACAGTGAAAGCTTATGACGATTTTCCAAGCGTCTGATAGTGGCTAGGCTATGTGCTATTTCTGCCTGTTTTTGTTTATGTCTAATAGAGGCTTCCTGGATCATTTTACCTCTTATCACGCATTTGTGAGCCTCCCAGAGAATAGGCGATGAGACCTCCCCGGTAGCATTAGAAGCAAAATATAATTCCAGTGCGACCGTTATGGCTTGTTTAAAATCATTGTCTTGTAGCAAAGACACATTCATTCGCCACTGTCTGGGAAGTTGTTGCTTCGATCTAATGCCTATCTCTAGCGAGACGGGGGAGTGATCTGAAAGGGTCATGACTCCCACATCCGCACGAAGTTGTTCCGATTCAGGTTTTGTGAGATAAAGATATGGTCTATGCGGGTATAGGAGTCATGGACGTGAGAATAAAATGTATAATCACGTTCAGTTGGGTGTTGGATTCTCCATATATCCAATAGCTGTCGTCGAGAAAGTTCTCGCTTACAAGTAGCTAATGATTTGTAGGGTAAGGAGCTTCTCCCAGAGGACGTGTCTATTGTGGGGTCGAGGACCATATTAAGGTCGCCCCCTAGTATCAGACTACCTTCTGCAAAGTTGTCGAGAGCTTCAAGGGTTCTGGTTAGGAAGGTGGTCTGGCCACTATTTGGGGCATAGTAAGTGCCCAAGGTTATGGGGCGAGAGCGATAAGTACCCTTAAGAAAGAGAAAACGTCCGGATGTGTCTTTGTGTTCCTGCAGGAAAGTAAAGGCAATATCTTTTGAAATCAAAATTGCAACACCTTTAGATTTGGTGTCTGGCGAATTACTAAAGTAAGCTTGGGTATAGAATTTATCTATTAGTCTCGAAGTAGATTCCCCTTTAAAGTGGGTTTCCTGCAAGAAAACAATTTGAGCCTTTTGTTTGTGTAGTTGTCTTAGTAGCGCTCTTCGCTTTTCAGGAATGTTGAGGCCCTTCGCATTTAGGGTCTGAATCTTAATAAACATTATACATCAAGTAAATTCCTATGAGTGAGATCTGGTCAGATCCAGCGAGAATCCACATAAAAGAGAAAGAATGGCTGGAAAAAGAAGAAAGGATAGCGTAAGAAAGAGTAAGTAGAGGAGAGGAGAGTGGACAAGTATAAATCCTTGTCCGGTATGCATAAAACCATCCAATGAGAGGGTACAAAATTAAATTGAGAAACATTGTTAAGGCCTGTGTGGTCACAATGGGTGAAGGACAGAGAAACAGGTTACCTGAAGGGAGTGAGTCAGAGCCCCGGGCACATGTATCTTCCAGTATTATGAGTATCTTTTAAAATATGGGGAAATTATTGGCGACATGTCTAGTTTGATTTTCCTTATTTCAAAGGAGTTCTACTGATATAATATAATAGATGGGGAGTGATTATAGATGACATGCGAAAGGTTTGTTTATTACAAAGAGGGGAAGGAACATATATATGCCTGAGAAAGCTAAGTCACTTTGAACAATATGATATAACATAACGTAACAAAACAAGACCTCTATCTAGCGATATATTCTTATCGTATAGCAGGGTTCTATCATAATATAAGTGTTGCGTTCTGGGTTGGATCAGATGAAGTGAAAGTCCCATTGAGTAGTATTAGTGAATCGAGAGCTCGTACGAAAACAGCATGTCTGCAAGTTAAACAGTCAGGGCTTCGGTGCCAATAAAGTATCTGAAAACACAAAAGGGGGGCTTCCATAGTCTTGGTGGCACGTAGTATCAGCCAAATACGGAAGTTCAAAAGGTTTTATCAAAAGGGGGCACAAGAGGTGGTCAACTAGGTATGGGCAGAGCAAAAGTAGTTATATGCGTGTATCAAAGATCCATATAGGGTATGCTTACCAGCTTAGGTCGCGGGGGTATATAAGTGTTAGGTGAATTTCCGGAGGTAGATGTCCAGAGGGCAATCAGGTAGTGTTGCGGCTTTGCTTGTGTGGGGCTCCAACGATCAGCTTATCAGGAATCCACTCCGGTAAGGATACTATGTCTATTCCTAAGGCGGTGCAGAACGGCACAATATCTGCTGGTGTGCGAAGCATGGCTGTGTTCGAGCCTAGCTTTGCCTGTAGATAAAAAGGAAAGCCCCAACGATATATGGCTCCTTCCTCTTGGAGGACTTGTACGAGAGGTTTAAGAGCTCTCCGTTGGGCCAATGTATAAGGAGCCAGATCTTGATAGAGTGAGATTCGGGTTCCATTGAAATCCACGGAGCCTTGTTGACGAGAAGCCGCCATTATGGCTTCCTTGATTGGGAAATGGTGGACCCGGCAAATTACATCTCTAGGGGGTGCATCACCTTGCGGAGAGGGACGAAGTGCTCGATGAACTCGGTCTAGCCGGATTGGAGGGGTATAAACTTGATCGAGGAGCTTATCAAATATGGTCTGGACGGTATCTTGTAAGTCCTCGGAACTAATGGCCTCCGGTATTCCTCTAAGTCTCACATTGTTGCGGCGGCTCCTGTTCTGGAGATCTTCCAGGCAAGAGCGATATACCCCGTTTAGAGTAGCCTGCTGGTTTGATTTCTTCTTCATGTCGTCCAGCTCCTTACGGAGCTGCTGGATGTCAGATTCTGCCGCTGTGACTCTATCTGCGATGCCCGTCACTGTCTCCTTGATGGCGGCCACTTCACTTCTCGTTGTGGAGAGAATAAGGTTAGTCTGGGTCTCTATATCTTGTTTGGTTGGGAGTCCTCGCAAGAAGGCCCAGATGTCATCTAGGTTCTTGGTTGATGTGGTTGCAGTAGGGCTGCACGAGGATTCCGCTGGCCTGGAGCGGTCTGCCATCTTGTCACTACGCAGCACAGGCCCAGTAAAATACCTTGAGACCGTATTCTCTGCGGAAGGTGCTGAGTTTGGGTTTTGTTTAGTGTGCCTTTTGTTCCCCTTAGTGTTGGCAGGTTCCGGGGGTATAGTAGAATCGCCTTTTCTGTTCATATCTGATAGGTTACAGCAAAAAGCCCGGAGCTCCGAAGAAACGCTCCCTCACAGTTCCATGTCAGGCTCCGCCCCCCAGGCAAGTGGTATTTTTGAGGAATCATTTTATTATTGAACAACAACCATGTTTTTAATGAACCCAAAAAACCTCATTAATATTAAAGCTGAATATTTTTGAAAGTAGCTTTTCGTTTGTTTTTAGTTTTAGCTATTTTAGGGGGATATCTGTGTGTGCAGGTGACTATTACTGTGCATAATTATTAGGCAACTTAACAAAAAACAAATATATACCCATTTCAATTAATTATGTTTACCAGTGAAACCAATATAACATCTCAACATTCACAAATATACATTTCTGACATTCAAAAACAAAACAAAAACAAATCAGTGACCAATATAGCAACCTTTCTTTGCAAGGACACTCAAAAGCCTGCCATCCATGGATTCTGTCAGTGTTTTGATCTGTTCACCATCAACGTTGCGTTCAGCAGCAACCACAGCCTCCCAGACACTGTTCAGAGAGGTGTACTGTTTTCCCTCCTTGTAAATCTCACATTTTATGATGGACCACAGGTTCTCAATGGGGTTCAGATCTAGTGAACAAGGAGGCCATGTCATTAGTTTTTCTTCTTTTAAACCCTTTCTTGCCAGCCACGCTGTGGAGTACTTGGACGTGTGTGATGGAGCATTGTCCTGCATGAAAATCATGTTTTTCTTGAAGGATGCAGACTTCTTCCTGTACCACTGCTTGTGCCTGGGACTGGGAGTTGAGCTTGACTCCATCCTCAACCCGAAAAGGCCCCACAAGCTCATCTTTGATGATACCAGCCCAAACCAGTACTCCACCTCCACCTTGCTGGCGTCTGAGTCGGACTGGAGCTCTCTGCCCTTTACCAATCCAGCCACGGGCCCATCCATCTGGCCCATCAAGACTCACTCTCATTTCATCAGTCCATAAAACCTTAGAAAACTCAGTCTTGAAATATTTCTTGGCCCAGTCTTGACGTTTCAGCTTGTGTGTCTTGTTCAGTGGTGGTCGTCTTTCAGCCTTTCTTACCTTGGCCATGTCTCTGAGTATTGCACACCTTGTGCTTTTGGGCACTCCAGTGATGTTGCAGCTTTGAAATATGGCCAAACTGGTGGCAAGTGGCATCTTGGCAGCTGCACGCTTGACTTTTCTCAGTTCATGGGCAGTTATTTTGCGCCTTGGTTTTTCCACACGCTTCTTGCGACCCTGTTGACTATTTTGAATGAAACGCTTGATTGTTCGATGATCACGCTTCAGAAGCTTTGCAATTTTAAGAGTGCTTCATCCCTTTGCAAGATATCTCACTGTTTTTGACTTTTCTGAGCCTGTCAAGTCCTTCTTTTGACCCATTTTGCCAAAGGAAAGGAAGTTGCCTAATAATTATGCACACCTGATATAGGGTGTTGATGTCATTAGACCACACCCCTTCTCATTACAGAGATGCAAATGACCTAATATGCTTAATTGGTATTAGGCTTTCGAGCCTATACAGCTTGGAGTAAGACAACATGCATAAAGAGGATGATGTGGTCAAAATACTCATTTGCCTAATAATTCTGCACTCCCTGTATATTGGCACAATATTTTCCTCTCTTGTGGCCTAACCACATAGTAATACAATATGCAGTTCCCCGTATTCCTGGTCCTATTTTGGTCACTTCATTAATTACGTATTGCAAATGTCTGCACCGTGTACAATGCATGAGTTCTGTACTCCATAAGAATTTGTATGCACTTATGATTCCTTGTTGCGTATTACGTGGCTCATTACAACAATGTATTTTTTGCATTTGTCGACAGTTTTTGTCCCCTACATATTGCCTGATGAAGCGGGCTTTGACCTGCGAAACACGTTGCATCTATTGGGGTACCAAATAAAGTATTTATTTATTTATGCCAGACAGTTGTCTAGTCTGCTTTTTGGAGGTAAGTCCACAACTGCCTCCCAGCATATTGTACTGTTAATGGGCACCTTTATCAGGCCGTAATAGTTACCCTGACTATGCCAAAGACTCCTAAAGCATAAGTAAAAGTCTCAGCCCTCAGAAGAGGCGTGCAGCACCTCTATGCCACTTACTGCACTGTGTGGTTATTCTATACCCTGTGTATTTAACACACGTGTAACCTTCATTCTGAGAGAACTGACTAAAAATAGACGAGACAAGGGAGGAAACTGATGGGGAGGGTGACAGAGTGAGTGACAGGATCCCTGCTGGAGGCACTAATGACTGCACTGCGGTCAAGGCCAATGACAGATCTTGCCGACAGAATTTTTACATCGCTATGGCACAATACATTTAAAGTCCAGCCCTGAGAATGAATGCTTGTAGGGGCGTAACAATAGACCCTGCAAGGGATTCAGCAACAGGGGGCTGTGACATGAGAGACTGACAACTAAGGGCAAGGAAAGAAAAGGCTTTCTGCTCTCTGCACAATTTTTCTAATGACTGCATCTGCTCAGCCACTGATAACAAATCATACAAAGTTTTTAGACAAAGATTAGTAGGCAGTCCCTCTTCAGTGTGCAGGGGAGGGGGCCCCATCCAAAGTTTTGCAGGGGGCCCAGTGATTTCTAGTTACGCCCCTGAATGCTTGTCCAGCTCTGTGTAGGTGCTCAGCCAGAGGTAAAACAAATAATGAAGCAGCCAATGCAGCTGCAAGGGGTCCCAAAGTTGTGCAGGGCCCACATTTCCTGCTTCAAAACAAGGAAGACCAGCAGGTGTTTGGTTGCATTAGTTAAAGTGGCACTTGTTACATGACCCCTTGAAAATGGACCCCTGTGACAGGGGGAACTGCATGAGGGAAAAGGGTGTGAACGTTGGGGAGCCCCTGCCAGGGTTGTCCTGTGAGTGATTTGTTGTAATGCCTTTGCACTCTATCGGTGCAGAAGTTCCATCATTAACTTATTATAACGTAATGTGGACTGTAGCATCTGATAACATATGGAATGCAGCATCTGATTGCTTTGATACGATAGTGTTGGTGATGCCTATACATTCATGAATTCACTGTGATCGAATCTGCTAGAGATCGATGCCACAACATGGCCGACAGTTCGGCCAGCTGACAGACCCCCAGCATCTTGTAGCGGAGTGCACTCACCTGTCTGACTGGCATACTCCCTCCTGTGTCTGTCCGTCTCTTCCCCACAGCAACTCTGTCCCTGTGACCCAGCGGCATGTTATGTGAGTACATACATGCTGCCAGGACAGGGAAAACAGGTTCATGGAGGGATGGAGATGGAAAGAGACAGGAGCGAGCGTGTTGGCCGGACAGGCTAGCAGAGCTGGTTCAAGCCACAATGGGGCCCTGGGGCAAAAATAGCCTGGAGAATCCCTATCCCCCAAACTGGCTGCTGACCCCTTGATCTCCCCTGGTGCTCCCCAAGGCCCCTGCACCATTTTTGTCAGCATAGCAACTCACCTGTCCCGGCAATCTGCTCCAGTCTGTGCACTCCTCGTCTTCATCCTAGCCAGAGTGCCTCTTTTCATTGAGCTGCCGCATGTTATTACCTAATGACATGTGCCAGGTCAAGGAGAAGAGGCAGAGCCAGCCGGGATAAGGACAGGGAGCATTAATGTAGCATCAAGACGGGACAGACGAGTTGTTATGCTAACGAAACTTTGAGGGAGCCCCAGGGAGCGGGGGCAGGGGGTTGGGGGCAGAGGGTGAGACCGGGGGGAAGGGCGGAGCCTGGGGCAATAGCTCCCTTTGCCTATATAGTAGCACTGGCCAAGCAGGTGAGTGTGAGCACTCTGCAGGGGCCCTGAGAAGGCATTATTAATTGGGAGGAAATTGGGGGGCCCAAAAACTAAACATCTATTTGCAGTGTGTGGCAGGAATAGATGCCTGGCTGATCAGATTTCCATCAGAGAGGGATCTAGATCTATGTTTTGGGCCGGTCAGACAGCTATCTGCCAGTGTATGTCCACCTTTATATGTGAATACCATATAGCACATTCCACCCCTCTGATAGCACTGCAAGAATATCTTACAGAATCCATAGGACATAGCAGGGCCTTGCTGTAAATACACAGCATTGGCAGTCGTTTCCGTTGGGAAGCAGTGAAACGTATGCAACAATAAGCACTTCAGGAAAAACATACAGAGCACTTAGGAATAACAGACAACACAGCAGGGAGGCTCCTGGATCTCTGGCTGCATGTGATATATAAAGACCCTCTCCACAGGGTGGACTGTCACACGCAAATGACATTAGCGCACATAAACATTTCCTGTTTCTGACAGATGATATTTACTGTGGAGATTGTCCAGCTGTACCACATGGAGGGGATCAGATCCGGCTTTTGTCACTCTGCGACTCTTCCCAGCTTCTGGTCCGCAGGCCCTGCAAGATACAACAGAGAATCCAGCAAAACCAGCTGTAGCTCTCACTAAAAATACAAAGCCAAAAAATGACAAGCTGAACAGTCAGGTAAATAAAAACAAAACATCTATGTGTTCAATCAGAAACATAACATGGCGGGACTCCAGTTTAAAAAATGGGGTTGATTTGCTAACCTACTGTAATATTATTAATACTAGCGGCAGCAGTGAACACGTGTAACACGCATTAACCATGTACTGAGGGTCACGCTAATTGTGCAACTTGTGCAAATTGGTGGCTGATAATATTGCCATATGCAAGCAGTAAGTTAGTGAATCAGGGCCATCATCTGTTATGGAAATGGTACCTATGCATGTGATAATAAAAAAAAAAGTATTTTTTTTATCCCATTGCCAAAAAAACTAGAGACTTACCTCAAATGTAAGTCAACTCCAATATTTGACCCTCTTAAGCTGGAATTTTTTATTGACTCAAGGATAAGTCTACCCAGCAAGTTAATGGCTGCACTTGGGGACCAGGAAGAATTAACAGCTGCACTTGGGGACCAGGAGGTGTTGATGACTGCAGTGCACAAAGTATTGCAGCCATTAACCCTTACTATCCCTAAATTGCAGCCAATAACTCCTCCAGATCCCCAAGTGCAGCAATTATTCACTCTCCTTCCTGCAGCCAAGTATTTTCCCTCTGCCCCTTTCCTTATTAACTTCCTCAGCAGTAGCCCCAAGTCAGGCTCGGGATTGGAAATCCGCAGTTGAGTGGTAACCCCAACCCTGACTTGTGGTGACTGCCGCAAGGTTACTGCAGAGTATAGCATGCAGCGGGCATTTCAACTCACCTCCCCCGGGATTCAAAAGTCGGCAACCAAGCTTCTTCCTGTCCACGGAGGCTCAGCATTGCCCTGGTGAGATCATGACGATAGACGACGATCTCACTATAGGGTTACAGCGCCATCCGGAAGGATCCCAGGGAGGTGAGTGCAGAAGCTTCTGCAGACTATCTAGCAGCATGATTATTTCACAGTTTTTTAGGATCTAAAAGCATGCAAAAAAATGCACCGTTTTTAAACCTTGAAATTCAGAAATAATCATACTGCCAGGGAGGTTAATTGTTGTGGCCAGGACTTCACACCAGTATTTTCTTGGTATTCTCTTTATCAATAAAGTGTCACTTACCACTGGGTCAATTGCTGCAAATGGGACTGTCACATTCCTCAGTGTGTCAGTGTTGCTCGTGACTCCTGTATAAGGTTACATAGTTACATAGTTACATAGTTACTTTGGTTGAAAAAAGACATACGTCCATCGAGTTCAACCAGTACAAAGTACAACTCCAGCCTGCTCCCTCACATATCCCTGTTGATCCAGAGGAAGGCGAAAAAACCCTTACAAGGTAAAAATTCCTTCCCGACTCCAGCTGGCAATCAGATAAAATCCCTGGATTAACATCATTGGCATTACCTAGTAATTGTAGCCATGGATGTCATTCAACGCAAGGAAAGCATCTAAGCCCCCTTTAAATGCAGGTATAGAGTTTGCCATAACGACTTCCTGTGGCAATGCATTCCACATCTTAATCACTCTTACTGTAAAGAACCCTTTCCTAAATAAATGGCTAAAACGTTTTTCCTCCATGCGCAGATCATGTCCTCTAGTCCTTTGAGAAGGCCTAGGGACAAAAAGCTCATCCGCCAAGCTATTATATTGCCCTCTGATGTATTTATACATGTTAATTAGATCTCCTCTAAGGCGTCTTTTCTCTAGACTAAATAAACCCAGTTTATCTAACCTTTCTTGGTAAGTGAGACCTTCCATCCCACGTATCAATTTTGTTGCTCGTCTCTGCACCTGCTCTAAAACTGCAATATCTTTTTTGTAATGTGGTGCCCAGAACTGAATTCCATATTCCAGATGTGGCCTTACTAGAGAGTTAAACAGGGGCAATATTATGCTAGCATCTCGAGTTTTTATTTCCCTTTTAATGCATCCCAAAATTTTGTTAGCTTTAGCTGCAGCGGCTTGGCATTGAGTACGATTATTTAACTTGTTGTCGATGAGTACTCCTAAGTCCTTCTCCAAGTTTGATGTCCCCAACTGTATCCCATTTATTTTGTATGGTGTTAGACCATTGGTACGACCAAAATGCATGACTTTACATTTTTCAACATTGAATTTCATCTGCCATGTATGTGCCCATATAGCCATCCTATCCAGATCCTGTTGCAATATAACACTATCTTCCTTAGAGTTGATGATTCTGCACAATTTTGTATCATCTGCAAAAATAGCAACATTGCTCACTACTGTATCCACTAGGTCATTAATAAATAAATTGAAGAGCACTGGACCCAGTACAGACCCCTGTGGGACCCCACTGCTAACAGTCTCCCATTTTGAGTATGATCCATTGACCACAACTCTTTGTTTTCTGTCCATTAGCCAGTTCCCTATCCATGCACACAGACTCTTCCCCAGTCCTTGCATCCTCATCTTTTGCACCAGACTTTTGTGGGGAACAGTGTCGAATGCCTTAGCAAAGTCTAAGTATATCACATCTACAGCATTCCCAATATCCATATTAGCATTCACTACCTCATAAAAGCTGAGCATGTTAGTCAAACAGGACCTGTCTTTAGTAAACCCATGTTGATGCTGAGAAATAAGATTATTTTCTACTATGAAGTCATGTATAGTATCTCTTAGTAACCCCTCAAATAGTTTGCATACAACTGATGTTAAGCTTACAGGTCTATAATTTCCTGGATCTGATTTTTTGCCCTTCTTAAATAATGGGAAAACGTGGGCTGTACGCCAATCCACTGGGACTCTGCCAGTTGCAAGAGAGTCACAAAAGATAAGATAAAGGGGTTTATCTATAACTGAACTTAATTCCCTTAGGACCCGAGGATGCATGCCATCCGGGCCAGGTGCCTTGTCTATTTTTAATTTATTTAGTCTTGCCTTTACTTCTTCCTGCGTTAAGTATTTAATATTACAGTTAGAAGATTGAGACTCTTCCGCCTCTGTAATTTGCAACAGTGCTGTTTCCTTTGTAAAGACAGAAGCAAAGAAAGCATTTAATAACTCTGCCTTACCTTGGTCATCCACCATTGAGTTCCCACCCTCATCCTTTAGGAGTCCTATACAGTCAACCTTTCTTTTTTTAGAGTTGATGTACTTGTAAAACTTTTTTGGGTTAGATTTGATATCCCTAGCGATTTGATTTTCAGCTTCGATCTTTGCCAGCCTAATTTCTTTTTTACAATTTTTATTGCACTCCTTATAATTGCTTAGTGCAGCCTCGGTCCCCTCCTGTTTTAGGACCTTATAGGCATTCTTTTTCCTCTTCATTTTATCTTTAACCTTTCTATTCATCCATAGAGGCCTTTTTTTATTCCTAGACATTTTGTTTCCATATGGGATATACATACTACAATATTGATTGAGAATACGTTTAAAAGCTTGCCATTTCCCTTCAGTGTCCTCCCCTTGTAGTACATTATCCCAGTTCACCAAACTTAGTGCCTGCCTGATTTGATTGAACTTTGCTTTTCTAAAATTCATAGTTTTAGTGGTCCCGCTGCCCCGTGGCCTATCAGTCACCAGATCAAACGTTATCATGTTGTGATCACTATTTCCCAAATGTTCTTGAACCTGCACATTTGATACATTATCTGGTCTATTCGAAATGATCAGATCCAGTAACGCATTCCCCCTAGTTGGTTCCGTTACCATTTGAGTCAAGTAATTGTCCTGTAGTGCTGCCAGAAATCTGCTGCTTTTACCAGAATGGGTAGCCTCAATACCCCAGTCAATGTCTGGAAAGTTGAAGTCGCCCATAACTATGACCTCATTTTTACTTGCCGCTTTTTCAATTTGCTGTAGTAATTGCAGTTCTGCAGCTTCATTAATATGAGGTGGTCTGTAGCATACCCCAATAAGCAATTGGCAACTTTTATTTCCACCATGAATATTTACCCAAACGGAGGTAAAGGTGACCCCCATACTTTTATTTAGTGAGTAAGGTCTACATTTCTAGACTTATAGCCGAGTATAGCCCTGTTTTCTATTACAGTCAATGCTAGTTTCAATCAAGTTCAACAAACAAATTAAATGATTTTATTTTTTTTAATCGAAAAAATGTGGATTCGCCTGTTTTAATTACCAAAAAGACCAGAGCCAATCTCTTCATATGAAAATTGAATGGTAGTTAAATTAAATGAAAATCACCACATGTATAAGCATCTACTGATGTTAATTTGTTTTTCTTTTTTTTGCTGTTTGTGTTCCTGTCCTTACTTTCTGTCACTTCCTGTCTTGAGCCCACAGGACAAGAACTGGTGATCACGGTTAGCTGGAACTTTGCGCAGTCAGTTTAGAACGGACATGGCATTTGTCTAATAGCATGGACATATCCATTATGGTCTGTTCCACAAATCCAACTTTTCTAGGCTGTATTGTGAACCTTACCTCACTATTGTTCCGCTAGAAAGGTATGTGTAAATATATATACCAGATTGCAGTACAAACATAAAAAACAATATACACATTAGGTATGTACAAATATATACAATATACACACTAGATTGCTGTACAAAATCAATAGGCAAAGACAAAGTCATGGGCTAGCCGCTAGCAAATACCAAAGAACAAGTCAGGACAGATAAAAGGATTTCAGGTGAGTACTCGGAAGGCTGGCCATTAATATTATTATTTATTGGATTTCTATAGCGCCAACATATTACACAATGCTAATATTGGGGAGAAACAGACTGGCACTAAATGCGGGTAGACTGACCCTGGGTTCACCGGATTGCGTACTCCATACTTCAACGTGCTCTCAGAAATATTCAGTTGCAAATGAGAAACAGGAGGAACAAAGGCACTGTTGTTGCAAAATGAGGTACCTTTAATCCACGGTGCAGTGACACAGCGGGGTATACAGTAGTGGTGAGGGGATGCCTGACAGCTGTTTCGCTAAGAAAGCTTCTTCAGAGGCAAAATTGCCGAAGCTGAAGCAATATCTGTTCATGATTTCCTCCTCTATGAGGTATGGGAATCAGTTTTAAGCCCAAGAATTGCAAGGTATCTGCGCTGCCACTGTGATACTCACGCATATGCTGGATGAATCCTCCTGCACCCACCCAATACCACAACAAAAAACCTTTTGGCAGAGCCTACTGAGACAGGGAGTGGGGAAAGGGTTCATTACCAAGCGGATAGGGGAGGGACTTTTGCTCGAACACCCAAGGAAGCCTGTTTGGTATTTTCTGCCCAAGCTCCACAAGGACCCCTCTCCTCCGGGGTGTGCAATTGTGGCAGCCTGGGGTTCACAGGGATTCACTTACTGAACATTTGTCCAAATCTTTGGACTACCAATTGATACCTTTTCTTGGGGTGGTTTCTTGGGGTGGTTCGCACCCACCTGGCCGACACCTTGGATACCCTGGGGAGGATTGGGGGTGTGGAGCTTGGGGAGAACGAGATCTTGGCATCGATTGATGTAGTCAATTTGTACACTCGTATTCCCCAATCCCAGGGGATTCAGGTGGTTGGAGAACTATTACTTGAATGTGGTGAAGATGGTCTTTGGGTAGACTATCTGATGCAGTGCCTCAACTTTGTTTTGTCTCATATTTTTTTATTTGATAACAGATGGTATCACCAGCGATCCGAAGTGGCCATGGGAACGCCTGTAGCTCCCACATTCTCCAACCTTTTCCTATGGGTCTGGGAGAAAAAAATACATCTTTGTGACCACCAACCCCTTCAAGGAGAAAATTGGCCATTGGTATCGGTATGTGGACGATGTAGTTCTGACATGCAGGGGTACGGTAGGTGAATTTGAGGATTACCTCACACACATCAATTTCAATGACCT
This sequence comes from Hyperolius riggenbachi, assembly GCF_040937935.1. Classification (NCBI taxonomy): domain Eukaryota; kingdom Metazoa; phylum Chordata; class Amphibia; order Anura; family Hyperoliidae; genus Hyperolius; species Hyperolius riggenbachi. The sequence continues at coordinate 86,138,500 of NC_090654.1, forward strand.
CAACATGCAGTTTACAGGAGTGTTGACTAACCCCACTGTTTTTTCTTGACCTGGAACTATATGTTGAGGATAGCTGCATATGCAGCAGGGGACACCGAAAAGACACTGCCACTAGAGTTGGGCCGAACGGTTCGCCTGCGAACGGTTCCATGCGAACTTCAGTGGTTCGCGTTCGCGTCCCGCAGGCGAACCTTTGCGGAAGTTCGGTTCGCCCCATAATGCACATGGAGGGTCAACTTTGACCCTCTACATCACAGTCAGCAGGCCCAGTGTAGCCAATTAGGCTACACTAGCCCCTGGAGCCCCACCCCCCCCTTATATAAGGCAGGCAGCGGCGGCCATTACGGCCACTCGTGTGCCTGCATTAGTCAGAGTAGGGCGAGCTGCTGCAGACTGTGTCTCAGGGAAAGATTAGTTAGGCTTAGCTTGTTCCTGTCTGGCTGCATACCTGTTCTGTGAACCCACCACTGCATACCTGTGCTGTGAACCCACCACTGCATACCTGTGCTGTGAACCCACCACTGCATACCTGTTCTGTTCAGTGGACCCGCCACTGTATACCTGTTCATTGAACCCACCACTGCATACCTGTGCTGTGAACCCACCACTGCATACCTGTGCTGTGAACCCACCACTGCATACCTGTGCTGTGAACCCACCACTGCATACCTGTTCTGTTCAGTGGACCCGCCACTGCATACCTGTTCTGTTTAGTGAACCACCACTGTATACCTGTTCTGTTTAGTGAACCTGCCACTGCATACCTGTTCTGTTCAGTGAACCCACCGCATCAGTGCGCATACCTGTGCAGTTAAGTGAACCCGCCACTGCATACCTGTTCTGTTCAGTGAACCGCCACTGTATACCTGTTCTGTTTAGTGAACCCGCCACTGCATACCTGTTCTGTTCAGTGGACCTGCCACTGCATACCTGTTCTGTTCAGTGAACCCACCGCATCAGTGCGCATACCTGTGCAGTTAAGTGAACCCGCCACTGCATACCTGTTCTGTTCAGTGAACCGCCACTGCATACCTGTTCTGTTTAGTGAACCGCCACTGCATACCTGTTCTGTTTAGTGAACCCGCCACTGCATACCTGTTCTGTTCAGTGAACCCACCGCATCAGTGCGCATACCTGTGCAGTTAAGTGAACCCGCCACTGCATACCTGTTCTGTTCAGTGGACCCGCCACTGCATACCTGTTCTGTTTAGTGAACCGCCACTGTATACCTGTTCTGTTTAGTGAACCCGCCACTGCATACCTGTTCTGTTTAGTGAACCGCCACTGTATACCTGTTCTGTTTAGTGAACCTGCCACTGCATACCTGTTCTGTTCAGTGGACCCACCGCATCAGTGCGCATACCTGTGCAGTTAAGTGAACCCGCCACTGCATACCTGTTCTGTTCAGTGGACCCGCCACTGCATACCTGTTCTGTTTAGTGAACCCGCCACTGCATACCTGTTCTGTTCAGTGAACCCACCGCATCAGTGCGCATACCTGTGCAGTTAAGTGAACCCGCCACTGCATACCTGTTCTGTTCAGTGGACCCGCCACTGCATACCTGTTCTGTTTAGTGAACCACCACTGTATACCTGTTCTGTTTAGTGAACCCGCCACTGCATACCTGTTCTGTTCAGTGGACCCGCCACTGCATACCTGTTCTGTTCAGTGAACCTACCGCATCAGTGCGCATACCTGTGCAGTTATGTGAACCCGCCACTGCATACCTGTTCTGTTCAGTGAACCGCCACTGTATACCTGTTCTGTTTAGTGAACCCGCCACTGCATACCTGTTCTGTTCAGTGGACCCACCGCATCAGTGCGCATACCTGTGCAGTTAAGTGAACCCGCCACTGCATACCTGTTCTGTTCAGTGGACCCGCCACTGCATACCTGTTCTGTTTAGTGAACCCGCCACTGCATACCTGTTCTGTTCAGTGAACCCACCGCATCAGTGCGCATACCTGTGCAGTTAAGTGAACCCGCCACTGCATACCTGTTCTGTTCAGTGGACCCGCCACTGCATACCTGTTCTGTTTAGTGAACCGCCACTGCATACCTGTTCTGTTCAGTGGACCCGCCACTGCATACCTGTTCTGTGAACCCGCCACTGTATACCTGTTCTGTTCAGTGAACCCACCGCATCAGTGCGCATACCTGTGCAGTTAAGTGAACCCACCTACCTACGTGAGTGCACGCAGTGTGATATACCACTCCGTGCATACCCGATATGGACAAAACAGGTAGAGGAAGAGGTAGTGGCAGAGCCAGAGGAAGGCCACCCGGCAGGTCTGCGCGAGGTCGTGTAAATGTAATTTCGTGTGGACCTGGCCCACAGTACAGTGCTCGGAAGAAGGCACGTCCCATCACCTCCCAAGATTGTCAGGACGTGGTTGAGTATTTAGCGACACAGAACACCTCATCTTGCTCAGCCACCAGTGCTACTACTTGCACCACTTCCGCTGCATTTGACACTTCGCAAGAATTATTTAGTGGTGAAATCACTGATGCACAGCCATTGTTGTTACAGCCAGATGAATTTTCACCAGCTCATATGTCTGAGTTACGCGGCAACATTATGGATGTAACGTGTAAGGAGGATGAAGGACCTACTGATGTTGGTGCATGTTTGGATTTGTCTGAGGCAAGCGAAGCTGGGCAGGATGATTACGATGATGACGATGATAGGGATCCTCTGTATGTACCCAATAGAGGAGATGAAGAGGGGGACAGTTCAGAGGGGGAGTCAGAGAGTAGGAGGAGGAGAGAAGTTGCTGAAAGAAGCTGGGGCAGCTCTTCGTCAGAAACAGCTGGTGGCAGTGTCCGGCACCATGTATTGCCACCTATGTACAGCCAGCCAACTTGCCCTTCAGCATCAGCTGCTGAGGTCCCCATAGTGCCCACATCCCAGGGTGGCTCAGCGGTGTGGAAATTTTTTAATGTGTGTGCCTCAGATCGGACCAAAGCCATCTGTTCGCTCTGCCAACAAAAATTGAGCCGTGGAAAGGCCAACACTCACGTAGGGACAAGTGCCTTACGAAGGCACCTGGAGAAAAGGCACAAACAGCAATGGGATGGCCACCTGAGCAAAAGCAGCAGCAGCACACAAAAGCAAAGCCACCCTCCTTCTCCTCTTCCTCCTCCATCAGGTGCATTATCTGCTTCTGCCGCTTTCTCCCTTCCACCTTCACAGGCACCCTCCTCCACTCCGCCTCTGCCCTTGAGCGGTTCCTGCTCCTCTGCCCACAGCAGCAGTCAGGTGTCCGTGAAGGAAATGTTTGAGCGGAAGAAGCCAATTTCGGCCAGTCACCCCCTTGCCCGGCGTCTGACAGCTGGCGTGGCGGAACTGTTAGCTCGGCAGCTGTTACCATACCGGCTGGTGGACTCTGAGGCCTTCCGTAAATTTGTGGCCATCGGAACACCGCAGTGGAAGATGCCAGGCCGCAATTATTTTTCGAGAAAGGCCATACCCCAACTGCACCGTGAAGTTGAGAGGCAAGTGGTGTCATCTCTTGCGAAGAGCGTTGGGTCAAGGGTACACCTGACCACGGATGCCTGGTCTGCCAAGCACGGGCAGGGCCGCTACATTACCTACACAGCCCATTGGGTGAACCTGGTGGTGAACGATGGCAAGCAGGGCGCAGCGGACCAAATTTTGACACCTCCACGGCTTGCAGGCAGGCCTCCTGCCACCTCCTCTCCTCCTGCTACATGCTCTTCGCTGTCGTCCTCCTCCTTGGCTGAGTGGCAGTTCTCCTCTCCAGCTACACAGCCCCAGCTCCGCAGGGCCTATGCTGCATGCCAGGTACGACGGTGTCACGCCATCTTAGACATGGCTTGTCTCAAAGCGGAGAGTCACACTGGAGCAGCTCTCCTGGCTGCTCTTAAGAAACAGGTGGATGAGTGGCTGACCCCGCACCACCTGGAGATAGGCAACGTGGTGTGCGACAACGGCAGCAATCTGCTTGCCGCTTTGCATATGGGGAAGCTGACACACATACCCTGCATGGCACATGTCATGAATCTAGTGGTTCAAAGATTTGTGGCAAAGTACCCTGGCTTAGCGAATGTCCTGAAGCAGGCCAGGAAGTTCTGTGGGCATTTGAGGCGGTCTTACACAGCCATGGCACGCTTTGCGGAAATTCAGCGCAAAAACAACATGCCGGTGAGACGCCTCATTTGCGATAGCCCGACTCGCTGGAACTCGACCCTGCTCATGTTCTCCCGCCTGCTAGAACAGAAGAAAGCCGTGACCCACTACCTCTACAACTACAGTAGAATGAAACAGTCTGGGAAGATGGGGATGTTCTGGCCCGACAACTGGACACTGATGGAGAATGCATGCAGGCTCATGCGGCCGTTTGAGGAGGTGACCAACCTGGTGAGCCGCAGTGAGGGCACCATCAGCGACTTAATTCCCTACGCTTACTTCTTGGAGCGTGCTGTGCGTAGAGTGGCGGATGAAGCTGTGAATGAGCGTGACCAGGAACCGTTACGGCAGGAACAGGCATGGGACCAATTTTCATCAGACCCAGCTGTTTCCTCAACACCTGCGGCAGCACAGAGGGGGGAGGAGGAGGAAGAAGAGAAGTCGTGTTCAGAAGACGAATCAGACTCAGAGGATGATGAGCAAGGTGTTTCTTTGGGGGAGGAGGAGGAGGAGGAGGAGGGGACAGCGGCAGGAGAACAACCTCAGCAGGCATCGCAAGGGGCTTGTGCTGCTCAACCTTCCCGTGGTATTGTTCGCGGCTGGGGGGAGGAGGTTGACTTACCTGACGTCACTGAGGAAGAGCAAGAGGAGATGGAGGGTACTGGATCTGACTTTGTGCAGATGTCGTCTTTTATGCTGTCCTGCCTGTTGAGGGACCCCCGTATAAAAAACCTCAAGGGGAATGAGCTGTACTGGGTGGCCACACTACTAGACCCTCGGTACAGGCACAAAGTGGCGGACCTGTTACCAACTCACCGGAAGGTGGAAAGGATGCAGCACATGCAGAACCAGCTGTCAACTATGCTTTACAATGCCTTTAAGGGTGATGTGACGGCACAACGCCAGCAAGGTACCACTGCCACTAATCCTCCTCCCGTGTCCACGCAGTCAAAGACAGGACGCTCCAGCGATCTCATGGTGATGTCGGACATGCGGACGTTCTTTAGTCCAACGCCTCGCCGTAGCCCTTCCGGATCCACCCTCCACCAACGCCTGGAACGGCAGGTAGCCGACTACCTGGCCTTAAGTGTGGATGTAGACACTGCTGTGAACAGCGATGAGGAACCCTTGAACTACTGGGTGCGCAGGCTTGACCTGTGGCCAGAGCTGTCCCAATTTGCCATCCAACTTCTCTCCTGCCCTGCCGCAAGCGTCCTCTCAGAAAGGACCTTCAGCGCAGCTGGAGGCATTGTCACAGAGAAGAGAAGTCGCCTAAGTCACAAAAGTGTTAAGTACCTCACCTTTATCAAAATGAATGAGGCATGGATCCCGGAGGGCTGCTGCCCGCCCCAAGACTAAGTCAGTCCCCGCACATACAGCATCTCTGCCTGCACGCCGTGTGACTGGCTGCCTGGCCTGCCCCAAGAAGACTAAGTTGCTCCCAGTCCCTCCACACAGCATGTCTGCCTGCAGGCCGCTTGACTACCTTCTCCGCCACCACCAACAGGGTCCGGGACTCCAGGCGGATTGCTGAATTTTTTAGGCCGCTGCTAGCAGCGGCCGCTGTAATAATTTTTCGGGTGCGTGTACATGACTGCCTAATTTTTCTGGCTGCACTGCGGGCAGCTGCAACAACAAAAGAAAAGGCATGTACATGCGCCCATTCCCCTTCGTGATCATTACCTTGCCGTGGTGAAGGGGCTTGCGTATCACAATGGAGCAATGACCGGCGCCTAGATGAGTGTCTCGGGGGGCACACCCACGATAATAAGGTTGTTGCCTCATTGTGGTCAGACCAAATTTGATCAGCTGGACAGTCACTGTTCTGTCATTCAGCTACATCAGCCAGGTGACCATATGGGCTGTAAAGCCACCAAAACCTGCACTCTCGCCATGGTGCGCACCAGTAAAGCACGGCCGTCACTACACAAACAGCTGTTTGCGGTGCGTTACACGATGAGTTTGGTGTGTCAGTGTGAAGCAGTACCTTAATTACACTACCTGATTGATGTATACACATGCAAGATGTTTGAAAGCACTTTAGGCCTGTCATTTAGCATTCAATGCGATTTCTGCCCTTAAAACGCTGCTTTGCGTCAAATCCAGATTTTTCCCGGGGACTTTTGGCATGTATCCCACTCCGCCATCCCCCCCTCCAGGTGTTAGACCCCTTGAAACATCTTTTCCATCACTTTTGTGGCCAGCATAATTATTTTTTTTTTCAAAGTTCGCATCCCCATTGAAGTCTATTGCGGTTCGCGAACTTTAACGCGAACCGAACCTTTCGCGAAAGTTCGCGAACCCGGTTCGCGAACCGAAAATCGGAGGTTCGGCCCAACACTAACTGCCACCAATTCCGTGCTCCTCCAGTCAAGTTGCCACCCTCAAGCTATCCTCTATGGAGAGTTTGTCCGGTTCAAAACAAAACAACTTCAAGAGGGAGGATTTGATCCTCCAGAGTAAGGAGCTGGCAATCAGACTGTCCATTAAGGGATACAATATGAATGACCTAAATCAGGCCTTTTGAAGGGCGGATGCCCTTAAACGAGAGGAATTGATGATGAATAGAAAAAGGGCAAAAAAAGGGCAAGAACCCGGTGGACAATCGTTCACATGTGTTTTTGACTATTCACCAATGGCAGACAGAATTAAGGCCATAGTCCAGAAACATTGGTGCGAGTTTCAAACCAATGTGGGTCCACTTAGTATCGCTGGCCACAAACCGCTCATCTTCTTTAGGAGGGCGCGGACAATTGGGGATACGATTACCAATAGCGAGTTCAGGTCGGTGCATGAGCAGAACTGGTTGCAGAAACACATACCAGTTGGTAATTTTAGATGCGGAAATTGCAATCATTGTGCACAATTTAAAACTGGTAAGAGCGCACGTCTTGGCGCTAAAATTATTAGGTTCAACCAATTTTTGTATTGCCGATCTAAAAATAAGCTGTATGCAATAGTCTACTCATGCAACCGTTTCTCTATAGGACAGACCACCCAATGATCTGCACCCGATTCCAGGAACATGTCAATTCCATTGTGACAGGTGTGGGTGCAGGAAGATTCATCCAGGATATGCGTGAGTATCACGGTGGCAGCGCAGATTCCTTGCAATTCTTGGGCTAAAAACAGATTCCCATACCTCATAGAGGAGGAAATCATGAACAGATATTGCTTCAGCGAGAAGCTAGATTAATTTCTGAGACTGGAGCTTGTGGCCCTTTATGGGGTTAAATGAGAGAAACAAGCTCCATTGTTTTTTTATCTAAGTTTTAATGTATTTACTTTGCCTCTCTGATCTTTACCATTTTGAAGCTATCTTGTTCTTTAATCTAGAAGTTTATGTTACTCAACTATTGTCTATTATATGCTAGACGGTTGTGTCCCCTTGTATGTCTGTGGCGTATAGTTGATGATCACCATGACAACAAGCCTCTAACTGTGGCCGGCGCGCGGGCAGGCTGTAAGGCTAGGCCCAGTAAGCGATGACACGCAGGAAGCAGGGAGACTTTCCGCTCACCAATTGGTTGAAGCAGCATGTGTGTCACTTCCGGGGGTGGAGCCTATATGCCGGGACGCCGCTGCCGCTTTGTGTGGGCGTTGTACACTGCCAGGATGGCGGTAAGTGAAACTATTTAATGCCAGACATTACTTGGGTTAAGTTGTTCCTCAATTTTGACTCTGAAGAAGCTTTCTTAGCGAAACAGCTGTCAGGCATCCCCTCACCACCACTGTATACCCCGCTGTGTCAATGCACCGTGGATTAAAGGTACCTCATTTTGCAACAACAGTGCCTCTGTTTCTCCTGTTTCTCATATTACACGACGCTGTACAGTAAATACAGTAGGTTTACAGACAATGTTAATACAGACAACACAGTACAGGTAATGAGTAGTAAGACACACAATGCCAGGTCATGCACTGGAGTAGTAGTCGCAGTAATTCAAGTGGGCAGTGTTCACGATCAGGTAGGATACTAAAGGAGGGAGGGCGCTCCCAAAGGCATACAATCTAAAGGCCACATCCTGGCACCTGCTGGAAGGAGAACTGGAGCGTGTCCAGATGATTAGGTTGTAATTAGGTTGTAGAGACCTCTGCTGGCTGGAGGTGGAAGTCCACACATCGGATATCTGCAGGTGAGATCGGAAACTTTGAGTCACTCCCAGAGTAGTGTACAGTAGGAATGGTTAAATGATTTTGAGTTGATGCCTGATTATGCAAATTTATGCAGATTGAAAATTGATCAAATTTCACACAGGCAAGATTTGATTGGTCCATTTTCAAGCTGCATATATTTGCATACAAAATTAGCATAATCCTGGATCAACTCATTGGACATGTTTAGTGGACTGCCCCCTGCTAGTAGATGAGTAAAGTGCATCAGTCCTGCATACAGTGCCACCAGCAGTTAGAACAGCGCTGGGCAAACTACGCACTAGATCTCAAGCCCGCTGATTGGCAGCCGGATTCCTCTCCTCTCCCTCCTCCCTGCAGAGTTGCAAGTGGGCGGTGGGGATTTGAAACACACCTTGATCGCCAATTCCCGCGTCGTGTCCCGTGACGCGACGTCAGGGTGTGCCAGCGTATAACACGCTGGCTGCCATAATACACTGTAATACGCTGGCACGTCCCGAAGTCCTGTCAAGTGACTCCCTGTTGCCATGGAGATGCAGATGATGAAGATGAGTTTCAAATCCCCCGCAGCCCACTCGCAACTCTGCAGGGAGGGAGTGGGGTTGTAATTTAAGGAATGCGGCCCGTTGCCCACAGCGTGTGGCCTGGGCCGATTTAAGTTTGCCCAGCCCTCAGTTAGAACAAGTTCTCTTCAGGCCCCTTTTGACTCACTAGTGTAGGGCATGACGACAGGTGCTATGTCAAAGGAAATAGCTGAGTGTGCTGACAATATTAAGACCACATGGATTGTATGTAAGGTGTATTTTCACCCAAAATGGTGTTTACCATTCCAGTGTTTTTATTATTTTTTTATTTTTTTATTATTCTCACCTGTGGTGCTACTGACAATTTTATATGGTTTTGTGCTGATTTTTTTTTTCTTTTCTTTCCTATTTGTACCATTTCACCTCGAAGGGTTTTTAAAAATAATGAAAATGTATTTCATTTTTCTATGGGAATGTGTATAATAGGGTATTTGGATGTGGTTTTACTTTTTGGCCACAAGATGGAGATACAGAGTTAGGGCCCTTTTCCACTAGCGGCGTTTGCGATGCTGAATCGCAAAAACGCAAACCGCTAGCGATTTTACAATCGCTACGGTTTGCTTTTTAACATGGGAATCGCGGTAGGTCATTTCCACTACCGCGATTCGTTTTTGCGGGGAACGCGAACGCGCGGCGGAGCGATAATTGCCGCGATTTTGCTATGCAGTGCATAGCATAGCAAAATCGCGGCCGCAAACGTCGGGGGGAATCGCCGGTTTTGCGATTCAGCAATCGCTAGCGTTCAGCGTGAACGCTAGCGATTGCAGGTGGAAAAGGGCCCTTAGTGTGTTCTAAAAATAGAAACAGAACCAAGTGTTTGTATGTATTTATATTTGTGTAAATACAGGGACATAGATACTTGCTGGGGGAGGTGAAAAGGTTAAATTTCAAACTATACTGTATTTGTGTTGTATCCTTGAGGCTGGCAGCACGCTTGGCTTGAGTTTTCTGCATTGTGCATTTTTCAGTGCATTTTTGTATGCATTTGCGATTGCGTTTTCTAATATTAAGAGCTTTATTGAGCGAAATTGAAAAAGTACAAAAGATAACAGTATCAAAAAGCATAAAGCGAGTTATAAAGGCATGGATAGGTTCATAGCAGTATACATCCAGTTTCAATAATAGACAAATGTAGGTATCAATCTGCAGGTTAACTGGAAATTTCAAATTCAACAAGAGGAGTCTGATATCAAAATCTGATGTGTGCAGAAGGTGGGAGCGTAGAAGAGAGAAAGAAACAGAGGAATTGGAATAAGAGAGAAATAATAAAAGACGAAGATAAGGAGAGACAGAGTCCTGCATGAGAAGAAGGTTCGTAGGTCTAATGACCAGAGGGTATCGAGGAGTTATTACTGTGACCCAACCCTGTGTTGGAAATCATCTGATAATGTCACGCTGACCATGTTGTTATAGTGTATCTCTCAAGATTGTCCATTGCCGATAACGCTAACTCCTCCATGTCAGCTATCGCATCCACGCTGTGAATCCATTCTGAGATTGAAGGGGGAGTAGGAGATTTCCAGTGAGCTGGGATAAGTGCTCTAGCTGCATTGATCAGGTGAATTAGAAGTGATTTTTTTGTAAGCTCTGACGGAGGAGGTGGTGTCATGAAGCAGGAGACAGAAACTCCAATTACTGTACATCCGCACCAATGGATATAGAAGTGCTGTTATCACCCCTGGAGTCACAGGGATTCAATGTATAAGTTGGAAGAATCCGCACTGTCTTAAAATAAGTATTTATTCAAAGCTCTTTAAAAATGACATAGGCATAATGTCAGTGTGTGCTGGGTCACCATTGACGCACGGCATTTCGGATAACAAGCCTTCTTCAAAATAGTTCCAGTACACACTACAACAGTTCCTACAAACCATGCCAATTATATAAAACATCAGTGGACCTGATGGAAGACTACAACACGTTCAAATAATTTGCATATATACATATTAATTTCTAGTGGAGCCAGTCATAGTAATCCACATATACATGCCGAAAACAAATGTAAATAGATGAATCATTATATAGCTGGAGAGTCAAACACTTAAAGGGAACCTTAACTGAACGGGGGGTAAAGAGTTTTACTTACCTGGGGCTATTACCAGCCCCCTGCAGCAGTCCTGTGCCCTCGGCGCCGCTCTGGAATCCTCTGGTCCCCCGCTGTCACTTAGTTTCGTTTTTGACGACTCACCAGTCGCCGGCCGCCATGCGTATTATTGGACGCATTCACCAATGCAATTAGCGCTATTGCGGACCGCAACGCGTACAAAAATACGCGTTGCCGCATTCCGCACGCGTAGATATGCGGCAACGCGTATTTTTGTACGCGTTGCGGTCCGCAATCGCGCTAATTGCATTGGTGAATGCGTCCAATAATACGCATGGCGGCCGGCGACTGGTGAGTCGTCAAAAACGAAACTAAGTGACAGCGGGGGACCAGAGGATTCCAGAGCGGCGCCGAGGGCACAGGACTGCTGCAGGGGGCTGGTAATAGCCCCAGGTAAGTAAAACTCTATACCCCCCATTCAGTTAAGGTTCCCTTTAAGCCTGTCTGTAAATAGCGCTGTTTGCACTCACTCACGTCATAAGACATGGAAAAACACGTGTAGTAGACTTACCAAGTCATTGTGCTATAAAGCGCATCCACCTATTGCAGGGTCAGCCAGTCAAAACTGTGCCTACAAGGTCCGCTCAGGCTATTAGAAAGCCCTCTCCACCAGCCAATCAAATTAATAGCTACGGCGTCCGCGCTTAGAACTGTAGTGCTCGCTCTTTTTTACGGCGCCGGCCAATCGGGAATCAGCATCTGCTTACGCTGTCTAACAGACAACACTGACAACCAATCAGTGCAGTGCCTACAACGTCCACACTTGGAACTGCGGCACTCCCTCATCTCACCAGCCAACAAAGTGTGCGCTTACAACGTCCGCTTAAAGACTGATGTAAACAAAAGCACGGGGCCCGCCTACCTAAACCGTCAGCCAATGAAATAGCGGGCAACAACGTCCGCAAGACTTATCTGCACGGAGGCATTCCCCCTCCAAAACCTGTACTCTAAGTTGCGATAAGCTATGATTTTGGACTGTAAAATGTTCAGAAACTGACTGTAACGATCGGAATAACACAGAGAGGATCTGATCATCGGTGATCTTCAGTATCACCGAAAATACAGATATATACCCGATTATTGATGATCTGCAGTATCACCGATAATCAGATATATTTCTAACCTCTGGACACCTGAGTAATATGAGTGTTTGGTGCAACAGTAATACTTTGAGGAGAGCACCCGTATAGAGGGTGCAAGGCAGTAAGAGATACTGCTCAGAGAACAGGTTCCTTCCAATGGTCTGATGCTCCCCAAGAGGCGGAGCCAGGCTGAGAGTGGGAAGGACCAGAGAGTGAGTGACAGTAATGGTGAAGTGTCACTGACAGGTCTGTGAACTATCTCCAAACAGGGAAGACAGTTCTCGAGGTCGGACAGGCCAGGTCGGCAACAGACAGACAGATCAGATACAGAGACAGGAGACAGATTCGGAATCTTAAGACAAGCAGGGGTCAGCAACAGAGTATCAGATATTGCGAAGTACCAAATCAGAGATCAAGAGAGTGGTCAGGAAAGCAGAAAGTCATAACAGATAATAACAATGCCTAGTCTTAGGTGTGAGCTCCGTGATCATCAACACCCTGGAACTAGTCTGATATATAACAGAGTGATAATACAGTTCCCTAGTCTTGGGTGTGAGTTCCTTGATCATCAACACCCTGGAACTAGTCTGAAGTATAACAGAATGGTAATACAGTTCCCTAGTCTTGGGTGTGAGTTCCTTGATCATCAACACCCTGGAACTAGTCTGAAGTATAACAGAACGGTAATACAGTTCCCTAGTCTTGGGTGTGAGTTCCTTGATCATCAACACTCTGGAACTAGTCTGAAGTATAACACAGAAAATATCACAGATTCTGACAAGGTCTGAGTGCTACCACGTAGTGATCGCAACACCAGACACCAGAGAAATGACCAGCACCCAGTATATATACACCAGCGCTCACCGGCGCCTCACCTAAGTGCTGGACCAATGAAACCTGATAGAATGGTCAGCTGATCGGCTGGATCAGCTGACACCCTTCTGACTGTCATAAAGGCTCTGCCTCTCAGCGCGCGCGCGCGCGTGTCCTTCTGAACCTGTGTGGACTATCAGTCCCAGCCACACCAGACATGTGTTGTAATGTATCTGCTGGTTTGAACACAGGGCCAGCTGCACCGCTGTCAGAGCATGCAGCGGTTTCCCCGCGTTCAGCCATACTGCTAGTGGTAGGCCCATGCGTGCAAACCGCCGCTCCGTCAGGCTAGTGGATGCCATGTTGGACGCGGAATTAGCCGCCTTACTCTGAGTACTCGCGGCGGCTTTTCCGCGTTTTCTCACACTGACAAATCTATATTTTTATTTCTAATTTTAGATTTACGAGATGCTATCCTATCATGTAATGCCTGGGTGGTCTTCCCCACATAGCCCATCCGACAGGGGCACTTCAACATATAAATAACATACTTCAATTCACAAGTAAAAAAAAACTTGTATTTTAAATTTAGTGCCCCTACTGGGATGGGTAAAGACATCACCCTTACACACATAACTGCAGAGATGACAACCCAGGCATGGGAAAGTCCAATTCCTTACTGACCCCTGTTTCTTCTCTGTACCAATATCCCCCTTTACAAGTATGTCTCGCAAAGATGGTGCACGTTTGTAAGACATCAGGGGGTAACTGTGAAACTCTTGTACATATGGCAACCCCTCTTTAACATAGGCCAAAATTAAAGCTCTTCGACTGGAAGAGATTAGATATAAATTTCTGGCCAGGGGGTATCCAATTACTTGTCTAGAGAGTGGATATAAAATGGGGACTGGCAATGGTAGGAGACTTGGGTTACAAAAGAATGGAGTTCACTTTAGCGACAGGATATTGTGTGTTACAACCTATAATGTCTTATCAGATAGGATAGCAGAGGTGTAACTAAGGACCCCGATGCAAGTTTTACAATGAGGCCCCACAAGCACTCTATACATAACAATTGATACGGCGCACCAAAACCTGCCAATGGCAACTACAGTGTCAGAGGTGCAAGAAGGGGATGGGGGACAGCTTGTTAATGATTACCACTATTCAAAGTATCTATAGAAGTGATTATTATGAGCACATGACCAATAGAGAGCTAATACTGTAGTTGAAGGAGGCCCTTCGGGGCCCCTCTAGCCCAAGGGCCCCAATGCAGTCGTAACCTCTGCAACCCCGATTGCTACGCCCCTGGCAAGAATTATCAACAAATTTTGGCCTATGTTAAAAGAGGGGTTGCCATATGTACAAGAGTTTCACAGTTACCCCCTGATGTCTTACAAACGTGCACCATCTTTGCGAGACATACTTGTAAAGGGGAATATTGGTTCAGAGAAGAAACGGGTCAGTAAGGAATGGGACTTTCCCATGCCTGGGTTGTCATCTCTGCAGTTATGTGTGTAAGGGTGATACCTTTACCCATCCCAGTAGGGGCACTAAATTTAACCACTTTGTCCTCCTTGACGTATAAAAACGTCAAGGAGGACAGGCGCGCTCCCACGGCCGATCGCGCACGTGCACGCGCACTCCCGGCCGCGGGGTCGGTAGCCACGGAATCAATGTATCGGGCTAGGGAGCCCGATCATTGATTCCTCTCCCCCGCTGAAAAAGCGACAGCTTCTCTCGGAAGCTTCGCTCTTTCTGAAGCTGTGTCCCTCTAAGCGTACATTGTACGCTTAGAGTGACGTCATGTAAAAAAAATCGAGATTGCCATCTTGTGGCCAAAAAGTAAAACTACAAGTAAATGCCCAAAAACATTACAATACACCAATATTTCCCCAAATAAAACACTTTTATATCCCACCCTCCCAAAAATGCCCACATAAAATGTTTAATAAATAAAAACAAAAAAAACATTACTATAAAAAAAAACAACACATAAATATTTACCTAAGGGTCTAAACTTTTTAAATATCTATGTAAAGATGAAATATTTCTCTCTATTTTTTTTTATAAGCTTGTAAATAGTGATGTATGCAAAACGGAAAAAATGCTCTTTTATTTCCAAATAAAATATTGTCGCGATACATTGTGATAGGGACATAATTTAAATGGTGAAATAACCGTGACAAATGGGCAATAACAATACGTGGGTTTTAATTATGGAGGCATGTATTATTTTAAAACTATAATGGCCGAAAACTGACAAATAATGAATTTTTTCATTTTTTTTCTTATTCTTCCTGTTAAAATGCATTTACAGTAAAGTGTCTCTTAGCAAAATGTACCCCCCAAAGAAAGCCTAATTGGTGGCAGAAAAAACAAGATATAGATCAGTTCATTGTGATAAGTAGTGATAAAGTTATAGGCTAATGAATGGGAGGTGAACATTGCTCGGATGCATAAGCTGAAAACGACTGAGATGTTAAGTGGTTAAAATACAAGCTTTTTAAGTGCAGTGAACAGGTATGCAGTGACTGGTATTACAAATGTACAGCTGTCACACACACAGGTACCGTCAACAGGTGCAGCGACTGGTGGTGGTATATAAAACTGCGTGTGCTCACGTAGGTAGGTGCACTGAACAGGTGGGTACGCAGTGATTGGTATAACAAGCTGCCACACACACACACAGGTACTGTGAACAGGTGCAATGACTGGTGGTATTAACAATGCGTGCGCTCACATAGGTAGATAGGTAGGTAGGTAGGTGCACTGAACAGTGAACAGGAGCAGTTACAAATGTGCAGCTGCCTGTCACACACACACACAGGTAGTCACTCACTGAATGTGCTGGGCCTGGCAGTGGCACAGTAGGATTTACCACCAAGGGGCCAGAAGCCAGGTGCGACTGAGTGACAGGGCTGTATATAATGCAAATGGGCCACACACAAAAAAAAAAAATAGATCACAAGAACAAGATTAGCTCTCAAAAGAGCTGTTGAGGGGTGCTTTTTTAGCAATAAGAATCAGCAAGGAGCAAGCTATTAAGCCTACAAGAGCCTAACTAAGCTTTCTCTATATCTCTCTCTGCAGCAGCTCTCCCTTCTCTAATTACTGCAGGCACACAAGTGAGTGAAATGCCTGACGCTGCCTGCCTTTTATAAGGGGGGGGGGGCCTCCAGGAGGGAGTGTAGCCCAATTGGCTACAATGTGCCTGCTGACTGTGATGTAGAAGGTCAAAGTTGACCCTAATGATGTAGTATAGGGGTGAATCGAACTTCCGAAAAAGTTCACGGTTCTCCGCGATCGCGAACCACGGAAGTTCGCCGGCTAACCAGTCGGGCCATCTCTAAAATAGATCATCAAGTGGTCTGTGTGGCTGATATTGTAAGGAAACCCCTACCACAGTGTGATGTCATGACCATGGTCCTGACAGACTCAGTTTGCTGTCTGTGAGCCTTGTGGCATTGTGGGAAATAACGGCTTTTTCCAACTGCCAAGAAAGCAGTATCGCCCTCTGTGCATAGAACTCTCAGTAACAAACATTCCGCACAGAGAGTACCTGGCAGAGCTAAAGATAAATTTCAAAATGTAAATCAGGGAGAGGAAAGATTTTACAATGGGCAAACACTTACTAAATAATCTATAAATGAATATTGTAAAAAATAAACAATTTTATTCATTGTTATTTTTATTTCAACTGACTGATGTTTATATGGCTATTGCCATAAGAGTGCTAAGCTAATCTTATCTTATGTAATGTGCTAAGGCACCGCTAATGGTGATAGTTGCGTGCATGGTACAAGGTACAGGAACTTATCAGAGGGAAGGACCTTGCTGTGGTTGATCATTATAAACACATTCTGTAATTTTTGTATAAAAAAAAAAAATGCCAATCAATACTAGCAGTTCTATTATTGTGGCTTGTAGGAAAAAAAAGTTGTGCAAAGCGTTAATAGGAATGTGCACGCAATGTTCTTCAATGTTCTCAGCCCAAAGAACCTTGCTAATGATCGTCTCCACACCCCGTACTGACAAAGAGACAAGAACAGCAAATAAACAAGATGAACCCATCACAGATAAGGCTATATTAATAAATAAACAGTGCCAATTTGGATTAGAACACATTTTTATTTGTGTAAGTTTTTATTTTATTTTTGCTTTGAAAAAGCACAAAGCAGAACACTGTCAAGGATTAAACGGAACATCTCAAGATATTCCAAGAACACTAATACTTATATATCGAGGACCTTCTGGAAGTTAAGCAGCAGAACATGACGTTCTCATACAAGGGAGGTTTGTACTCATGTCATGGCTAACACGGTACAACACTCTACTGCTTATACAAGGGAGGTGAAATGGAACTGTTTAATTACATTATTGCTGCTAAGCACTCCCATAAAGGTGTGGGCAGTGAGACACCTACAGGTGATGTCACAAAATGCAGCCAATTCTTCTTACAAGAAATGTAGGCGCACAGCAACGATAGTATTGCATATAGAGCAGGGGTGTCAAACTCAAATACAAAGTGGGCCGAAAATGTACACTGGGACCTAGTCGCGGGCCAACCTCAATGTCTACTGGCCACCTGACTCCCTTATAAAGTTCCCAGATGTCTTATGGCTCCCCTCCAACCCCTACACAGTTCCCTGGTGTCTAGTGATTCCCCCTCCCCATACAGTTCCCTAGTGTTTAGTTATTTCCTGGTGATCTAGAGCTTCACCTCCAATATAGCTTCCCTGGTGGTCTAGAGTGGGCCAAACATAATGTGAAGTGGGGAAACCACTTGAGGGCAAAATGTAATGGCTCAGAGGGCCAGATTTGGCCCACGGGCCGGAGTTTGACAGGTATGATATAGAGTTATATATAAACAAAAGAGAGGGAGCACCGTTTTCAAAAAAGAGTATGCAGCGTGCCCATGGTCTCTCCCCAGGGCCTCCTGGGAAGTGCAGTCCAGATAAAACAGAAAGGACCGGCACCGCTGTCTTGTATCAAAGCTCTTTTAATAGCACCAAAGTGGCAGCACTGCTGCCACTTTGGTGCTATTAAAAGAGCTTTGATACAAGAAAGCGGTGCTGGTCCTTTCTGTTTTATCTGATATAGAGTTATAGGGAGCACTTTGACTCCAATACAGAAAAGGATTAAGCTGAAATGGGGCCCTAGGCAATATAGCATTGTTTCTGGCCACCACTGATGGTCAGGGCTGTGGAGTCGGAGTTGAAGTTGAGGAGTCGGAGCTATTTTGGGTTCCTGGTGTCGGAGTTGGAGTCTGTGGTTTTCTATACGTCGGAGTCGGATGATTTTCGTACCAAATCCACAGCCCTGGTAAGTATTAGACTAAGGAGTCGGAGTCGAGGAGTTTGAGCAATTTTGGGTACCTGGAGACGGAGGTTTCATAAACTGAGGAGTCGGAGTCAAAGTTGGAGTTGGAAGATTTTTGTACCGACTCCACAGCCCTGGGTGGTCACCTGGCTATTTTATTAAGATTTGGTGGGGGCTAGCATCCACCAGGCCCCTAGACTATCTCCAGGCCCTAGGCAACTGCCTAGGTTTGCCTTGTGGATGATACGGTGCTGTGTCCGACTGTGGTTCCCTAAATTTTGCACTGCCCAGTGTGCAGTAGGATTTTGTCCTGTCCTTACCTCAGAGTCCATGGTGGCCTAGAGGAGGAATAGTAATCCACGACACCCGAAAATGTGCCACTGAGCATGCGCATGAAGGCAGCACAATCAGACACAGTACTGGCTCTGCTCCAGTATACAGTGGGATGCAAAAGTTTGGGCAACTTTGGTTGTCTTCATGATTTTCCTGTATAAATCGTTGGTTGTTGCAATGTTGCTTATATAGCGTAACACACTGTACACTGCTGCAGTATCAGTAATATTGTCTCAAAACACTTAGTGAACTTAAATAAAAATAAACCCAATGAGTTTAACATACCTGGGTCTTCTACCAGCCCCCTGCACCCACCCTGTGCCAGCGCTGTCACTAAGTGATCCTTCAGTCTCTTGCAGCGCCCCTCTTTCATTTGGATGTGCGACCCCAGTCCGCACGCGTTCTGACCGTGCTCCCGTAGATGGATGCGCACTACAGGGAAATCTTTACTGCACACATGCAGAACGCTCCCAGCAATGAGAGTGTGATCAAAGCTCCGGCCTCGCATGTGTGGTAGCTATTGTTTTGCCAAGTCGTCCAGCCGAAAGAGAGGCGCTGCAGGGGGCTG
The DNA here is from genome assembly GCF_040937935.1 of Hyperolius riggenbachi. Lineage (NCBI taxonomy): Eukaryota > Metazoa > Chordata > Amphibia > Anura > Hyperoliidae > Hyperolius > Hyperolius riggenbachi. The sequence continues at coordinate 86,157,591 of NC_090654.1, forward strand.
TAGGATCGCTTAGTGATGGCGCCAGCACAGATCGGCTGCAGGGGGCTGGTAGAAGCCCCAGGTAAGTTCAACTTGTTTTGTTTTTGTTGTTGTTCGATTTGGGTTCCCTTTTAAAACTAGTCTGTTCCCAATCAAAGTAGCTTCCTCTGAAGCGGGTTGAGCCTGAGTGATGCATTAAGGCTTCCGCCGATCGTCTCTCTTCATCAGGCCTCTCAGATTCCTCCCACACCCCTTCACTTTTAATTCCTTCTCAGCGTTGTGGCTAATTACTCGTGGTAGCATTCGGCTGGTCTTATCTCTAATTGACTCACCCTTTTTCCCATTTTCAACCCTTTTACCTCTTAATACTCCTCTCTCTTGTTAGAGATTACCTCACCATCACTACCTCTCGTTATTTAATTGCATAATTTGCACAAGATAGGTTTTCTTATATATTATATACACATTCTGTGATAGTTTTGTTGGGATACATGATTATTGACCTGTGGAATATACTTTTGTACATTTATTTATCCATATATTATTCCTTTTTATCTATTTGTGGTGATGGCTTCTCATTGGCTTGTTACTTATGTATAAAAAATTCACTCATTTATGTACTTTTGAGAGACATTGCTTGTCCCCCTAGTTGGTGACATTTAATTGTTTTTATATACATATTTTGGTAATGTTTAATAAAGAATTGAATTATTTTTGATACTATTTAATTAGTCTGGTGCTTTGTGATTAGGGCACTCTTTCCTTGTTTGCTTCCCTTTTAAAACTAGTCTGTTCCCAATCAAAGTTAAGCACATGGGTAGTATTGTTTGTTAAGAGTTCAAGGTATTCTATCTGCATCATCATATACTGTATACTCTTGTATTGCCCACCCAAGAAAGAAGGTCTGATGTGAGTCAGTGCACAAGGCTACCTTCCATCGGTTTGCCTAAATCCATAGTTCCCAACTGTCCCTCTTTTGGAGGGACAGTCCCTCTTTGAGAGCCCTGTCCATCTTTCCTCTTCATTTGTCCCTCTTTCAGGACTGATGTACAGATCTATATTAACCACTTTGTCCTCCTGGACGTAGAGCAACGTCCAGGAGGCCATGCGCGCTCACGCGGCCGATCGCGTGTGCACCTGGCTGTGGATTGTTAGCTCAGGAATCAATGAATCGGGCCATGGTGCCCGATCACTTATTCCTCTCCCCCGCAGAAAAAGCGACAGCTTCTCTCAGAAGCCTTGCTTTTTCTGCCTCCTATGTCCCCCTACGTCCCTCTAAGCGTACATGTTACGCTTGGAGTGACGTCATGCAAACAAACCTAAGGTTGCCATCTTGTGGGCAAAAGTAAAACTACATCTACATTAAAAAAAAAAAATAAACACATATTTACAGTAAAAAAAAATTACTATTTACATCCCACCCTCCCAAAAATACCCAAATAACATGTTTAATAGTAGAAAAAAAATTACAATTAAAAAAACATATAAATATTTACTTAAGGGTCTAAACTTTTTAAATATCTATGTAAAGATGAAATATTTCTATTTTTTTTTTTATTATAAGCTTGTAAATAGTGATGGATGCAAAACGGAAAAGGGACGTATTTCCAAATAAAATATTGTCGCCATACATTGTGATAGGGACATGTAACGATCGGTGTAACACAGAGAGGGTCTGATTACGGGTGATCTGCAGTATCACCGAGAATGCAGAATATACCCGATTATTGATGATCTGCAGTATCACCGATAATCAGATATATCTACTAACCTCTGGACACCTGAGAGAGAAGTGAGTGATTGGGTGTAAAAGTAACACTAGTGGACTGTACCTAAGGAGTAGGTACAGAGGCAGTAAGGAATACTGCACAGAAGTATGCTCCTTCCGTACGCCTAGACTCTCCCGGGGGAGGAGCTAAGCAGAATGTGGGAAGGACAGAGCGTGAGTGACACCGCTGAGTGAGTGTCACTAACAGATCTGGGAACTGCCTCTAACAGTAAGGCTAGTTCTCGAGGTCGGCCAAGCCAGGTCGTCAACACACAGACAGATAAAGTACAGAATCAGAAGGCAGACACGGAATCCAATAACAGGCAGGGTCAGGCAACGGAGAATCAGAATAACGAGGTACAGAATCAGGAGGCAGGTACAGAGTCCAGGAACGAGCAGAGATTGGCAACAGGATATCAGAAATAGCAAGGTACAGGATCAGAGTTCAGAGGAATAGTCAGGCAGGCAGAAGGTCATAACAAATAATACAATTCAATATTCCTAAAGCTAAGGTGTGAGCTCCTTGATGTCAACACCTTTGGAAACTATGCTAGAACACAGAAACAGACAAGGCCTGAGTGCTACCACGTAGTGATCGCAACGCCAGACACCCGAGAAATGACCAGCACCCAGTATATATACTATAGCGCTCTCCAGCGCCACCCTTAAGTGCTGGGCCAATGAAAAGTGGTGGAAATGTCAGCTGACCGGCTTGGTCAGCTGACCTTCTTCTGGCTGTCATATAAACTCTGCCTCTCGGCGCGCGCGCGCGTCATTCTGAAGCTGTGTGGACTATCAGTCCCAGCCACACCAGTCACGCTTTGCAATGCCTCTGCTGGCCTGCACGCGGGGTGAGACGCACCGCTATTAGCGCATGCGGTGGCCTCCCCGTGCCTGGTCAGACTGTCAGTAGCAGGCTTGTGCTTCTGACGCGGCAGTTTCTCCGCGTTCCGCTATGCCAGCCGCGGAAAAAGCTGCCTCATCCTGCGTCCATGCGGCGGCTTTTCTGCGTTTCTTCACAGGACATAATTTAAACGGTGTAATAACCGGGACAAATGGGCAAATACAATACGTGGGTTTTAATTATGGAGGCATGTATTATTTTAAAACTATAATGGCCGAAAACTGAGAAATAATGAATTTGTTCAGTTTTTTTTTTTATTCTTACTGTTAAAATGCATTTACAGTAAGGTAGCTCTTAGCAAAATGTACAACCCAAAGAAAGCCTAATTGGTGGCGGAAAAAACAAGATATAGATCAGTTCATTGTGATAAGTAGTGATAAAGTTATAGGCTAATTAACCTGGGGGGCCTGGCCCTACCGCACTTCCAACTGTATTATTTAGCTGCCCAACTCACCTATGTTAGACGCTGGTTGCACTGTATTAGAGATGATGCCTCCCTTGATACCAAAGCCGATATAGCCCCTTCATATGAGTCACTATGTAACATTATATATAGGGGTAATACAGCTATACCCGAGGGAAATGCAATTTTGAGGGTCTCCATTAATATTTTTCAAAAATCCATGAAGGTTGTAGGTGAAAGAATTGATAGATGTTGTGGTGCAACCAGCGTCTGTCAGAATTCTCAACTATGGATGGGGTTTATTTTTGGGTCCAAAGAGGGGTAAAATACATCCATCAACTTTATCAGGATGGTGTTTTCAAAACGTGGTCCCAAATGGTATCTGAATTTCAGCTGCCTAGATACTCTAAATTTAGATACTTTCAAATTAGACATGCAGCTATGTCCCAATTTAAATCCTTACAAGTACAATTAACTACAGGTGTCATAGAAAGCTGGCTACTAGCCAAAGATGATGCAGGACTAATATCTAAATTCTACTCTAACCTTATCACCTGGGGAGAGGAAATAACGCGGGAAGAGTGGGCGGATTTTGCCGAAACGTATATGAAGACAGTTATATCCTCTAGGGACAAACTCATTCAACTACAATGGTTTCACCAGGTGTATTACACTGACTCCAGTTAAAATCTCGAAATTTGCTAGGGGTGCCAGTGATGTATGCTGGAGATGTGGACACAGCCCCGGCACCTTTCGGCATATGGTCTGGGAATGTGCTATAATACAAGCTTTTTGGCAGGAAATAGCATTTTTTATGAGTAATGTGCTAGAAATTCCTATGGTGTCCTCATATAAGGCATATTTGCTAGGCATGGTAGATGATTGGCCGTTAGCATAAAACAACCCTGGTTAGATTGCTGTTATTTTATGCCAAAAAAGCTATCACTCTTGAATGGAAACACTCCTCAGCCCCCTCCATCAACCTATGGAAGAAATTAATTAATAACGCCCTTCCTCTGTATAAGCTAACATGGATGGCTAGGGGGTCTTCAGTCAAATTTGAAAACATTTGGAAAAAATGGTTAGATACCTCAGAGTCAGCAGTCGACAACTTAGACATTAACCCACATATTCTAGACACTTTGTAATCTCCTAGCATGAGGGGATTGGCTTTGCTTTATTAAAATGTCGCTATGTGTATGACTCCATCATATATTCGTCTGCCTAAAGCACTCTAATTCATTCCATGGACTCTTACTTGTACTATATAGAACTTCTCATAAATATGTACTTGTATCTCGCAATTTAAGTCTGCAACTATATAACCTATACAACTGTACTTTCCATTTATTGTCAATGATTGGGGATAATGTTTTGTCTTGTTTTGTTTTATCTGTTCAATTGTTTAAAATCAATAAAAAGAATAAAAAAAAAAAAAAAAGTTATAGGCTAATGAATGGGAGGTGAACATTGCTCGGATGCATAAAGTGAAAACGACTGAGGGCTGAAGTGGTTAATAGATGTATTGTTCTACTGAAAAATGTGTTTAATTGATTCTAAAATGTACTACCACTGTAAAGTTTACCATTGTCTATGCCAGTGGTTCCCAACCTTTTCCGGCCCGGGGAACACTCTCTGACCAAATTTTTCTCCGGAGATCGGGGGGGTGCTACGGCGCGGGTGTTTGCGCGACCTAGTGGACAGTGCCGTGCGCAGCAGGCTATGGGGGGGGGGGGGGGGGCTGGGGTGTGGCTGCATAGCTAGCATAGTTGCCCCAGTATAGGGAGTTTAGTTGCCCCAGTATGGCTGGTATAGTTACCCCAGTATAGTGCCCCAGTATAGCTAGTATAGTGCCCCAGTATAGTGCCCAGTATGGGTAGGTAGTGCCCCAGTATAGCTAGTATAGTGCCCAGTATAGGTAGGTAGTGCCCAGTATAGCTAGTATAGTGCCCAGATAGCTAGTATAGTGCCCAGTATAGCTAGCATGGTGCCCAGTATAGCTAGTATAGTGCCCAGTATAGGTAGGTAGTGCCCCAGTATAGTGCCCAGTATAGCTAGTATAGTGCCCAATATAGCTTCCTAGTATGGGTAGGTGTGCCCCTCCCCCTCCGCGACCACCGCTCCTGTTACCTTATCATGAGCGGGCGGCCGCTTGTCCGATTAGATTCCTCCGTAGTAGCCGCTCTCCTCTGTGGCATCTCCTATTACAGCAGCGCGCTCGGCGGCTGCTGTGATGAGCAGGAAGCGGTACAGAGGCTTCCTGTAGCGGCGATATGCATCGCCGTTACCATGGGAACCGCTGTACCGCTTCCTGGTCATCACAGCAGCCGCCGAGCGCGCTGCTGTAATAGGAGATGCCACAGAGGAGAGCGGCTACTACGGGGGAATCTAATCGGACAAGCGGCCGCCCGTTCATGATAAGGTGACAGGAGCGGCGGCCGCGGGGAGGGGAGGAGCGAGAGGCCAGACCTGAACGGCACACCAGGCAACATCCCGCGGCACAGCGGAACACCGGTTGAAAAACGCTGGTTTATGCGACATAAAGGTCACATCCACAGAGGCTGTAGAAAACACATTAACAAGGTACTCGCCCATGAAGAAAATACCCTATATCCCCATCTAGTGGGCATTTTTCAGAATATTAATCCACAGCTAAATATTTACAATCAAACTTCACCCAGTCATCCATTATTCATAGGATCTACAATCTAAAATATATAGATATCCTCAATAGCATATCATTTGTCATTTCAAAAAAACTTTTAAGATCCCTATTTAATCCCTTAGGGTGTAGGGTATTCAGAGTGTAGATCCAATGACTCTCCTTCCTATATAAAATAGTAGTAGCAGTAGGGTATTGTACCGTGTTAGCCATCAGTAAAAGCAAGAAGTTTTAAATCAGGATGATACCATTTATTGGCTAACTACAAATGAATAAGAATAAACAAGCTTTTGGCCTTGCAGCCTTCCTCAGGTTTACATCCTGTTAGTTTGCAAGCTGGTGGTACAGACAGCTTATATACATGCAACATCAAAAGGGAAAACAGATATTTTTTCAAGCATAAATACGTCATTAAGATGCCTTAAAGAGAACCCGAGGTGTGTTTAAAGAATGTTATCTGCATACAGAGGCTGGATCTGCCTATACAGCCCAGCCTCTGTTGCTATCCCAAACCCCCCTAATGTCCCCCTGCACTCTGCAATCCCTCATAAATCACAGCCATGCTTTGAGGCTTTGTTTACATCTGTAGTGTCAGTCTCAGCTGCTCCCCCGCCTCCTGCATAGCTCCGGTCCCTGCCCCCGTCCCTTCCCTCCAATCAGCAGGGAGGGAAGGGATGCAGGCGGGGACTGGAGTTCTGCAGGAGGCGGGGAGAGCAGCAGACTGACACTATAGAGATAAACACAGCCAGCTCTGACAAGCTGTTTGTCAGCAGCGTGGCTGTGATTTATGAGGGATTGCAGAGTGCAGGGGGACCTTAGGGGGGTTTGGGATAGCAACAGAGTCTGGGCTGTATAGGCAGATCCAGCCTCTGTATGCAGATAATATTCTTCAAACCCACCTCGGGTTCTCTTTAATACAAACAGACCATCTAAATGGGGTAAGATAAGGATCCTTGTTTACTCCATTGCTCACAGACCTGGTATTTAGGATTGACCCAGAGGTATCGTAAATTCTTAGTTCACAAGTTCAGCTAGAGTGGCTGAGACAGTTCATATATCATCAATCTCATACCAATATAGAAAGTTGTTGTCCTTATTCAAACCCTTCTGCACAGCTTTGAACCAATTTATAAATTTTGTTTCTGCTATTAATCGGTCATTTGACGTTTTGAAGCCACCCTCCAGGGCAGTGACACAAAGATCATCCATGCTGTGTCCGTTGGACCGAAAGTGTGTAGCAACTGGGAGTCCAGATTTGGTATCATTAATAGTGTGCCTGTGTCCATTCATATGTTTGCGCAGTGTTTGTCCAGTTTCTCCCACGTACATAACATTGGGGCATTTAGCACACATGATCAGATATACCAGATTGGTGGACCCACAGGAAAATTTACCTTGTACTTTGTACTCCTGTTGTGAACCTGGTATCGTTACCCTGTCAGTGGAGTAAATGTGTCTGCAGGTCCCACATATTTTTTGTCGGCAGGGTGATGTTCCGTTTTGTTGAGGCCTATTCAAAGAGCTCCTGACAATCATCTGTTTTAGATTGTGTGGTTACCGATATGACAAGAGTGGAGGTTTAGGGAATATCGTTCTCAGTCTGTGATCCTTGTGTAAAATGGGATGAAGTTCCTTAGCAATCCTCCTTAAGATTTCCAGGTGTGGGTTGTAGGTGACAACCAAAGGGACACGTTCCTCTTTCTGGTTTTGCTTATATTTCAGGAGTTCAGTCCTGGGGATGTTGCTGGCTTTCCTGATTTGGGCCTCAGCCATGGGAGTACTGTAACTTTGTTTAATGAAAGTGTTCTTAAGGTGATCCAGGTGCTTGTCTCTGTCCATCCTGTCAGAACAAATCCGGTTGTACCTTATAGCTTGGCTATAAATTATAGAGTTCTTAATGTGCTTGGGATGAAAACTGTCATATCTTAGGTATGTGGGACGGTCTGTAGGTTTGCGATACACAGAGGTTTGTATGTTGTTACCCCTGATGTATATGGTGGTGTCCAGAAAGTTAATCTCTGTGTGAGAGTAGGTAAGCTTCAATTTGATTGTAGGATGGAAGGCATTTAAGTTCCTGTGGAACTGGAGAAGATCATCCTCACTTGCGGACCAGATGATTAAAATATCATCAATGAAGCGGAAGTAGGCCAAGGGTTTTATGCCACATGCATTGAGGTATTCCTCTTCGATTTTGGCCATGAATAGATTTGCATACTGTGGAGCGAATCGCGAACCCATTGCCACGCCCATCTGCTGTAAATAGAGGTCCTGTCCAAAAGTGAAATAATTATGAGTGAGAATGAATTTGATCAGTCCAGTAATAGGCTTTACAGGTATGCCCTGACCCTGAAGATATTTACGGCAGGCCGCAATACCATCATCATGGGGAATGTTCGTGTTCAGGGACTCCACGTCCATCGTGGCCAGTATGGTTCCCTCAGGTACTGGGCCGATGGCTGTCAGTTTGTTCAGGAGGTGGGTGGTATCCTGTAAGTAGCTGGGTCTTTTACAGACAAGAGGTTTCAAGATGTTTTCCAGCCACCCTGAGATGTTCTCTGTAAGAGTTCCGCTCCCTGAGATTACCCAGGCAGGCCCACAATCTCAGGGAGCGGAACTCTTACAGAGAACATCTCAGGGTGGCTGGAAAACATCTTGAAACCTCTTGTCTGTAAAAGACCCAGCTACTTACAGGATACCACCCACCTCCTGAACAAACTGACAGCCATCGGCCCAGTACCTGAGGGAACCATACTAGCCACGATGGACGTGGAGTCCCTGTACACGAACATTCCCCATGATGATGGTATTGCGGCCTGCCGTAAATATCTTCAGGGTCAGGGCATACCTGTAAAGCCTATTACTGGACTGATCAAATTCATTCTCACTCATAATTATTTCACTTTTGGACAGGACCTCTATTTACAGCAGATGGGCGTGGCAATGGGTTCGCGATTCGCTCCACAGTATGCAAATCTATTCATGGCCAAAATCGAAGAGAAATACCTCAATGCATGTGGCATAAAACCCTTGGCCTACGTCCGCTTCATTGATGATATTTTAATCATCTGGTCCGCAAGTGAGGATGATCTTCTCCAGTTCCACAGGAACTTCAATGCCTTCCATCCTACAATCAAATTGAAACTTACCTACTCTCACACAGAGATTAACTTTCTGGACACCACCATATACATCAGGGGTAACAACATACAAACCTCTGTGTATCGCAAACCTACAGACCGTCCCACATACCTAAGATATGACAGTTTTCATCCCAAGCACAGTAAGAACTCTATAATTTACAGCCAAGCTATAAGGTACAACCGGATTTGTTCTGACAGGATGGACAGAGACAAGCACCTGGATCACCTTAAGAACACTTTCATTAAACAAGGTTACAGTCCTCCCATGGCTGAGGCCCAAATCAGGAAAGCCAGCAACATCCCCAGGACTGAACTCCTGAAATATAAGCAAAACCAGAAAGAGGAACGTGTCCTTTTGGTTGTCACCTACAACCCACACCTGGAAATCTTAAGGAGGATTGCTAAGGAACTTCATCCCATTTTACACAAGGATCACAGACTGAGAACGATATTCCCTAAACCTCCACTCTTGTCATATCGGCAACCACACAATCTAAAACAGATGATTGTCAGGAGCTCTTTGAATAGGCCTCAACAAAACGGAACATCACCCTGCCGACAAAAAATATGTGGGACCTGCAGACACATTTACTCCACTGACAGGGTAACGATACCAGGTTCACAACAGGAGTACAGAGTACAAGGTAAATTTTTCTGAAGGTCCACCAATCTGGTATATCTGATCATGTGTGTTAAATGCCCCAATGTTATGTACGTGGGAGAAACTGGACAAACACTGCGCAAACGTATGAATGGACACAGGCACACTATTAATGATACCAAATCTGGACTCCCAGTTGCTACACACTTTCGGTCCAACGGACACAGCATGGATGATCTTTGTGTCACTGCCCTGAAGGGCGGCTTCAAAACGTCAAATGACCGATTAATAGCAGAAACAAAATTTATAAATTGGTTCAAAGCTGTGCAGAAGGGTTTGAATAAGGACAACAACTTTCTATATTGGTATGAGATTGATGATATATGAACTGTCTCAGCCACTCTAGCTGAACTTGTGAACTAAGAATTTACGATACCTCTGGGTCAATCCTAAATACCAGGTCTGTGAGCAATGGAGTAAACAAGGATCCTTATCTTACCCCATTTAGATGGTCTGTTTGTATTAAGGCATCTTAATGACGTATTTATGCTTGAAAAAAATGTCTGTTTTCCCTTTTGATGTTGCATGTATAAAGCTGTCTGCACCACCAGCTTGCAAACTAACAGGATGTAAACCTGACGAAGGCTGCAAGGCCGAAAGCTTGTTTATTCTTATTCATTTGTAGTTAGCCAATAAATGGTATCATCCTGATTTAAAACTTCTTGCTATATAAAATAGAATCCGCCTTCTCAAGACATATACTTGGATTTAGGCTCATGATATTCAGCAACGTGGGTGGAAATAGGGGTCTTATCCCTCTTTTCCTCCTTAATTGAATCATTTATGCTCCTAATATGCTCCTGTATACGTGTTTTTAAGTCTCTTTTTGTTTTTCCAATATAGTATAGTCCACACGGACGTATCAATTGATACACAGTAGGAGTAGTATTGCAGTCAATACTGCTGTTAATTTTAAAATATTTAGTATTACTAGAATTGGAAAAGGTATCAGTCTCATTTACAAAAGGGCAAATGGAGCATTTACCACATTCATACCATTAGCATTGCGGGAAGTTGTTCCAGTTTTTGACCTATATTCAGAATGTACCAGTATGTCAGATAGATTTTTATTCCTCCTGGCAGTCAACTGCGGACGTGGTCCTACAATTCTGGCAATCTTGTTATCCTTCAATAATATGTGCCGGTATTTTTCCAATACTTCTTTTAGTCTATGGTCCTGGGAAATTCCTCCTCCTGATTCTTCATCTTTTTCCTTAACAATGATTGTCTATTAATGTGTAGAGCCCTGTACATAGCAATTTTTTAATAATTTTTGGGGATAACCTCTTGCCCTCAATGTAATTTTGAGATCTTGAGCTTCTTTTAAGTAATCAGAAATTGAGGAACAGTTCCTCCTAATCCTGAGGAACTGTCCTATTGGTACTGTACGTCTCTGTACGTTGTGAGAGCCACCTGTCGAGTGTGACAGGTGGTGTTTGCACCGTAGATGCTGCCATACATTATACAGCATACAGGGCAGTAATTCCCTTTTATGTCCAAGTGACTAAGGCTAGATTCACACTTGGTCTGTAAACGTATTCGTGGCTCCGTTTTTTCAGCCCGGATCAAAAACAGAGCTACGGATACCAATGTTAAAAAAAGCAGCTGTTTTGACAACTGTCAAAACATCTGTCTGCTCTCAGTGGGATCCATTTTAAAACCCAGAACAGACGGCCTGGATTTATTGAATTTTCCTGGACCCGGGATACATGGAGGGGAAGTGCAGGGGAATAGGAAAACGGACCCCCCTCTACACAGGCAGTTTTGGACACAGAAATGGATCCGTTTCTGTGTCACAGCCTGTGGGTGGGGAGGGGGGTGCCAAGGTGGAGGGGGTAGCAGCCAGGACGGGGGTGACAGTGTCGGCGGGGAGGGAAGTTACCCCCCCTCACCTGGGTCCCCTATCCCTGCTTCTCCTCCAGCTACTTGCACAAAACCTAATGTATTGTATAGTGGCAGCGAGCAGAGCTTACCTTCTTCCTCAGCTCGCCACATTACTTCCTGCAATGCCACCCTCCGAAGTATAGAGGGAGACATTACAGCTGCTACCCCCTCCAGCAAGGTGCCTAGGGTTGCCACCTTTAGGATGAAAAAATACCGGCTTGTGGGTGTGGCCTGATGGGTGTGGTCAGAAGTGGGAGTGGTTTGTCACAGACTTTTTAAAGGACAACTGACCTGAGAGGGATATGGAGGCTGCCATAATTTATATACTTTTAAGCAATGCAAATTTCCTGGCTGTCCTGCTGATCCTCTGCCTCTAATAGTTTTAGCCATAGCTCCTGAACAAGCATGCAGATCAGATTGTTCTGACTAAAAGTTTGACAAGATTAGCTGCATGCTTGTTTTGATCTTTGAGGTGTGGGGCGCCCCATCTATTCCTCTGGATATAAGAACAATTCCACTTTCAAGCACCCAAATCGCTGCACATGTACCAAATAAGCGGCAGAAGTTTACCAGTGGAGCGCAAGGAAGTGGATTGAATTGCTGGCTGGAACGCGGACGGAAGTGACGTCGCGCTAACCCACCATCCGACCGGAAGTCTACTCCCGGACCACGCTAACGGCTATCCCTGGAGACCGGCGTTGTGTGGCTGGTTGTGAGCGTACGGTGAGAGCGTACGCTGGGGCCAACAGCGGAATTTCAATACAAAAAATCTGAACGCGGACTTACAGGATTCGCCTACAATGGTCCATAGGAGGGTGAGCTTCTCCTTTTCTGTATACACAGCAATACCAACATACGGGTTGTCTATTGTAACTATTGGACTCCATGGTCTCCTAATAGTAACATTGAGAAGATTGTTGGCAATGTGTGGGAAACTATGAAGCATTTTTATTAGCAACTTTACAATTTTTTAATTACCATTACAAACTTTCAGTATTATTTTTGTATCCTATGTGTGCACACAGATTTTTAGGCAAAATAGTGATTCTGAGGAACCAGTATACTTCGGTGTGTATGGAGACTGCAGTTGTGAGTGATGTATAGATGTGCAATATCTTTTATATGGTTCTTTCCTTTTATGAATAAATGACATATTTACTATATACCCAGCGCTCCTAATTCATTATATACAATTGACCAGTTTTAGGTGGGAGTTAAGGGGATACCCCACCAGATAAGGAAGCAGCGGGTGGAAGTTATACATCTATTGCGATTGGGTAATGTGAGGTGTGCCATTAGAACCCCCTACCCTTTAAGATATTCATTGTATCAGCAGCGCCCCTTGTTGTGTTTATGCTTGTTTTGGGTGTTTGATGCCGACACTACTAATCCCAGAAAGCTCAGCAGGACAGCCAGTCAACTGGCTTCTTTTTAAATAAATCAACATGCTAGCCTCCTTAAGGCTTCTTGCACACCAAGACGTTGTGTTAGGTGCCACGTTAAGGTCGCATAACGTGCACCTAACACAACGTATGGTGCTGCAAGAGCCGACGGTAGAGTGAGCCGCGTTAGGCGGCTCGATTCCTATAATGTCTCCCAGAGTGGCGCTGATTGGCCAGCGGGACCACGTGATGCGGAGCGAGACACTCCGCATCACGTGGTCCCGCCGGCCAATCAGCTGCCGCCAGTGCAGTGAATATTAAGTAGCCATGTGCGCGGCTACTGTAGCTGGCTCTCCCCGCCTCCTCTCCGCCCCCCACTGCGCATGTGCAAACAGTCTAACGCGGCTATAGCCGCTCCAACGCCGTAGCATGCTGCACTTTGCACCGAACGTGCAGCATTACATGTAACGCAACGTGGGCTGTGTGAACAGCCCACTTGTGTTACATTGCTGTGCGTTGGGGGAGCGTTACAGGCGCACTAACGTGCGCCTGTAACGTCTTGGTGTGTAAGCAGCCTAAATGGGCACTTTTGTAGAGCAAGTTTCCTGCTGTTTTCTTTCTAAAAGTCCTGGTGGACAAACTCCCTCCATCCCTGGACACTTTATTATGCAGAAATTCTAGTTCATCACTGTCGATCCTGGATGTCAAAAATATATTAAACTTATTAGAATTCAAACGCTCAACAAATTCAAAAAAGATTTCTTTGGGCCCCGTCCAGATAAAAAAAAAATAAAGGAGTCGGCCGCCAGCTCAGAAAGCTACATGAGTGGCAGCCGCGGGAAGGGAGGGGGAAGCAGGCTGGCCACCTACCTGGCTAAGCTATACTGGAGGCAACTATACTAGCTACCTATACCAGGGGCAACTATACTACTCATACTGGGGAAACTATATCACCTATACTGGGAAAGCTATACTACCTATACTAGGCCATCTATATCACCTATACTGGGGCAGTTATACCACCTATACTGGGAAAGCTATACTACCCATACAAGGCCATCTATATCACCTATACTGGGGCAGTTATACCACCTATACTGGGGCAACTATACTACCTAAACTAGGGCAACTATAGTACCTATACTGGGGCAACTATACTAACTACCTATACTGGGGCAACTATACTATTTATACTGGGGACAACTATACTAGCTACCTATACAGCGGCAATTATACTACCTACATATACTGGGGCAACTATACTGGCTTACTATAATGGTGGCAACTATACCTGGCTACCTACCTATACTGAGTCTGAGGGTGGTTTTTTTTTTTAGGGGGGGGGGGCACACCATGGCTATTATGTGTGAGATGAAAATTGTCGGTACTATGCTATCATTCCAAATTGTAGGGCGACCCCTAACTGTCCCTCTGAAAAGTTGTAGCCTTCATTTTTAAGTATATTCCGTATAATGTACTCTTTCCATCCATTTCGTGATTATTATTAGTATTTATCTATTATACATATGTGATGTGTCATGGAGATCTGAGCATTTGGCGTGATGTGTCACGACTTCAAAAAGGTAGGGAACCACTGATCTAAATTCTAGACCATTAAGAGGCAATCCCACAACCTAGGTAAGTATATATCTTTTTACGTTTTTTTCTCAGGCTTTTTAGAAGCTTTCCATTATGCTATGTTCAGGTACATAATAAGCAGGAAAAAAATGTGGTTTCTCCCCATGAAGAGTCCCACTCTGTCAGCAGAGACGGTTTGACTCTGGAGATATAGCCTTCCCCTCCACTCGGTCCCAATGCCGGAAAACAGATAGATGCCCATCAGAAGCATGGGGCTTCCCATTGGATTGCAAAAGACCAATAGGAATGCTCAACAACAGATAGGATTCTCATTCGTTCATGGTGAACCAATGAATATCCTCCCTGTTGCTAGGGAGAATTGGTCTATTGTAAACCAATGGGGAGCTCCATGCTCCTGCTGGGCCTCCTGTATGTGCCGGTGTAATGTCTGATTGCGCTGCCCGGAAGCTCCCTTCCACACTGAGTAGCACGCATGCTCAGTGTGAAGTTAATGATGCTGCTGGAGATAAAATACGAAATATCTCCGCTCCCACACCTCTTACACTCCCCAAATTTTGAGGGTAGGGAGGGGACCCCCCGAACGACCTTTATGCCAAATTGCAGCCCCCGAGACCCGCTGGTTCAGGAGATAGATTAGAGAAATCTATCTCGGGAACCAGCGGGTCTCGGGGGCTGCAATTTGGTATAGAGGTAGTTCGGGGGTTCCCCTCTCTACCCTGAAAATTTGGGGAGTGTAAGAGGTGTGGGAGCGGAGATATTTAGTATTTTACCTCCAGCAGCATCATTCTATAGGAAATGTGGCCGCACAGTCTCCTACTGCGCATGCGGGGCAGCGCAAATCCACAGGCAGCGTAATCAGACACAACACCGGCTATTCCCTGGACCAAGCTGCAATGTCATGGCAGTGGTCAAAGCGGATGCAAATCAGCAGATTTACTGTGCCATTTTGCATCCACTCAGTAATGTCACTTTGTATTACTTGATAGCTAATCATCTATCAGCAGGGCAGGGTTGATAAGTCTATTTTATCTAACAATATTTTGAACAGCCATTACTTGTGTGCACACAGCTGCCAAACAATATCACACTTGTAAAGCTTTGTACACATGTCTAGAGCATGTCGCCCGACGAAGATTGCCATCCAATACCCCTACATTGCAGGGCCGAGACTGTATAAATGGGACGCTAGCCAAAAGGCTATCAAAGCGTTCTGTTCCTATGTGCGGGGGCGTAAGGGAGAACAATGCTTTCAGCCATTGCAATCCACCAGAGGGGTATAAGGCTGGTCGGAGTGTGCTGTACGCACACTGGATTCTCAGCAGAGGCAGAAGTTATCAGTTTCATCTTCTAGCATGTGTACAGTCCTGGCCAAAAGTTTTGAGACTGTCAAAAATATTGGAAATTAGAAAAGTTGGTGCTTAAGTTTTTATAATAGCAATTTGCATATACTCCAGAATGTTATGAAGAGTGTTCAGATGAATTGCATAGTCCTTCTTTGCCATGGAAATTAACTGAATCCCAAAAAAACCTTTCCACTGCATTTAATTGCTGTCATTAAAGGACCTGCTGAGATCATTTCAGTAATTGTCTTGTTAACTCAGGTGAGAATGTTGACGAGCACAAGGCTGAAGATCATTATGTCAGGCTGATTGGGTTAGAATGGCAGACTTGACATGTTAAAAGGAGGGTGATACTTGAAATCATTGATCTTCCATTGTTAACCATGGTGACCAGCAAAGAAACGCAAGCAGCCATCATTGCGTTGGATAAAAATTGCTTCACAAGCAAGGATATTGTGACTACTAAGATTGCACCTAAATCAACAATTTATAGGATCATCAAGAACTTCAAGGAAAGAGGTTCAATTCTTTTTAAGAAGGCTTCAGGGTGTCCAAGAAAGTTCAGCAAGCACCAGGATTGTGCAACCAGTGCAGAGGTTGCTCATGAATGGCAGCAGGAAGGTGTGAGCGCATCTGCACGCACAGTGAGGCAAAGACTTTTGGAAGGTGGCCTGGTGTCAAGAAGGGCAGCAAAGAAGCCACTTCTCTCCCAAAAAACATCAAGGACAGATTGATCTTCTGCAGAAAGTATGTTTGGGGCATCTGGAAAAAGGCTTGTCAGGAGAAGAAAAGGTGAGCGCTACTATCAACAACAACAACAAATAACATTTGTAAAGCACTTTTCTCCCGTAGGACTCAAAGCACATAAGCATATCTCAGACCATCGTGGCACAGAGGAAGAATTTTATAAGTCCGGAAATTCCAGGCTAAACAGGTGGCTTTTCAGTCTGGATTTGAATAGCTCCAGGGATGGTGCTGTCTTTACTGGGTGTGGCAGGGAGTTACAAAGAGTAGGGGCAGCGCGAAAGAAGGCTCTGTCTCCAGATTTTTTGAGGTGCACTCTGGGAGAGACCAAGTTTATAGAACTTGCTGATCTGAGGTTGTGAGAGGTGTGGTGCAGCTTCAGCAAGTCCTTCATGTATCCAGGGCCCAGATTGTGCAGGGATTTGAATGTCAGCAGTCCAATCTTGAAGAGTATTCTCCATTCTACTGGTAGCCAGTGCAGTGAGCGAAGGATCGGTGTAATGTGACAGTGGCGGGGCTGGTTTGTTAGCAATCTGGCAGCAGCATTCTGCACTAATTGCAGGCGACGCAGGTCCTTTTTGGGGAGGCCAGCATAAAGGGCATTGCAGTAGTCCAGCCGTGATGTGATGAAGGCGTGAATTAGGGTTGGAAGATCCTCTGGGGGAATCAGATGTTTAATCTTCGCAATGTTCTTCAGATGAAAGTAGGAAAATTTAACTACAAATGAAATTTGGTTTCTGAAACTCAATTCCCCATCGATTAGTACGCCAAGGCTGCGCACAAGGTTGGAGCTGTTTATGTCTGAATTCCCAATCCTGATTGGTGTTGCTTTAGGATAGAGCTGTTTTGATGGCGAGCGCTGGCTTTGGACAAAAAGGACCTCAGTTTTGTCAGGGGGGATAGGATTGATCCTTGTGGCACTCCGAATTGTAGAGGTGCAGGTTTGGACATTATAGGTCCTAGGGATACTCTCTGTGTTCTGCACTTTGAAAACAAAAACAACAAGACCGAGAGCCCAAATTGTGCAATATCGCCAAACAGTTGGATAATAAATTGATTAAGGTTATACTCACAAACATGGGTTGCCCCTAGGCAACCACTCCATATGCCGGTGGGGAGAATTAGTACCTGACCCCACTCAGGTATAAGATGTCGCTATCTGTAGATAGAAATCAGGAAAAATCCTTGCCACCGTAGGTGGATCGCTTATTCTTAGGATACGAATCAGAGGCGCCAAAAGAGTAAAAATGTGACAAAATTTAAAAATGGGGGGAGATTGTTAGTTACGCCTCACCACCCATAAAACCAAGAACCAGTATAAGACTCAATGTTCAGATGAACAAAAATGATTTATTAGTACTCCCAGGTGCTACGCGTTTCACGGGCAAATCCCGCTTCCTCAGGCAATCAAACAGGAGTACAAGCTATAACAATAAAAATATAAAACAATGCATAAACAATAGGACCCCAAATGCTTGTAGTTAGATACATATAGTAAAGCAAAACAACCGCTAATTAAATTAGGCAGAATGCCAGAACCGTACAGTCATATATCATATATATATATAGGCGTGATTCCTTATAACTAAGGTTGCTTGTGTATTTCTTATAATAGATGTCATAAAAGTTTATTATAAACATGACCATATTGCCAAAATAGATCAAGACAAAAAGGCTAGTATACCTGGCCTAAAGTTATTATGTATCATAACATGTTGTCAAGAGCGCAGGCTCCACTATGGCTGTATGCGGAAAGATATGAAGAGGACTCACCTATTCAGGGTCTGGTATAGACTTAGCGCCTCAGTGCAGAACATGCCTGGCTGGGTACTATAAATAGAATGTATATGCGGAGACCGCCGTATCCGCGTGGATTACAGTGACTTCCGGAGCGCTCAGCGGAGGTGTCGTCAGACGCGCATGCGTCGGAGGCTGTGGGCGCCATATTGATACGGGGCAAATAGTACCAACAAGCGGCAGGCAATGGGACACGCTTACATCAGGGTCTCAGGGCGCCATGTTTGTTCAGGGCATACAATGCCCATAAGCGGCGGATAGTGGTTCTATGGCGTTCGTGCATACGCAATAACGGCTACTAGGCGATCGTGCAGATGGTGAAACATGACAAGACGCTCAATTTATATAAAGTCTCATGGATGGAGTGAATGCGTGCATATAGACGCCAATGTTATCCATATTGTGCATTACAATAGGTTGCTAGTGCAGAACTTCATAAAAATTACTAAAGTGCATGTAGATCTAATAAGTGGACTAATATAGCCACGGGATCCATAGGAGTGGTGTTTGGAAGGTGGTATCTAATTGTATGCTGACATAGTTTAAAAGTATAGATGCCTTAATAATATAAACAACATATAACTACACACACACAACCCACATGTGTACATCTATATAAATACAAATGTGTACAGTTATACAAAACCACTACATAAAAACATATAATATAATATAGGAGTATATAAAATATATATATATATATATATATACATATATCCATATAAAAGAATAAAAAATCACTAAAACAGAGAGGACAAAGTACTAAAACGTTGTTTCTTATAGGGCTAATGGTAGCGAAAGTGATTTGGAGCATAACCGAATTTTAAATTTAGGTGTTTTGAGTATTCAAAAGGCTTTTTCTAGGACCTCATTAAGCCCATTAGGGGCCAAACTTTTAAGAATATTAATCCAGTAGATCTCTTTCTGGCGCAAGGCTTCAAAGGTGTTCGGAATGTGTGGTGAGATAGCCTCGATGAATGTGATACGGAATAATTGGGGATTTTGGTCGTGATGTGTGCCGAAGTGTCTGGATACACTGTGCAATGCCAAACAATTGATAATGTTTCTTTTATGCTGGCCGACCCTGCTGCGGGCCTCCTGGGTTGTGCGGCCCACCTAAATTTAAAATTCGGTTATGCTCCAAATCACTTTCGCTACCATTAGCCCTATAAGAAACAACGTTTTAGTACTTTGTCCTCTCTGTTTTAGTGAATTTTTATTCTTTTATATGGATATATGTATATATATATATATATATATATATATATATATTTTATATACTCCTATATTATATTATATGTTTTTATGTAGTGGTTTTGTATAACTGTACACATTTGTATTTATATAGATGTACACATGTGGGTTGTGTGTGTAGTTATATGTTGTTTATATTATTAAGGCATCTATACTTTTAAACTATGTCAGCATACAATTAGATACCACCTTCCAAACACCACTCCTATGGATCCCGTGGCTATATTAGTCCACTTATTAGATCTACATGCACTTTAGTAATTTTTATGAAGTTCTGCACTAGCAACCTATTGTAATGCACAATATGGATAACATTGGCGTCTATATGCACGCATTCACTCCATCCATGAGACTTTATATAAATTGAGCGTCTTGTCATGTTTTACCATCTGCACGATCGCCTAGTAGCCGTTATTGCGTATGCACGAACGCCATAGAACCACTATCCGCCGCTTATGGGCATTGTATGCCCTGAACAAACATGGCGCCCTGAGACCCTGACGTAAGCGTGTCCCATTGCCTGCCGCTTGTTGGTACTATTTGCCCCGTACCAATATGGCGCCCACAGCCTCCGACGCATGCGCGTCTGACGACACCTCCGCTGAGCGCTCCGGAAGTCACTGTAATCCACGCGGATACGGCGGTCTCCGCATATACATTCTATTTATAGTACCCAGCCAGGCATGTTCTGCACTGAGGCGCTAAGTCTATACCAGACCCTGAATAGGTGAGTCCTCTTCATATCTTTCCGCATACAGCCATAGTGGAGCCTGCGCTCTTGACAACATGTTATGATACATAATAACTTTAGGCCAGGTATACTAGCCAGTGTTCTCCCCAGGCTCTTTTAGCCGGGTGCTCCACCCGGCTAGATTTGGTGACCACCCGGCTGTCATCGGCTCACCTCCTTACTTCCTCCTATGCTGTAAGCAGAGTGGCCCTGCATTTTTATCTCGCCCCACCCGGCTGCTTTTTCATGACACCCGGCTACTATTTCATGCCACCCGGCTGGAAAAAGATTCTGGGGAGAACACTGCTAGCCTTTTTGTCTTGATCTATTTTGGCAATATGGTCATGTTTATAATAAACTTTTATGACATCTATTATAAGAAATACACAAGCAACCTTAGTTATAAGGAATCACGCCTATATATATATGATATATGACTGTACGGTTCTGGCATTCTGCCTAATTTAATTAGCGGTTGTTTTGCTTTACTATATGTATCTAACTACAAGCATTTGGGGTCCTATTGTTTATGCATTGTTTTATATTTTTATTGTTATAGCTTGTACTCCTGTTTGATTGCCTGAGGAAGCGGGATTTGCCCGTGAAACGCGTAGCACCTGGGAGTACTAATAAATCATTTTTGTTCATCTGAACATTGAGTCTTATACTGGTTCTTGGTTTTATGGGTGGTGAGGCGTGACTAACAATCTCCCCCCATTTTTAAATTTTGTCACATTTTTACTCTCTGTGTTCTGTCAGTCAGGAATGATCTGAACCACTGGAGGACTGATCCACTGATGCCACAGTACTCCTGCAGTCTGTTAAGCAGGATTTCATGGTCAACTGTATCAAAAGCCACTGAGAGATCCAACAGGATTAGGATTGAGCATTCCCCTCTGTCCCTTGCCATGAGCAGATCGTTGCAGACTTGGATGAGGGCTGTTTCACAGCTGTGGTGTTTCTTAAAGCCAGATTGTAGAGGGTCCAGGATGTTGTTTACTGACAGCCTGGTTTCAAGTTGCAGATAGACAGCCTTTTCAATAACTTTACCTAAGATGGGGAGGTTGGAGACAGGTCTGTAGCTGCTCATTGCAGTCCTGTGTCATGCCAACAGTAAAGCATCCTGAGACCATTCATGTGTGGGGTTACTTCTCATCCAAGGGAGTGGGCTCACTCACAATTTTGCCAAAAAACACAGCCATGAATAAAGAATGGTACCAAAACACCCTCCAACAGCAAATTTTTCCAACAATCCGACAACAGTTTGGTGAAGAACAATGCATTTTCCAGCACGATGGAGCACTGTGTCATAAGGCAAAAGTGATAACTAAGTGGCTCGGGGACCAAAATATTGAAATTTTGGGTCCATGGCCTGGAAACTCCCCAGATCTTAATCCCATTGAGAGCTTGTGGTCATTCCTCAAGAAGCAGGTGGACAAACAAAAACCAACTCAGGCCCAGTGCACATCAAAAACCTCTAGCAGATCCACAAAACGCTAGAGGTTTTTGAAGTAGATTTTCAGAGCGATTCTAGGCATGTTTAGAGGTTTTCTAAACATGCCTAGCATTTTTTTGCAGCGTTTTTGTGTAGCAGATTTCAAATATTGTTACAGTAAAACTGTTACTGAACAGCTTCTGTAACAAAAATGCCTGGAAAACCGCTCTGATGTAGCGTTTTTCAGAGCCGTTTTCCACTTTCCTATACTTTAACATTGAGGCAGAAACCTCAAAAAAATCTAAAAAATGCTGCAGCCCCCGAGTTTGTGTTTGTGGAAAAAAATGAACAGCTCTGGTGTGCACCATCCCATTCACTTTCATTAGCCAAGCAGTTTTCCCCCTGCAAGCGTTTTAAAAAATGCTTCAGAACCGCTCTGGTGTGCACCAGCCCTCATTCTGAGAAACTCAAAGTGATTATGAAAGAATGGGTTGCTATCAGTCAGGATTTGGCCCAGAAGTTGATTGAGAGCATGCCTATTCGAATTGCAGAGATCCTGAAAAAGAAGGGCCAACACTGCAAATACTGATTTTTTGCATAAATCTCATGTAATTGTCAATAAAAGCCTTTGGAACGTATGAAGTGCTTATAATTATATTTCAGTACATCACATAAACAACTGAAACAAAGATCTAAAAGCAGCTTAGCAGCAAACTTTGTGAAAACTAATATTTTTGACAGTCTCAAAACTTTTGGCCTGCCTCAACAGAGCAGCTAATTTGTAAACACAGGATGTTAACCCTATGTCTGCTGCGTACGTATATGTGTACACCGCCGGTGAGATAAATGATGGCTCACCCTGCTGCAGCTCAAATTCCCGGTGGCGTAAAACACTATTCCCCCTCCAAGTCGTGGAAGGGAACTTTAATTTGACGGGAACCCCAAAACACCCTTACGTGCCCCACGCAGTATAACTACTACTACAACAGCAGCGCCTAGTTTCGGCACTGAATACCAAAACCACCTGCTAAGATATCTGCTTCCATGAAAGCAGGAAGGATACACACTGCAGATTTATATCAGCTGTAACAAAGAAATATTTTTCTTTAAAGATTATTATGCTGTTGCTTATACTTTACAGCAAAGATGAAGTTCTAGGTTCAGACTGGGGCTTATTACACTATAGCAGTCTACTGCACATTTTCCCCTAGAAACCCACTCATGATTCCAGTATACTGAGTTTTGTAAAACACAACCATAGTAGATAAAGAAGCATGCTGGAATCAAGAAACAGGCATAAGGTATCACATTCTCCAGATCAGATTAGTGATAAGGGATAGCTGATTGGTTGATATTGATTATTGCAGGTTGTACTGATTGTGATTATTTCCTGAGCACACATGCCCTGTGTAGTGGTGCTCCTCCTGCATGCCTGCCTGGGACAGCTCCACTGTGACTGTCACGCACATTACTGCTTTTCCGGGATAGCTTGCGGACCGGAAGTGACGTTTCCCCACACCAGCTTTACCAGAGCTTCTTCCCCGTTTCCTAGCAACCGGTTCCATGTTCCTGCATCCGTTAGACCCGCCTTCATGTCTGCTTTGATCCAATAAAGCGGGAGGCGGGTAGCGCGGCGCGTTCTCCCTTGACATTTTTAGCCCCTAGTGATTGGCTGAGAGCGGAAGGGGGCGTGGAGATGAGGGACTCCCGGGCCAGAGCGCCACATTCAGTTTGACGAAGTGGAGGAGTCACCGAGGGGTCCTAATAACAGCAACATGGAGAGGCTGGTGAGCAGGAACATCTTTTATTATTGGGGGCTCACATGTACTAATGGCATTATAATATGGAGTACTATAAATCCCAGCTGTACAGCGAGTACTTTCAGTATCACTAACTATGGGGGAGGGGGGGGGTGCAGATTTCACCAAATCGGAGGACAAATGTGGTAAAAAATGCCATTAGATCGACCAGCTGACAGATCCCTATCTGATCGAATCTGATCAGAGTGGGATCGTATGGCTGCCTTTACTGCAATCAGATTGTGAATCGATTTCAGCCTGAAACCGATCACAATCTGTGGAGCCGCCGCTGCCGCCTGTCCCCCCCCCCGCGCATACATTACCTGACGCTGGCTCCCGGGCATCTTCTCCGCATCTCCTCCACGCTGCACCCGCTCCATCCCGGCGCTTCCTGTGTCACTCCGTGACCATGAAGTTCAAATAGAGCGCCCTCTATTTGAACTTCCTGGTCACTGCAGTGACAGGAAGCGCCGGGATGGAGCGGGTGCAGCGCGGAGAAGACGCCCGGGAGCCAGCGTCAGGTAATGTATACCTGATCGGATTGGCCGCCGCTAGCGACGCGCTCCCTACCCGCGGGCGATCGAGGGTAATTTCCCGCACGGCGCGATCGACGGATCGATCCGATTTCGGAAGTAAATCGGATCGGCGGGTGCGTTTAGCGCGAACGATTGGCAGCAGATTCGATCCCAGGATCGAATCTGCTGTCGAAACAGCCGCAAATCGGGCCAGTGTATGGCCACCTTTATGCTAAGTGACTGAAATCTGGTGTTTTGTATGATCCATTAAGGTGGCCACTAATGGTCCAATTCCTAGCGAAAAATCGTTTGTGCAATCAGAAATTCTGCTCAGATTGGTTGTAAATAATCTCTGTTGATGGGCACAATCGATTATGCACGATTTTAAAAAACAGTCGTCGGATTGGATTTTTTTTTGTAGAACTAAAATTTGGATTTTCTTGTTGGTTGAGATAGATAGGAAGCAAAGATTGGTTTGTTGATGGTGTAGTGAATGATTTCACTTATCTGATTGCTTGAACAATTTTTTTGCTAGAATGGATCATTAGTGGCCACCATCAGGCGGATAAACTCAAGACGACTGTTGTGCAATCATCTATGCAGGCCTGGTTCTAGACTTTTTGCTGCCCGAGGCAAACGTGTGAGGATGTGCTGCCTCCCCCTAATTTGTAACGATCACACTGCAGTTTACTCTGGTTTCATTTAATGTTCTCACATCACATACTGCAGCTCAACACAATAGCACAGGGAGTCTGTGCCAAACAAACTGCTCACCCTCAGCCAGACAGCCACTCCATTCTTCCACAGTCAGGACAGCAGTGCCACTGCCTACTCCTCCCTTTTGCTGTGCAAGTCAAATGAAACACTGCTGCTCTCCTGCCTCCCCCCTCCTCACTCACTGTCAGACTCCTCACATAGCACAACAAGCTGTTTTTCCCCAATAATGACATCTTTACCTTGATCTCCTCTCATTTTTTTTCTTACTCTGATTGCATGCTGTTAGTGTAAACACAGTACAAACAGTTGTTCCCAGTTGTTATTCCAACTTTCACTCCCTGCTCAGCAGCCACTTTCTAGAACAGTCTTCTATAGAGTGGAGTCAGTTGGTGAGGTAATCCTGTATGCACCTTGCAATCACATCGTCTTTTTATCTATGAATATGCTCCAAAAACAATACGGTATGCTTTAAAGAGAATCCGAGGTGGGTTTAAGAATCCTATTAGCACACAGAGGCTGGTTTTGCATATAATCACCAGCCTTTGTTAATATACTGTCCCCCCCCGCGCTCTGTTGTCCACCATAAATCAAACCGCCGTGCTAGCGACATGCAGCGTGTCGCTAGCAGGCTGTTTACATGCAGACTGTAACTCTCTGCCGCTCCCCCGCCTCCTCTATAGCGTCGCTCCCCACCTGCATCCCTTCCCTCCAATCCTCTTACAGAGGCGGGGAGGGAAGGGTCGCAGGCGGGGAGCGGCGCTAAAGTCAGAAAATTTGTACTTACCTCTGTAATTTTCCTTTCCTGATACAACTCCACGTCGACATACTTCCTGCGTTAGCTCCTCCCCTCTAACCCCTATAGGACCCGTACAAAGCTATAAATAAAGGATATGATCCCACTACCCTCATTCTTGTATATAGTACTCAGACACAACAAAACTAAGGGCGGGTCGTATGTCGACGTGGAGTTGTATCAGGAAAGGAAAATTACAGAGGTAAGTACAAATTTTCTGACTTTCCTGATACCTCCACGTCTCCATACTTCTTGGGATATAACTAGCACCAATAAACCAGACGGGTGGGTACAATGCAAAAATATTATGTTTATATGAAAAGATCAGCAGATTATTTATCTACAGCAGACAATACTTTTTTTTCCAAAATTTACAGAGGTTAATACAGATGGATCAATTCTGTAATGTCTTATGAACGTATTTGGAGATGTCCAGTTCGCGGCTTTGCATATCGTTGTAAGGGAGACACCTGCGGATGCTGCCCAAGAAGTTGACATACTTCTAGTTGAATGAGCAGAGGTTGATGGAATCTCCTCTGCCCCCTTTGCTCTGTATGCTGCCTTTATGAGCCTGACTATCCAGGTAGCTATTGTTCTAGCTGAAACCTCCTGGCCCTTTCTAGGTCCCGAAGGACAAATAAATAGGTGATCAGAGTTCCTGAAGGGTTCTGTAGCCTCTATATAGAATCTCAGGATTCTGACGATATCCAAATGCTTGATTGCCGATCCCTCCTCTGCATTGGGAAAGGCTGGTAAGGTCCATTCCTGATTTATATGCTTCTCCGAAACTACCTTCGGTAGAAAATCCATTACAGGCCTGAGGACTACCCTATCGGGATAGAAAACAATGTGTGGATTGAGCACTCCCAGTGCTTGGATCTCTGACACTCTTCGGCCAGAGGAGATAGCCACTAAAAATGTTGTTTTTAGGGTTAAATTCCAGATGGAGCAGGTTTCGATAGGTTCAAATGGTTCTGATGACAGATAGTCTAAGACGAGAGGTAAATCCCAAGATGGAAGAATCTTCCTAACGGGGTCGGATCTTCATTAGGGCTTGAAAAAATAACTGAATCAGTCTATCAGCTGAAAGTCTTTGGCCTATTAGGCTTGAAATAGCTGAAACTTGACATCTCAAGGTACTAACACTCAGGCCCAGATCCACCCCCGTTTGTAAAAAGTCCAGTATATGAGGAATGGATGGTGATAGAAAGTCCACTTCCCTCAGTGATGAGAAATCTATAAATCTTCTCCATACCCTATGATACGATCTGTTAGTGGATACTTTTCTGGCTCTTAGTAAAGTGTTCACCACAGGTAGGGAAAACCCAGCTTCTGTTAGGATCCTCCTCTCAATCTCCATACCGTTAGAGATAATATCTCCGGATTCTGATGGTATATCTCCTTCTGTGATAGTAGGTCCTGTGCCATGTATAACTTCAGAGGTGGACAGAGAGACATGTTGATCAGTAGTGGAAACCAAGGCCTCTTGGGCCAATAGGGCGTCACCACTATTGCTGTAACCTGTTCCGTTTTCAGCCTCTTGAGGAATCTCAGGATTAAAGGAACCGGAGGAAATGCATATACTAGGGATGCTCTCCATGGGGCTACTAAGGCGTCTATCCCGCTCGTCCCTGGAACCCAGCATCTGGAAAGAAATGTTGGCAACTGGTTGTTGAGATGAGATGCGAATAGGTCGACCTGAGGGAGACCCCATAATTGAATTATCTGTTTGAACACTGAGGAATTCAATTTCCATTCGTTGTTGTCGACAACATTCCGGGATAAGTAGTCTGCTTGAATGTTCAATTTCCCTGGAAGGTAAACTGCCCTGATAGCTTGTAAGTTCTTCTCCGCCCAGATCATTAATGGAGTAAGTTCCCTCATCAATGATAAGCTCCTCGTTCCTCCTTGCTTCTGAATATATGCAACCGCAGCACGATTGTCCAACTGTAGACATAGGGCCGAATTCCTGATCATGTGCGCAAAAGCCTGGGTCGCCTGAAAAGCTGCTCTCAGTTCCAATATATTGGACACTATTCTCTGATGATTCTCCGGCCACTGACCTTGTGCCCATTTCTGTAGACAATGAGCTCCCCATCCGGTCTGACTTGCGTCCGAAGTAATCATGATCCAATTGAAAGGAGCTAATGGAAACCCCTGGCACAGGTTTTTCTGATCGATCCACCAAAGAAGAGATATTCTGCACGACATTGATAGTTTGACCTTCTGATGCATGGATGACTGGTCCCATTGCCTCAGAAAATTCCACTGGAAAGATCTCATGTGCCATCTGGACCATCTGACCATTGGAATCACCGATGACATCAGACCCAATATTTGAAGACAATGTCTCGATACTATCTGTGTCCGATACATGATTCCCTGAATCGATCTGCGGATATTCTGCATTTTTTCCTTCGGTAAGGACACCGTGTTGTCTGTCGTGTTGAATCTTGCTCCTAGGTAAGTTAATTCCCTGGATGGAATCATTTGGCTCTTTTTCCAGTTGATAATCCATCCTAATTTCTCCAGAAACGTTATCACTGTTTCTCTGTGAGCAATTAGTTTCTGCTCCGAGTCTGCTAGTATCAAGATGTCGTCCAGATAGTGGTGTATTCGAATACCTTTCAGTCTCAATTCCGCAATTGCGGCCACCAAAACTTTGGTAAATGTTCGAGGTGCTGTAGACAGGCCGAAAGGCAGAGAAGTGAATTGCAGATGTAGGTTGTCTACATAGAATCTCAGGAATCTTTGAAAAGTTTGATGTATGGGTATGTGGAGGTAAGCGTCCTGAAGGTCGATTGACATCATCCAATCGTTTGGCATAATAACAAGGATAATCGATTGAATGGACTCCATCTTGAACCTTGGAATAACTATTGCCTTGTTTAGATATTTTAGATCTATAACTGGGCGAAATCCTCCACTCTTTTTCTGTACTAGAAAAAGTTGCGAGTAAACTCCCTTTCCTCTTTCTGCTGGAGGAACCATCTGTATTGCCTTTTGATCTAGCAAGGAATTCACATAATCTCTTAATGTGTCTGCCTTCTGCTGATTCTTGGAGATGTGAGTTTGCAGAAATCTGTCTCTGGGGCGCCATCGGAATTTCCACTTGTGCCCTGTAGAAACTGTCTTGGTTACCCAGTCGTCCTTTATCCTTTCCACCCAAACATCCTTGAATTCCATCAATCGAGAGCCCACTTTGGATATCTGGGTGGGCGTACCTTCAAAAAGACTGCTTTGCTTGTCCTGCATTCTGAATACTAGACTTGAGTGACCTTGCCAGCGAGGCTTGTGAGCTTTTCCAGTTATTTCTAAAAGGCCTTCCTGGTCTATAGGCTTTGGAGTCTCTAAATCGGGTATTCTGCTGTCTTCTCCCTGTTGAGAAATTTCTTTTCTGTGGTCTATCCTGTGGTAATAACCCTGATTTGCCACCAGTGACTCTAGAGATCGCCTTGTCCATCTCACTTCCAAAGAGGCATACTCCATCATAAGGTATCTTTACCCAACTTTGTTTAGAGCTTAGGTCTGCTCGCCATGGCTTCAGCCACATTGCCCTCTTAGCCGTTACTGAATTTATCATGATTCTAGAGAGGGATCTTAGAATGTCCATGGATGCTTCCCCTATAAAATCTGCAGAGATCTTTAAATCCTCCATGGCGGATATGATTTCCATTTTATCCTTGTCTTCCAGGATTGCTTGCTCTATATTGTCTATCCAAATCTTCAAGGCCTTTGCAACCGAGGTGAGGGCAATGGCTGGTTTACATGTGGCCCCTGCACCCAGATATGATCTTCTTAGGTCACTGTCCACTCTTCTATCCAAAACATCTTTAAAGATGGCCGAATCCTCTTTGGGTAACGTAACGTGTTTTACCAATCTAGATAACGAGGCATCAATTGATGGTGGATTTTGAAGAAAAGGCACTTCCTCATCCTTCACAGGATATAATTTAGAAAAACGATTTTGAATTGAAGCTTTGCTCTCCACTTTCTTGAACTCTTCTAATATTATATTTTTTATTTCCTTCATAATTGGAAATGTATTCGGTTTTTTTCGTTAAGTGTGAGTAATACTCTTTATTCTGTTCTTCCTCTCCTGGAGGATCTGTCCACTCAAGGGCCTCCTTTATTGCTGTTATGAATGGGCTGGTAAGCTTAAAGTCAAATAGGCAGGGTGCCTCATCATCTTCCCCTTGGTCAGACTCCAAGACATCTTCTTGTGTGGATTGAAGAGATGTTGAAGAGTGTGCCGTTACCTCTTCCCTCACAACCTTTCTTATGATCTCCGATATATCCTCGGACTTGGCTTCCTGCGTTCTAGCCAATTGACTGAAACATGATTCACAAACAGTCTTATCCGTCATAGCAGGGTTTGGACATGCCCAACACTGATTGCTACTCGGAAAATGTCTATGTGTAGGAGAACGTGATCTGCTCCTATAATGGTGGTAATGACTTGATCTAGACGAGTATCTCCTTCTTCTGGAGCGTGATCTAGATCTTGATCTGGATCTAGAAGACTTGTGATGATGCTTCTTCGATTTGTGCTTTTTCGATCTTGATTTTGACCTTGACCTGGTTCTGCTAGATCTTGACTCATCTTGCCCCACTTTGCGCACTCTACAAGATAAAAGCAATAATTAATTGCTTCACTTGTTGAAAGGACGGATCTGCTTTTAAGTTTATTTAAAACATTTTTTTTTTTTTCTCACCCCGATGTTCCTTGAGAGGCGCTATCTACGGCACGCACTGTGGACTTTGGTCTACTGGAGCCTGATCCAGCATCATCCTTATGTGCTCTGTGAGATACAAGCAATAATTTAATTGCTTCCAATAGATTTGATATATACATATATATACATATATTAAATTTTTTTTTTTTTTTATATAAGGCCCCTTTAAAACATTAAAACCTTACCCTGACGGACCAGGATCAATATTGTCGGCGGGATTCACTGTGGGGAATATTAGAAACACCTAATTACTTCCAGTCCAACAAGGCAACTATTACTATAACATGCAGAAAGTTTTGTGTATGCTGCAATATGAGTAGTGTAAGAAAACTTTGGATGCTCACTTACTGATTCATACAAGCTGCAGCCTCTTTCCACCAAAAAAAGAATGTAGTTGGAGAACTCTCAGAGCAGCAGTAACCCACTCCTCTCTCTCTGAGGAGCGGATCTTACTGCCCTTAAATACACCGCCTAGCGCGCTTATTGTGCGTGCAGCCGTAGCCGCAAGAAGAGGGCACGCTTGCCCACACGCAACATGTCCGCCGCTAGACTCTCCCGAGTCTCTACCATGCGCGGCATGACGCACATGCGCAGATGCGTACTTCCGGACGCCTAGGACGCGCACCCGGAAGTGAAGAAGCGCCGCCGCCATAGCAATCTCCTAAGTCAGCGCGACCCAAGAGCCCGACCAAGGAGCCATATTAAAAGATACACGCACAGGAGCCCACAGGTAGGCTAAAGCGCACCCAAAACGGGCACACAGGAATCCCCACAAGCCTTTAGCCTGTATAAACGCCTTCTATGATCCTTAAGAGGTCCTATACAGGCACATTTAGTAGCCAAAGGCCCTCTTATTTACCAGGAAAAAACATTTGAAAAAAAAAACCTGGCATGGGGTAAGGTGCTCAATGAGCAATAGGTAAACAATCGTTAAAGAGTAATGAAAGTATAGCAGATAGAAAATTGTACAACATATCTACCAAACCACGGATCCTATAGTGTCTGAGGACAAAAAAGAGAATGAGGGTAGTGGGATCATATCCTTTATTTATAGCTTTGTACGGGTCCTATAGGGGTTAGAGGGGAGGAGCTAACCCAGGAAGTATGGAGACGTGGAGGTATCAGGAAAGAGGAGTCGGGGAGCGGCGGAGAGTGACAGTCTGCATGGAAACAGCATGCTATTGACACGCTGCGTGTCGCTAGCACAGTGGTTTGATTTATGGGGGAGAGCAGAGCGCAGGGGGGTGCCTGGTGGGGAACAGTATAGTAACACAGGCTGGTGATTATATGCAGAACCAGCCTCCTAAATGCTAATAGGATTCTTAAAACCCACCTCGGGTTCTCTTTAAATGCAAGTAAATATAAATTGGATTATACTTGGAGTATTATTTCATCGAGTAAAACAGGCTGGGTCTTCTGGAGTGTGCCTCACACATAAAGCGGGAATCGAAACAGAACAATAAGTATCAGTAATATATGGGATCTAACTGCATGGAGAGGCTGTGGGGGAAAATGTATACCGCTATAACTACTGTACAGGTCCTTCTCAAAAAATTACCATATTGTGATACAGTTAATTATTTTCTGTAATGTACTGATAAACATTAGACTATCATATTTTAGATTCATTACACACAACTGAAGTAGTTGTGTGTAGTTATTGTTTTAATATTGATGATTTTGGCATACAGCTAATGAAAACCCAAAATTCCTATCTCAAAGAATTTGCATATTTCATCCGACCAATAAAAGAAAAGTGTTTTTAAAACAAAAAAGTCAACCTTCAAATAATTATGTTCAGTTATGCACTCAATACGTGGTCGGGAATCCTTTCGCAGAAATGACTGCTTCAATGTGGCGTGGCATGGAGGCAATCAGCCTGTGGCACTGCTCAGGTGTTATGGAGGCCCAGGATGCTTCGATAGCGGCCTTAAGCTCATCCAGAGTGTTGGATCTTGCGTCTCTCAACTTTCTCTTCACAATATCACACAGATTCTCTATGGGGTTCAGGTCAGGAGAATTGGCAGGCCAATTGAGCACAGTAATACCATGGTCAGTAAACCATTTACCAGTGGTTTTGGCACTGTGAGCAGGTGCCAGGTCGTGCTGAAAAATGAAATCTTCATCTCCATAAAGCTTTTCAGCAGATGGAAGCATGAAGTGCTCCAAAATCTCCCGATAGCTAGCTGCATTGACCCTGCCCTTGATAAAACACAGTGGGCCAACACCAGCAGCTGACATGGCACCCCAGACCATCACTGACTGTGGGTACTTGACACTGCACATCAGGCATTTTGGCATTTTCCGCTCTCCAGTCTTCCTCCAGACTCTGGCACCTTGATTTCCGAATGACATGCAAAAATTGCTTTCATCCGAAGAAAGTACTTTGGACCACTGAGCAACAGTCCATTGCTGCTTCTCTGTAGCCCAGGTCAGGCGCATGTGCCGCTGTTTCTGGTTCAAAAGTGGCTTGACCTGGGGAATGCGGCACCTGTAGCCCATTTCCTGCACACGCCTGTACATGGTGGCTCTGGATGTTTCTACTCCAGACTCAGTCCACTACTTCCGCAGGTCCCCCAAGTCTGGAATCGGTCCTTCTCCACACTCTTCCTCAGGGTTCGGTCACCTCTTCTCGTTGTGCAGCAGTTTCTGCCACACTTTTTCCTTCCCACAGACTTCCCACTGAGGTGCCTTGATACAGCACTCTGGGAACAGCCTATTCGTTCAGAAATTTCTTTCTGTGTCTTACCCTCTTGTTTGAGGGTGTCAATGATGGCCTTCTGGACAGCAGTCAGGTCAGCAGTCTTACTCATGATTGCGGTTTTGAGTAATGAACCAGGCTGGGAGTTTTTAAAAGCCTCAGGAATCTTTTGCAGGTGTTTAGAGTTAATTAGTTGATTCAGATGATTAGGTTAATAGCTTGTTTAGAGAACCTTTTCATGATATGCTAATATTTTGAGATAGGAATTTTGAGTTTTCATGAGCTGTATGCCAAAATCATCAATATTAAAACAATAAAAGGCTTGAACTACTTCAGTTGTGTGTAATGAATCTAAAATATATGAAAGTCTAATGTTTATCAGTACATTACAGAAAATAATGAACTTTATCACAATATGCTAATTTTTTGAGAAGGACCTGTATTTATTACATGGGTCGGTACTACTAGTTTTGCCAGCATGGGCAGGGGTATGCATTTTCTGTTTATAATTTGGAGCAGTACAAGAAACTGTTAGTGTTGCCAATTCTCAGACACTGTTGGTATTACTAACATTATTATGGATGTATTGCAAGTCAATATCTTCTGAGCGCAATAGAAGTTCCAGCATGCAATGTTATATTGACTCAATCCTCATGCCATCTGTTCCGTGTTTCAGGATGATCCCTCCCTTGAGCGACATTTCAAGGGTCACAGAGACACTGTTACCAGTGTGGATTTTAATCCCAACATGAAGCAAACAGGTAAGTTGCACAGATACATGTTACCTGCAACAACTCTACAATCCGTCCCTTCCTGAACCTGGGCACTGCCAAACTCCTCATCCATCCAGCATGCTTGCACAGCCCTATGGTATGAATAATGGCCTGGTCACTAGGGGGGTGTAAGCCTGAGGTCCTGACGTGGTTAAAGAGAAACAAGACCAAAATGTATTAAAAAATAACAGATATTTACCTAAGGAGAAGGAAGCCTCTGGATCGTAATTAGGCTTCCCTTGTTGCCACATAAGTGGCTCTGGCTTACTGTGCAGGTGCGGCCATACTTGCGCCTCCGCAGTACAGCCACGCTCATGCTTGAAGAAGGAGCATGGCCCCGATCAGATTGCTGACTAGCCCTGTCGGTAATCTTTGGAGAGTCTGCGCTTGGCGTCAGAGGACCAGAGAGAAGCCTCATTAGGATCCAGAGGCTTTCCTCTTAGGCAGGTATGTGATTTTGTACCCGAGCTTCAGCTAAGATGAATAGAAGACACTAGTCGCCCATTCGTCAGACAATCATCAGAGAATTTTTTAATGGAAAAGTTAGTCACATGCCCTAGAGATCTGTGCGTGAAGTACAGAGCTGCCAGGAGAGTGGAGGTTTCTCTCTCGGCAAAGAGCCATCACCTGACACCCCCCTCCCACCATCATATTGTATGTATAATTCACAAAACGCCATGCACTGCAAATCATAATACATTTCACACTGTATGCATGTGAAAAAAAAGTAATTTAACCCCAACATTTTTACAGTCTGTGGTGTTGTTTGTTTGCAGCGAGTGGCTCTATGGACTCGTGTGTAATGGTCTGGAACATGAAACCTCAGATGAGAGCCTATCGTTTTGTCGGCCACAAGGACGCTGTCATGTCTGTTGAGTTTTCACCCTCTGGGCATCTCCTGGCATCTGCTTCCAGAGATAAAACCGTGCGCCTGTGGGTGCCCAGCGTGTAAGTCTAAAAACTCACACTTTGCACCAATATGACACTTCACCTAGACAGGATGTTTCAGAATATGGAAGATGCTGAAGAATTAAAGGGGAACTAAAGTGACAGTAAGGTAGCCAGTTTAACCACTTGAGGACCGCCCCCAGCCGATGGGCGGCGGCAAAGACCGGGCCCAAACGACCGCAATACGCCCATCGGCGGGGGCGGCTGCGGGAGTGTCTGTGCGGCGATCGCGTCATTCGTGACGCGATCAGCCGCCGGGGACTGGCTCCGCCCACCGTTCGTTGTAACCCGCCGGCCGTTCGGAAGCGCCGG
This sequence comes from Hyperolius riggenbachi, assembly GCF_040937935.1. Classification (NCBI taxonomy): domain Eukaryota; kingdom Metazoa; phylum Chordata; class Amphibia; order Anura; family Hyperoliidae; genus Hyperolius; species Hyperolius riggenbachi. The sequence continues at coordinate 86,192,567 of NC_090654.1, forward strand.
CGGGTTACTAGCACCCGGATCGCCGCATGTAACAAGTATAATAGGCTTTGTAATGTATACAAAGCCTATTATACTGGCTGCCTCCTGCCCTGGTGGTCCCAGTGTCCGAGGGACCACCAGGGCAGGCTGCAGCCACCCTAGTCTGCACCCAAGCACACTGATTTCCCCCTCCCCTGCCCCCTGATCGCCCACAGCACCCCTCAGACCCCCCCCTGCCCACCCCCCAGACCACTGTTTGCACCCAGTCACCCCCCTAATCACCCATCAATCACTCCCTGTCACTATCTGTCAACGCTATTTTATTTTTAAGTCCCTAATCTGCCCCCTACTCCCTCCTGATCACCCCCCCACCCCTCAGATTCTCCCCAGACCCCCCCCCCAGTCCCCCCCCCCCCGTGTACTGTATGCATCTATCCCCCCTGATCACCTGTCAATCACCCGTCAATCACCCGTCAATCACCCCCTGTCACTGCCACCCATCAATCAGCCCCTAACCTGCCCCTTGCGGGCAATCTGATCACCCACCCACACCAATAGATCGCCCGCAGATCCGACATCAGATCACCTCCCAAATCCATTGTTTACATCTCTTATCTCCTCTAAACACCCACTAATTACCCATCAATCACCCCCTATCACCACCTGTCACTGTTACCCATCAGATTAGACCCTAATCTGCCCCTTGCGGGCACCCAATCACCCGCCCACACGCTCAGATTGCCCTCAGACCCCCCCTTATCAATTCGCCCGTGCAATATTTACATCTGTTATTCCCTGTAATAACCCACTGATCACCTGTCAATCACCCATCAATCACCCCCTGTCACTGCCACCCATCAATCACCCCCTGTCACTGCCACCCATCAATCAGCCCCTAACCTGCCCCTTGCGGGCAATCTGATCACCCACCCACACCAATAGATCGCCCGCAGATCCGACATCAGATCACCTCCCAAATCCATTGTTTACATCTCTTATCTCCTCTAAACACCCACTAATTACCCATCAATCACCCCCTATCACCACCTGTCACTGTTACCCATCAGATTAGACCCTAATCTGCCCCTTGCGGGCACCCAATCACCCGCCCACACGCTCAGATTGCCCTCAGACCCCCCCTTATCAATTCGCCCGTGCAATATTTACATCTGTTATTCCCTGTAATAACCCACTGATCACCTGTCAATCACCCATCAATCACCCCCTGTCACTGCCACCCATCAATCACCCCCTGTCACTGCCACCCATCAAACAGCCCCTAACCTGCCCCTTGCGGGCAATCTGATCACCCACCCACACCAATAGATCGCCCGCAGATCTTCTCTCCTCTAAACACCCACTAATTACCCATCAATCACCCCCTATCACCACCTGTCACTGTTACCCATCAGATTAGACCCTAATCTGCCCCTTGTGGGCACCCAATCACCCGCCCACACCTCAGAACGCCCTCAGACCCCAGCCCTGATCACCTCGCCAGTGCATTGCTTGCATCTATTTCCCCCCTCTAATCACACCTTGAGACACCCATCAATCACCTCCTGTCACCCCCTAGCACACCTACCCATCAGATCAGGCCCTAATTTGCCCCGTGTGGGCTCCTGATCACTCGGCCAAACCCTCAGATCCCCCTCAGACCCCCTTCCGATCACGTCCCCAGTGCATTTATTGCATCTATTTTCCCCTCTAACCGCCCCCTGAGACACCCATCAATCACCTCCTGTCACCCCCCTAGCACTCCTATCCATCAGATCAGGCCCAATACATCCTGTCATCTAAGAGGCCACCCTGCTTATGACCGCTTCCACAAAATTTGCCCCCTCATAGACCACCTGTCATCAAAATTTGCAGATGCTTATACCCCTGAACAGTCATTTTGAGAAATTTGGTTTCCAGACTACTCACAGTTTTGGGCCCGTAAAATGCCAGGGCAGTATAGGAACCCCACAAGTGACCCCATTTTAGAAAGAAGACACCCCAAGGTATTCTGTTAGGTGTATGATGAGTTCATAGAATATTTTATTTTTTGTCAAAAGTTAGAGGAAATTGGATTTTTATTGTTTTTTTCACAAAGTGTCATTTTTCACTAACTTGTGACAAAAAATAAAATCTTCTATGAACTCACCATACCCCTAACGGAATACCTTGGGGTGTCTTCTTTCTAAAATGGGGTCACTTGTGGGGTTCCTATACTGCCCTGGCATTTTAGGGGCCCTAAACCGTGAGGAGTAGTCTAGAATCCAAATGCCTCAAAATGACCTGTGAATAGGACGTTAGGCCCCTTAGCGCACCTAGGTTGCAAAAAAGTGTCACACATGTGGTATCGCCGTACTCAGAAGAAGTAGTATAATGTGTTTTGCGGTGTATTTTTATACATACCCATGCTGGGTGGGAGAAATCTCTCTGTAAATGGACAATTGTGTGTAAAAAAAATCAAATAATTGTCATTTACAGAGATATTTCTCCCACCCAGCATCTGTATGTGTAAAAATACACCCCAAAACACATTATACTACTTCTCCTGAGTACGGCGGTACCACATGTGTGGCACTTTTTTGCACCCTAAGTGCGCTAAGGGGCCCAAAGTCCAATGAGTACCTTTAGGATTTCACAGGTCATTTTGCGACATTTGGTTTCAAGACTACTCCTCACGGTTTAGGGCCCCTAAAATGCCAGGGCAGTATAGGAACCCCACAAATGACCCCATTTTAGAAAGAAGACACCCCAAGGTATTCCGTTAGGAGTATGGTGAGTTCATAGAAGATTTTATTTTTTGTCACAAGTTAGCGGAAAATGACACTTTGTGAAAAAAAACAATTAACATCAATTTCCGCTAACTTGTGACAAAAAAAAAAAATCTTCTATGAACTCACCATACTCCTAATGGAATACCTTGGGGTGTCTTCTTTCTAAAATGGGGTAATTTGTGGGGTTCCTATACTGTCCTGGCATTTTAGGGGCCCTAAACCGTGAGGAGTAGTCTTGAAACGAAATTTCTCAAAATGACCTGTGAAATCCTAAAGGTACTCATTGGACTTTGGGCCCCTTAGCGCAGTTAGGGTGCAAAAAAGTGCCACACATGTGGTATTGCCGTACTCAGGAGAAGTAGTATAATGTGTTTTGGGGTGTATTTTTCCACATACCCATGCTGAGTGGGAGAAATATCTCTATAAATAGACAATTGTGTGTAAAAAAAATAAAAAAATTGTCATTTACGGAGATATTTCTCCCACCCAGCATGGGTATGTGTAAAAATACACCCCAAAACACATTATACTACTTTTCCTGAGTACGGCAATACCACATGTGTGGCACTTTTTTGCAGCCTAACTGCGCTAAGGGGCCCAAAGTCCAATGAGCATCTTTAGGCTTTACAGGGGTGCTTACAATTAGGCACCCCCCAAAATGCCAGGACAGTGAACACACCCCACAAATGACCCCATTTTGGAAAGTAGACACTTCAAGGTATTCAGAGAGGAGCATAGTGAGTCCGTGGCAGATTTCATTTTTTTTTTTTGTCGCAAGTTAGAAGAAATGGAAACTTTTTTTTTTGTTGTTGTTGTCACAAAGTGTCATTTTCCGCTAACTTGTGACAAAAAATAAAATCTTCTATGAACTCACCATGCCTCTCACTGAATACTTTGGGATGTCTTCTTTCCAAAATGGGGTCATTTGGGGGGTATTTGGACTATCCTGGAATTTTAGCCCCTCATGAAACCTGACAGGTGCGCAGAAAAGTCAGAGATGCTTGAAAATGGGAAAATTCACTTTTGGCACCATAGTTTGTAAACGCTATAACTTTTACCCAATCCAATAAATATACACTGAATGGTTTTTTTTTTATCAAAGACATGTAGCAGAATAACTTTCGCGCTCAAATGTATAGGAAATTTTACTTTATTTGAAAAATGTCAGCACAGAAAGTTAAAAAAGTCATTTTTTTGACAAAATTCATGTCTTTTTTGATGAATATAATAAAAAGTAAAACTCGCAGCAGCAATCAAATAGCATCAAAAGAAAGCTGTATTAGTGACAAGAAAAGGAGGTAAAATTCATTTAGGTGGTAGGTTGTATGACCGAGCATTAAACCGTGAAAGCTGCAGTGGTCTGAATGGAGAAAAAGGCTCTGGTCCTTAAGGGGCGAAAAGACTGTGGTCCTGAAGTGGTTAAATTACCTGGGGCTTCTTCCAGCCCCCTGTAGTCATCCTGGTCCCTCGCTGTTGTTCCGGTGATTCCTTCAACAACTGTGCGCCTCCGAAAGCTGGCCGATTGAGCCAGTCACGAGGTACTGTGCATGCACGCTCCCAGTCGTGCCCATCCTTGATCACATATCAGGGAGGGTTTGGCACGTGCGCAGTTGCAGTTTTTATGAACTGTGCAAGCACAGCATGCTCCTGGTTGCTGAAGCGCGATCGAGGCAAAGTGTGCCCTGGGGCCGCACATGCAGCTTTTAGAAGGGAAGTCTGCTGAAGGGATCAAAGCGTAATGACCGCATGCTACCAGGATGACTACAGAGGGCTGGAAGTAGCCCCTGGTAATTTAAACTGGTCACCTTACTGTCACTTTAGGTTCCCTTTAAAAGTCCCTTCACACTATGCACCTTGAATTGCGATAGGCGTGTGACAGTCCCGAAAAGTGGCATCACGCCCTAGACAAGCAATGCGACTTTGCAGTGAAGCCTACAGTACAATGACAGCATGCTTACCGCAATAGTGTGTTACTCCAACGGGAGCAGTTGCACCCGATGTGAACAATGGGATTTGATGATATTGTTTGTTGAGATAAAACCAGGGCTGTGGAGTCGGAGTCGTGGAGTCGGGCAATTTTGGGTGCCTGGAGTCGGAGTCGGGAAAAAATGCACCGACTCCGACTCCTAATGAATTTGTAACTGTAATTAAAATAGAAAATATGATAAAATGTTCTATTTCTCAGATAATAGTCATTAAAAATAATGTATATATACAGTAATAGCTGTGCTTTGTCCACAAAAATGAAATAAACCAATCAAAATTAGTTACTTGTGCTGCTTCAATAAAGCAGTCCCCGTATTTTTAAGGTCTGATATACATATCTGATTGTGACTGTATATATGATGTGTACACAGGAATCTCTTATATATACTAAATAACATCTATGCTGTAAGAATAAAGCCTGATGTGTAGCCATGTCACTAATAGAGATGGTCAATGAGATGGAAATAATTCCGCACTGATGCTGATTTATGCAAATGTATGCACTCCCTTTGCTGATGAAATCAAATAATTTGATATGTTATTAAAATTTGGTTTGGTGACTACAAATTAAAGGGTAACTGAGACGGATGAAAAGTAAAGTTTTATACATACCTGGGGCTTCCTCCAGCCCCCTTCAGGCTAATCAGTCCCTCACTGTCCTCCACCACCCGAATCTTCTGCTATGAGTCCTGGAAATTTAGCCAGTCAGCGCTGTCCAGCCGCATGCCGCTCCCACAGCCAGGAACATTCTGCACCTGCGCAATAGTGCTGCACAGGTGTAGTATGCTCCTGGCGGCGGAGTGTGTGCATGCGCACTACGCCTGACTGGCTCAAGTACCTGGACTCCTAGCAGAAGATCCAGGTGGTGGAGGAGGACAACGAGGGACTGATTATCCTGAAGGCGGCTGGAGGAAGCCCCAGGTATGTATAAAACTTTAATTTTATCTGTCTCAGGTTTACTTTGTTACACAGTAGTACTATACTCTACATATGCACTCCCCACAGAGCTGCAGGGAATCCACTGAGAATGCTGTGCACATTGAATACAGAGGTGTTGTCTGTTTACAATCTCCTCATTCCCCTGCAGAGTACCTGCACATCATTCTTACATGTACCCACAGTTACATTGCCTAGGGCCTGATAGATGTTCTTTGTTCCGGTTTGTACCTTTTACAAGTACTCTTACCAAGGACTAGTTTTAGTCCAAAGGGAATAAATATAGTAGTCTACATATCCTTCTCACTTCAGTTGTCTTGTAAAATTCCTAAGCGTTGGCAGTTAAGAGACGAATTTCATGTTACATACTTTTAATCAACAAAATTGTAATATGCAAATTAGAGGAGTCGGAGTCGGTGGAATCCTAAACTGAGGAGTCGGTGGATTTTTGGACCGACTCCACAGCCCTGGATAAAACACAGCGAATTCAGTGTGAACGGACCCCAAAGTGTAATCACTTTCTCCACTGTGCTTAAAATGGATACCCTGTGGCATAAAATATATAGATTAGCAAAGGTAATGTTTGTTTTGAATTTGCAAACCAATACTTTTGGAGTATTGGAATGGAGACTTTCCTGTACTGCAGATTCTGTCCAGGGAGCCCCACAGGCCTGAATGAGGGTTTTGACATTTTATGTCTTTCTGTAATGCCCACCCATTCCTGGCCTTAATAAATCAATGAGAGTTCTGTAGTAGACAGGAGGGCTGGTATGACTTGCTTGTGGACAGCTGGCAGAGGCAGGACAGAACATCATGTTTTTAGAAGTCATCACCTCTCTTCATGATGGGCTTAGGATTGGAGGCTTCTGGGCTTGCAATGAAGACAGATTCTATAGTGTAGCAGTTTAACAAATGATCCTATAGTATAGAGCAGGGGTGCCCATTAGGTAGATCGCGATCTACCGGTAGATCACAAGGACTTCATGGTAGATCCCAACCCCACTAGATTTTCCTTTCTGTAAATACAATTTTGCTCCTAAAATTGCACATAGGTACATCATTTTGACTTGTTAATTTTTAAAGTAGCTCACAAGCCGAAAAAGTGAAGGGCACCCCTGCTATAGAGACTTCTTCTGCCATCTTCTGGTCCCTTATTGCCCCTCCCCCAGGGAGAGCCTACAAAAACTTGCCGGATTGAAGATTCACGAGTAAGGCTGGGCCAGCCGCAGCAGGTAAAAAGCGGTAATGTCGATAGATGTGATTAGCGTCTGTAAACTGTAATTTGAGCGCCCAGAGGTACCAGTTTATAGACTCTATTTACTGTTTATATCCTCTATTTAGTTGTTTATAGCCTCAATTTACTGTTTATAGCCGCTAATAGGGGCTTTTGACATTGCCGCCTTAGGCGACCAAAATATGGAGGCAGGGGCTTTAGTGTTAGAATTGTGGGTAGGGGTCCCTAGGGGCTAAGGTTAGGCTCCACCAGGCATGGGGGTGGAATTTAAGTTTAGGCTCCCCAAGGGGGGGATATAGTTAGGCACCACCAGGGGAGTCCTAGTGTGGCCATACAATATTCAATTTTGATTGAACAGGTATAAGGGCCAACAAATTGAAAATACTTTGATAAGACATGGTAAGATAGAACAACCAAGATTTTATCTTTTATGGCCAGTCCTATGCCGGGCATACACGGCACGTTTCTGGATGCAATTGTGCGCCGGATCGAGTTGCTGGCTCGATGCCGGCGCATCCCCGCTCGTCCGCGCGAATCAATTCCTGCTCGTCTGCGCGAATCAATTCCCGCTCGTCCCCGCCCGCGCTCCTTATCAGCCGCTCGATTCCCCTCTATTGTCCGCCGGCGGGGATCGAGCGGGGAATTTATCCGGCAGGTCATCAGACCTGTCAGATATTATCAATCGAGCCCATCAGCGGCTCGATTGATAAGGAAAGAAAGTGCCGTGTATGCCCAGCATTAGGGTTAGGCATCAGTAGAGGGAGGGTTCTGTGTGAATAGAGTTATGTTAGGTCATAGTAAAATATTGATAAAGCTTACCGATCTTTTGCTATTGTAATTAAGTAATAGAATATCAGTAATTTTACCGATATTCTACTAGCGGCTATGTCCTGTGCCCTTTTTTACTGGGCACCATTTTTTTTTTTACATGTACACGCACCAGTGCTGTAAACCGTAAACAGTTGTTCGTGGTGGCTTCTAAATGTGGCTGCTGGTGGCTTCTAAATGTGGCTGCTGGTGGCATAGTGGTTGTGTGCTGCTGGCGCAAAAGTGGCACAGCAATAGGAAGTCCACTACTGCGCAGGTGTGACCATGCTAGCGCGGGTGCAGCACGGCCGCGCTCATGCTTGAAGAGGAGTGTGGCCAGAATCTTCCGAAGGGTCTTAGCAACTGGTGGCAGGGACGAGCAGGGCATGAGAAGTCTCCACATGCTTCCGTCTTCTTCGGTAAGGGCATGTGCCCACTGACGCAGTTGTGTCCACTTTTCAGCATTTCTAACATTGATGTATAACTGAAAAATGGACACAACTGCGTCAGTGGGCTCAGGCCCTAAGTACTGTATATACTCGACTATAAGTCTGGAAATTTAGGTCTGACTCGCTAAATAAAACTGTAGGGGTCGAATTATACATGAGTCACGGGTAACACTGAACACACTGAGTTAGGGCTCGTTCACATCTAGCCAACGCAGATGGCTGTGCGATCGGAACGCAGCGCATCCGATCGCACGCCATCTGCGCTGCTGATCCCATCCATTGACAGTGATGGGATCAGCTCTGCGGTGCGGGCAAAATGCAGGCAGCAGTACGCAAGCACTTCCCAGTGCATCGTACTGCTGCGGCAGTCTATGCCCTTCTGCCGTTCCTGCATTTCAGCACATCCTACGTGCTTCCATATCCGCACGTAAGCGCATATGATGTGAACGAGGCCTTATGTGTGTACTAATAGTGACATTCCCATTTGTAGCAATTTACTCAGTGGTGACATTTTCTTGATAAAGGAAATGCCAAGTAAACACAGGCCTGAAAGTCCTAGCCAAAATTAACAGGGGGGGGGGGGGGGTGAATAATTTCTGCACTTGGGGGCCTGGAGGAGTTATTGACTACACTTAGGGGCCAGGAGGGGTTAATGGCCGCAATACTGTATGCATTGCAGTCACTTACCCCAAGTGCAGCTGTTAATTCCTCCTGGTTCCTAAGGGCAGCCATTAACTTTGCTGGGTAGACTAATATTTGAGTCAATAAAAAAAAAAATCCAGCTTAACCACTTGAGGACCACAGTGTTTAACCCCCCCCCCCCCCCCCCCCTAAAGACCAGACCATTTTCCTCAAATTAGGCCACTGCAGCTTTAAGGCCTCGCTGTAGGGCCATCCAACTCGGCACACAAGTGATTTCTTCCCCCCCCCCCCACACACACACACACTTTTTCTCCCCACCAACAGAGCTTTCTGTTGGTGGGGTCTGATCACTCCCCCAATGTTTATTTATTTAATTTTTTGCCAGTATTTTTTAAATAAAAATGTGTATTTTATTTTTGTGGTTTCCCCCCCTCCCTCCCTCTCCACGCCAGCCAATCCGCCTGATGGGCTGTCATAGGCTTCAGCCTATGACAGCCAATCTCTTCACTGCCTCTGGAGGGGACAGCCGTGTCACACGGCTGTCCCCTGTGCAGTGCTGCCTCAGATCGCAGCACTGTACCTAGTAAATAGACGGTGGTTACACTGTCTAACAGTCTCCCAGCGGCGATCGCCGCTGGCAGACTGAAGGCGGAGCTCTGCCATCCAAGCAGGGATGCATGCGCGATCGCCTGCAAACCAGACCCCAAGGACCTTGCGCCAATCGGCGTTAGGTGGTCCTGGGGCTGCCGCCGCAGCGACAGCCATCGGTGTGACGCAGTCAGGAAGTAGTTAAGAGGGTCAAATATTGGAGTCGACTTATACACGAGGTCGACTTATATTCGAGGATATACGGTATGTCCTTTTTTTTTTTTTTTTTTTTTTTTTTTTTGCCTGAGGTTTGCCTTGGGTTTCCCTTTCAACCTGATGCCTTCTACAGCCTTTCCAGGAGGATCCCTATGTAACTAACATTTATTATTTTGCTCGATAGGACATACATAGTTTATTTTTTAGGCAATGCAGCAAGGTTCTCTCTTTTGTAAGTTTTATACATCATACCCTCATCAGTTATGGTCATGTCTCTGGCTTCCAACACTGGCTGCACTGTATAATGGCTTTAAGATGCTATTTCCTGCTTCCAGGAAAGGAGAGTCTACGGTTTTCAAGGCTCACACGGGCACCGTGCGAAGTGTCAGCTTCTCTAGTGATGGTCAGTCTCTGGTCACTGCATCTGATGATAAAACGGTGAAAGTGTGGACGGTACACCGGCAGAAATTTCTCTTCTGTCTCAACCAGCATATCAACTGGGTTCGCTGTGCCAAGTAAGTGTAAACTCCCTTTTTTAGTGTGTGTGTGTGTGTGTGTGTGTGTGTGTGTGTGTGTGTGTGTGTATTTGTATTTGTTGAGGACCTTAAGTTAACCTGCCTTCAACTAAGCCTATATATATATTGCATGCTCTTCTATCTACTGACACATCAATCGTGCCCATAGTGTTCCCTTCCTATTATTTTGTACATTCCCAATGTGCATGTTCTAATTATACCAGATCTGTTGCGATTAACATGATGACTTTATCTGCCCAGCACTGGTTGTGCTGTATGAAACTTTTCTTTCAATAAGGTTTTTTTTCTTGGTGTAAAAAAAACAAAAACAAAAACGTCCCCCCCCCCCCCCCCTTCCCCAAAATAGTTCCCTATATGTCCCATGTTTTTTTCATGTTACCTGGTCTTGGGTGCCTTGGCCTAACTGCAGGAATTCTATAGTACAAGTGGTATTGCGGGAAGTTATTTATTTTTTTTTTTTCTTTAGCTACGGTAACAAGCTTAGCTCAGCATGCAAATAACAAGAAGCTTCATATTTCAGATATGAAAACTTAGAAAAGGACACTACGACTAGAATTTAAATACCCTCTCCCTTTAAAGCGTTTACACAGTGAGTTAAGCCTGTTGTCTAGGCGATATTAGCTGTGCTATTGACATTAAGCTGTGGCAAAGGAAGAAAAAAAAAAGGAAAAAGGCAGAATTGAAGTCGCTTTTTATTTCCTTATAAACGATTCCAGTTGAACCGGCAGTCTTGCTGATCTCTGTGGCTGCTGTAATGTCTAAATCATACACATGAAACAAGCATGAAGCTTGTAACTGGAGTTGGCTAGATTCAAGTCAAACTTCAGTCAGAAACATCTGATCTGCATTACCTCAACAGATCAGGACAGCTCCATCCCTGGACGTGTTTAAATCCAGACTGAAAACCCACCTGTTTAGTCTGGCATTTGCAGAAATATAACTTTTGTTGTGTGAATACTTCATCCTACTAATTACTGAATCTGAGAGAGCCTAAGCGCTTTGAGTCCTATGGGAGAAAAGCGCTATAGAAATGTTATTGTATTGTATTGTATTCTTGTTCAAGGTCTATGACTAAAATATTAGAGGCAGAGGATCAGCATGATGCCAGCAAACTGGTATGCCTTAAAGAGAACCTGAGGTGGGCTTGTGAAATCATATTAGGATACAGAGGCACGTTCTGTATACAATGCCCAGCCTCTGTCCTTACACTGTGCCCCCAGGCTCTGTTGTCCCCCATTTAAAAAAAGCGCAGACACTTAGATTATCGTTAGCCTGTTCTTTACCGGCTCCCCGCCACTGTCCCTTCCCTCCCTGCCGCCGTAAGGTGATAGGAGGAAGCTTACGGTACTTACACACACACACACCCCTATACACACACACACACACACCCCTATACACACACACACACACACACACCCCTATACATACACACACACACACACACACCCCTATACATACACACACACACACACACACACCCCTATACACACACACACACACACACACACCCCTATACACACACACACACACACCCCTATACACACACACACACACACACACACCTATATACACACACACACACACACCCATCCCTATACACACACACACCCCTATTCACACACACACACCCATCCCTATACACACACACACCCCTATACGCACACACACACACACACCCCTATACACACACAACCACCCACTCCTATACACACACACACACACCCCCACACACCCCTATACACACATATATACACACACACCCCTATACACACATATACACACACACACACACACACACACACCTATACACACACACATACACACACATGCACAAAAGAATGGCGATGGAGCCCATGGCCGGCATGGGGCTGGAGAAAACCCCAGGTAAGTATAAAAGCTGCTTAGTTAAACATCTCTGGTACACTTTAAGCACAACCACACTGCACAGGAGTGAAGCACCAGAAAGAAGAATCATATTTGGGGGCTACCGATAAGTAAAGTTACCCTTTAAGTTTTTAGGTATTTTACATGTTCAGCCAGCAGCCAGTACTAATATTTTAATTATTGGTTTTGGTGGGAATTATGATCTCCCTTCACCAGTTCCCAGCTGTATTTTCCTACCACCTGGAAGTTTGAATTTTACATTCTTCATAATATACAATATCTGAAAAATCCAGCAGGGGGCAAAAGGAGCCCTTTTATTGGGTACAGGCAGAATAAGAAATGCACTGGAGTCATCAAGAGCTAAATGAAAGTGAGTATTTTGAAGGACAACTGAACCAAGAGTTATATGGAGGCTGCCATATTTATTTCCTTTTATACAATACCAGTTGCCTGGCAACCCTGCTGATCTATTTGGCTGCTGTAGTGTCTGAATAACACCAGAAACAAGCATGCAGCTAATCTTGTCAGATCTGACAATGTCAGAAACGCCTAATTTTCTGCATGCTCGTTCAGGGGCTGTGGCTAAAAGTATTAGAGGCAGAGGATCAGCATGATGCCAGCAAACTGGTATGCCTTAAAGAGAACCTGAGGTGGGCTTGTGAAATCATATTAGGATACAGAGGCACGTTCTGTATACAATGCCCAGCCTCTGTCCTTACACTGTGCCCCCAGGCTCTGTTGTCCCCCATTTAAAAAAAGCGCAGACACTTAGATTATCGTAAGCCTGTTCTTTACCGGCTCCCCGCCACTGTCCCTTCCCTCCCTGCCGCCGTAAGGTGATAGGAGGAAGCTTACGGTACTTACACACACACACACACCCCTATACACACACACACACACACACACATACACACACACACACACACACACACACACACACACCTATACACACACACACACACACACACACCCCTATACACACACACACACACACACACACCCCTATACACACACACACACACCCCTATACACACACACACACACACACACCCCTATACACACACACACACACACACCCCTATACACACACACACACACCCCTATACACACACACACCTATACACACACACACACACCTATACACACACACACACACACACCCATCCCTATACACACACACACACCCATCCCTATACACACACACACCCCTATACACACACACACACACACCCACACACACACACCCCTATACACACACACACCCCTATACACACACACCCCTATACACACACACATACACACACACATGCACAAAAGAATGGCGATGGAGCCCATGGCCGGCATGGGGCTGGAGAAAACCCCAGGTAAGTATAAAAGCTGCTTAGTTAAACATCTCTGGTACACTTTAAGCACAACCACACTGCACAGGAGTGAAGCCCCAGAAAGAAGAATCATATTTGGGGGCTACCGATAAGTAAAGTTACCCTTTAAGTTTTTAGGTATTTTACATGTTCAGCCAGCAGCCAGTACTAATATTTTAATTATTGGTTTTGGTGGGAATTATGATCTCCCTTCACCAGTTCCCAGCTGTATTTTCCTACCACCTGGAAGTTTGAATTTTACATTCTTCATAATATACAATATCTGAAAAATCCAGCAGGGGGCAAAAGGAGCCCTTTTATTGGGTACAGGCAGAATAAGAAATGCACTGGAGTCATCAAGAGCTAAATGAAAGTGAGTATTTTGAAGGACCACTGAACCAAGAGTTATATGGAGGCTGCCATATTTATTTCCTTTTATACAATACCAGTTGCCTGGCAACCCTGCTGATCTATTTGGCTGCTGTAGTGTCTGAATAACACCAGAAACAAGCATGCAGCTAATCTTGTCAGATCTGACAATGTCAGAAACGCCTAATTTTCTGCATGCTCGTTCAGGGGCTGTGGCTAAAAGTATTAGAGGCAGAGGATCAGCAGGATGTCAGACAACTGGTATTACTGAAAATAAAATAAATATTGCAGCCTCCATACCCATCTCCATTTGTCCTTTAAATTGTACCTGAGCTGATGTTTTAATTGGCCAAGTTTCAACCTGCATACAATTTGCATGAGATGTACATGCAAGCCAGAATTCTTGGTATCTCATTTTCCATCTGTTGTCACCACTTTGTCTTTTCAAACTACTATAACTCATGCTTATATCTGTAGGTTTTCACCGGACGGAAGACTCATTGTTTCAGCCAGCGATGATAAAACCATAAAAGTGTGGGATAAAACCAGCAGAGAATGTATCCATTCCTTCTGTGAGCAGGGAGGGTAAGTAATCAATCCCACTAGAAAGCCCAGTGAGTCAGAGCAGCCAGCTTTGTGATCTGCTTCTTATGTTACGTACACACTTGCGACTATGGTCGTTTGAAACAGCAGCTTAAAGAGACTCTAACATTAAAAAGATCCCCTGGGGGGTACTCACCTCGGGTGGGGGAAGCCTCCGGATCCTAATGAGGCTTCCCACGCCGTCCTCTGTCCCACGGGGGTCTCGCCGCAGCCCTCCGAACAGCCGGCGACTGTGCCGACTGTCAGTTCAATATTTACCTTTGCTGGCTCCAGCGGGGGCGCTGTGGCGACTTTCTGCACGGAAATAGACGGAAATACCCGATCTCCGTCGGGTCCGCTCTACTGCGCAGGCGCCGGAAACTTGCGCCTGCGCAGTAGAGCAGACCCGACGGTGATCGGGTATTTCCGCCTACTTCGGCGCCGAGAGGCATCAGAGCGCCTGCGCAGGAGCCAGGAAGGTAAATATTGCGTCACGGCTGTACGGAGGGCTACAGCGAGACCCCCGAGGGACGCAGGACGGCGTGGGAAGCCTCATTAGGATCCTGAGGCTTCCCCCACCCGAGGTGAGTACCCCCCAGGGGCCGTTTTGTCGTTACAGTTCCTCTTTAATGATTGGTCTGCCGACAATCGGGTAAAGAACTTTACCAAACAAACATTAAAGAAAATCTGTAATGAAAAAACTTCCCCTGGGGGGTACTCACCTCGGGTGGGGGAAGCCTCCGGATCCTATTGAGGCTTCCTCCGTCTTCCTCGGTCCCACGACGGCGGCGAAAATCCTCCCGGAGCGACTGCGATGTAAATATTTGGCTCCAGCGCAGGTACAGTATCCGCTCTCTGCTCGAAGATAGGCGGAAATAGCCAATCTCCGTCGGGCCGCTGTACTGCTCAGGCGCAAATCGCCTGCACAGTATAGCGGACGCGACGGAGATTGGCTATTTTCGCCTATCTCTGTGGGAAGAGTTGCAACAGCGCCCCCGCTGGAGCCAGAAAAGGTAAATATTGCACAGCCTGACCATTGTTGCCTGTGCATTCTGTGGGCAGCAGCGAGACCGCCGTGGGACACAGGAGGACGGGGGAAGCCTCAATAGGGTCCAGAGGCTTCCACCTACTGAGGTGAGTACCCCCCAGGGGAACTTTTTTCAGTACAGGTTTTCTTGATGTACAACGACGAACGAACTATATCGGCATGATGAGAAAATCCAGCAGGATGAATCATATTGAACGACAATCGTTACAAAACTATAGTGTGTACAGTTCTCTGCCGAGCACGATCGTTACAAGGGCCAATGCGCCTGCGTTGGATTGTGCCCGGCTTCCGTACTTCTTGTGTAGCGTGGCCCGTAAAGATTGTTACATTATAAATTTCAAACAAACTTTGTTTTCAACTTAACTATCATACGTATATTCTTATCTATTGTAACCCCACGTTTGATTGTTTTTTGTTTTGTTAATTTTATAGAAATATGTACGCAACATTTCCCTCTGATTGTTTTTTTCTGCGAGAACGATCATTAAAATGTGTATGATGATTGCTGCATCCCATCGTTGCATTCCAATCGTTCCAATATTGTTGGTCTGGTAACTATCGTTCCTTGTAAACTATCGTTATCGCAAGTGTGTACGTACCATTATCATGGGCAGTCCAGTCACTGGAGACAGATGATGATTAGGGCCAAGTAAGGCAGGGATCTCACTTGCAGGTAGGGATGATCAATAAAATGCAAATATTTCCGGGTTCGTGCAGGATTATCAAGGGCCAATCAATTTAACCCTGGGTGGGACTTGATTGGTCCATTTTCAAGCTGCCTAAATTTGCAATCAAATTTACGTAATCCTGCATGAACTTGGAAAGATTTGCATCCGATTGATCATCCCTACTTTGCAGAGCATTTAAACATATGCGTGTTTTTTTTTTTGTGTGTGTGTGGATGTTTTTTTAAGCATACCCAGTACATTCATACAGTATATGGAAGAACGTGATTTGAAGAGCACTTCTGGTGTAGCCTAAAAAATGAATAATACTTATTGGTATACACCAATACATTTTCCTTGGCAGATTCAATCTCTGTGATCAGACCTGGCAGAGGTTTGATCGCAGAGATGGTAATTTCGATCGATTTCTGGATGAAATTGATTGGTCTGGATGGCAGATCTTACTCGAACGGTGGCAGGGATGCTATGGACTGCATGGTGTCCCGGTGGACCACTATTATTTGGGGGAAGAGCTGGGTCTAAACCTCTGGGGGCGGGTGATACAAAAGGGTACTGGCGGTCCTGTAGATTTACAGCAAAGTCCCCAGTATCCAGCACCAGCTGAAAAGCACAACTTCCTCCCAAATACCCACCAGCGATATCTTGTAGCCTTCCTGTTGTTCCTAGTGGCTTTTTAGCGTCATCTGCATCAGGTCATGTGACACGCCAGGAGCGGTTTGCGGACGCCAGCCGCTAGGAGCAACAGGAAAGCTACAAGACGTCACTGGAGGCTCAGTGAGTAGTTCATTGCCTGGAAACGCTTCTGAAAACCCCCAAAGCACAGCCCCTGTTATCCCTCAGGCATGCAGGTGAGTTGAGACTTCCGGTGTCCTGAGTTCCGAATAACGGGGACTTTGCTGTATAATAGATTTAATCTATTAATAATCTATTTCTAGTGTGTGGTAGTAATAGATCCTCTCTGAACAGATTTCGATCAGACATGGATCGTTCTTTTGGCTAAATCAGGTGCCCATCGATTAATGTATGGCCACCATAACAAGTGTCACTGGAGACCCGTATCAGCCGGGTTTCAGTGCAGAACACACACACCCCGAAAGGGGTGGAGCTACATGCCAAATCCTGACCGATAAGGCATGTCTTACTAATGGAATGTGTGAGGACATTATAATTTAATACCACTAGGTATGCATTAGTTTTTATTTTAGGTTATGCCAGAGGTGTGCTTTAATAGCAAAAACAGTCAAGAGAAATGCATACACACAGAACAGCAGGTGGGTGGGAAGCAGCATCACTGAAGGGGGTGGGGATTAGCAACATTTGATATCTTTCCTGCAGACAAGACAGATTCAGATTTTTATGTTGCGCTCCTGACTAAGTGGGGCTTTGTCAGGAGCCCTGACAAAGTAATGTGATTTAGCAGGGCTTTTCATAAACTCTCTGGGGGAAATTTAATTTAGCCTTTTAAAGTTCACTTTAGGTGCACTTTAAAGCAAACCCAAGCTGCAGCCCTGGTGAAAAATGACATGCTTACATAAGGAAAGGGGAGCCCCTGAAGAAAAAATTAGCCTTGTGTTTCATTAAGACATCTGTTCATAGTCCGAACAGTGCCACCTTGTGGACTTCAAGAGACATTCTACAATAGTCTAAGCATATGTGTGATTTTGAATTATTACTGTTTATTTATAAAGTGCTGAACTTTTCCACAGCACTTTACATGAGCAGGTCACTGACTGTCCCTCAGACTAGCTTATAACTTAATCCTTATCATGGTCAGTAATTGAGTTTTGTTCCTGTTGTAGTCGAGGCCAGTTTGTAGTAGAACCAGTTAAACTACCTAAACCGGAGTGCCTGGAGGAAAGGTATGCAAACACATGGAGAATATACAAATATATGCATACATACCTCACAACTTTTGAAGATGAGAAAGAGGGACACTTAAGCTGTGCCCACTGTGTGGCCTTAAGCCACATTCCTACTTTTTCAGGAGGGTGCCAGTGGGTGAGAGAGGGTGACACTAGGTGAGGATGGTGCCAGTCAGTGGGAGAGGGTGACACTGGGTGGGAGGAGGGTGCCAGTGCATGGGAGAGGGTAAAAATTGGGTGGGGAGGAGAGTGCCAGTGGTTAGGGTGGAGGGTGCCACTGGGTAGGGAGGAGGGTGCCACTGGGTTGCAGTGTCGGCGCTCCAAGCCTATCCTTGTAGGCTGAATTCACGCACAGGCAAAAATGATGGTACACCGGCGGTGAGTAATGTGGGGATACAGAAAGTGGGGCTGACCTCTTTCCTCCCTTCCTCTTCATGGGCCCTCCTCCTGTGTCCCCTTTGAGAGTATTGGCGCAGCTGTGCGGGCATTTATCTCACCTGTCCGTGCGTTCTGAAAGCCGGCTTCTCTCTACTTCCTGTTCCTCAGCATGATGCTTCATGGGAAACAGGAAGTAGACAGAAGCCAAAACACACGGACAGGTGAGTTGAACACCTGCGTCAGTACTCTGCAAGGGGACACGAGAGTGGGCCTATGGAGAGGGAGAAATGATGCTGGCGCCCCTCCCCCCAGCCCCACATTTTGCATTGGCGCGCAGCTGCTGCTTCGATTATGTATGTATGTGTATATCATTTTTTTTCTTCCTCTGCCCTCAGGACACAAGGTGTGTGTGTGCTGAAGGACAGACCCCCAACCGGGGGGTGGAGGGGGGGATATGTGCTGCATATAGTGTCCTCTATCACTGTGAACACATACCTCTTATTTTTTTTATAGGGTAGAGTAATAAAACAGTAAATATACCTGTCTGATGTGATGTATATTTTTTTCTATTAATTCTGGTGCCATTGGACCCTCTCCGTGTTTCTTTTAACCATTCTGTGTTGCAGGTTTGTGAACTTTGTGGACTTTCACCCCAGTGGGACCTGCATTGCTGCTGCTGGTACAGACAACACAGTAAAAGTTTGGGACATTCGAATGAACAAACTAATCCAACATTACCAAGGTATTCACCACCTGAGGCATAGACTACCGTAGGCAGTGTTGGGGAATAATTGCAGTGCGTTGTTTCAGAGCAGGGAATATTACCAGTATATATGACAATATCTGCTTCTCAGTGATTATCTAACTTTGCTTATGGTGCAGTCAATGACTAACATAGCATACAGTATGGGCTCATTTCCACTAGGGGCGATTTGCAGCGCTTCCCTGCCCTGTACGTGAAGTTGGATGGGGTATCGCAGCCTATGGAAATCAGTAGGCTGCATCCGAATTCGCATGCTGAGGCTGTATTTTTGTTTGCATACCGCATCCAAATCCCCATAGCTGTGGGCCAGCTATGCTGAGGGTGTTCATAAATGTAAATAAAAATATAATTTATTCTATGGGCAAGGAAACTGGCAGTAAGGGTAACGTTTGAGACACACCTTGTGTAAATAAACAGTAGTTGGTTTCCTGACTGAAAACAGGAAGTTGAGAGAGGTGGTGTTGCCAGTGTTTTGCTGAGTCACCGTGATAAGAATTTGCAATCATCAGTTTTCACCAAGTCGTTTAGTAAGGGAAACAACACAGCGGAAAATGGATTTGGAGTCCGGCTGCTTTCTTCCAGTCTAGCTGTAAATATTTTGCATCCCCCACCCCACTTTCTTGATGGCAATTGGACCAGTGGTGGGATTAATGTTAAATAGCAAGTTTCCTGTGCAACACCCAAGCGTGTGACACCTTTAAAGTGACACTAAAGCGGAAAAAATAAATATTATAATGAATTGTATATGTAGTATAGATAAATAGAACATTAGTAGCAAAGAAAAGAGTCTCATATTTTTTATTTGCATGTTATATGGCTGTTTTTCTATAACATTGCATCATTCTCTAATATTTGCAGTTTAAAAATTACACTCTGTATTTTAAATGATGAAACAGGGCAGAGCTACTGACTCTTTGAACTTCTGGCAGAAAAACCTTAAACAAACAAGAAACAGTGAGAGACAGTTGAGATAAGTGCTTCAGAAAATAGCATTACTCAGAGAAGCTCTTTTCCATAGATAACTGAAGTTTCTTGCTGTGGAAACAATATGAGACTCATATATCTGTGCTACTAATGTTCTATTTTTTAGCTGTACTACACACACAAATCATTATATCAGAAGTTTATTTTCACTTCAGATTGCCTTTTAGGGGCCCATACACCTAACTATTTTCCCGCCGATATACAGCCGATCCGATCACCGTGATCGAATCGGCTGTGAAATCTCCACGCACACCGCTGACAGAACTATTGATTTCCGTCCGAAATCGATAGTTCCCGTTGATCCGTCCGTGCGGAAGATTTTTCTCGATCGCCAGCGGGTCGGAAGTGCGTCGATAGCGGCGTTCGAATGACCGACGCAATACAGCGGGTATACATTACCTGCTCCGGCCAGCGCGAGTCCCCTGGTCTCTGCTGTCTTCTTCTCCGGACCGGTCCTGCAGCTGCACAGGACTTCCTGTCCCGGCAGGAAGTTTAAACAGTAGAGCGCCCTCTACTGTTTAAACTTCCCCTGGACAGGAAGTTCGGTAGCTGTAGGAACGGTCCAGAGCGGAGAAGAAGACAGCAGAGACCAGGGGACTCGCGCTGGCCGGAGCAGGTAATGTATACAGGGGGAAGAGGGGGGGGGGCTGCAACAGCGGAAGCTCCACAGATTGTGATCAGTTTCAGGCTGAAATCGATTCACAATCTGTTTGCAGTAAAGGTGGCCATACGATCCCTCTCTGATCAGATTCGATCAGAGAGGGATCTATCTGTTGGTTGAATCTGATGGCAAATCGACCAGTGTATGGCCACCTTAAGAGTACCTATACTGCCCTTCTTATTTCTCTTTATTGGTAAGTAAACGGGGTGTTTCTAGATTAAATACAGCGTATTGCCTAAAGGTGCATGCACACACCTTTCACTTATGTCGCTCATCGGGGATCGGGACCTTTGGGCAACATCACTGGGCCAGCCAGTACAGATGCGTAGCTGACAATGCATTCTGTTATGCCCCCCCCCCCCCCCCCCGTTCATAGTATGTGATGTCCTGCGGGGGAGCGGCATGCACTAATGAGTGGGCCGTCACTCAGCCAAGTTGCTCCACTGGACGAATCGCTTGTGGAGTTGTGGTCGGTACTGTATACACACTTGATTATGTTTAATCTTTATCTTGATTATCTTTATCATTAAGAAAGATGATTTTTATGTAGTGGCTCCTCCCACAGTGCTTATCATTAGTGCCCATAGTCTGGCAACTTCAAAGCCTCATCCGATCTATCTTATCCGATGCAGTCACATGAACCATGCCAGGTGTAGAAAGGGACATGGAGAGCCCCTGAAGATGTGTGTGTGTATATATATATATATATTGTGTGCATTGACAGTAAGGCTGCTCAGATGCAGCCTAAGTGATTGCTGAGAAGGATGTAAGTACTCTTACAAAGACTTTTCACAGTGACTGCGGTGGCCACCTCTTCTATGCACATGCCAAGCACCACCATGTGCTGGTTGGTGCATGGTTGGCAGCATAATATCATGTGGC
This sequence comes from Hyperolius riggenbachi, assembly GCF_040937935.1. Taxonomy (NCBI): domain Eukaryota; kingdom Metazoa; phylum Chordata; class Amphibia; order Anura; family Hyperoliidae; genus Hyperolius; species Hyperolius riggenbachi. The sequence continues at coordinate 86,214,168 of NC_090654.1, forward strand.
CAGTTGGATTCCATGTTGAGCTGCTTGGGATGTGGCATATTCCAGGGACTTGGTACATTTCGGGGCACTGTGCATCTGATTGGATGTCTGCAGTGTAGGCCGCAGTCCTCATCACTCTCGCCTTGTCTTTCAGTCCACAGTGGGGTGGTCAACTCTCTGTCCTTTCATCCATCTGGGAATTACCTCATCACTGCCTCTAACGACTCCACCCTGAAGATCCTGGACTTGCTGGAAGGACGACTGCTGTACACCCTGCACGGCCACCAGGTGACATATCCGAATGGGAAAACTGTAGACTATAGTGCTGGGTTACTAAAGGGGATGAACATTCATGCTGAGTTTGCTTCAAATATCCAATCATGAAATGAATTTCCTTTTTTGTTTTTCTAACCGCCTCTCCAAATTTGCACAAGTTTTGCCACCCGTCCTTCCACCTCCCTGACAAGTGTCTTCCCAGAGCACATCGTTGTATCCACTAGACACCCCCTGTTAGAACTTCCACCTGGTCTACTGTAGGTGGGTTGCTGCATCCTTGCAGTGCCTCAGCCTGCCGCAGTAATATCTGAAGGGTGTGGCAACATCCCTTTCCTTCATCTGTGATAGAAGGAAAGACGTAAATGTTATTAGCCATGGGTTTTTCCCTAACCCCCCTTCCCTGTTCTCAGTATATACACTGGGTAGTGGAGGGTCATGGTCGTGATAGTGTGATAAGGTGTGGAAGGCAAAGTGGGAGCAACATGGGGTTTCTTTGGATGAGGGGGGATCGGGACAGTACTGATTGGAGTCACAGTGGCTTTGAGTGCCCAGCTCTGTGGACCGTCTAGCTAGATATGGGGAGGGGGGTGCGGCGGCATTGAGGGAAGGGGTCATATCATCCAAAAGATAAAAACCCACATGTAATATGGGGGGTTGGGTAGATGCACTTAAGAGGGGGGTGCAGTCATAACAAAAATGATTGAATTGGGCTTTAAAGGGAACCAGAGATGAACGATTCACCCAAAATAAACATATCAGTCGTTAGCTTGTAAAGAATAAATGCTCTACCTGATAATTTCGCCTCTCTGGTGTGCCTTTTTGTGTGTTTTTTTTTTTTATCCATTATTGCTCCAGGAAAAATCCAATATGGCTGCCGGCTCATATCCCTTCTGCTTCCAGGTTATGAACTGTTCTGGATAAGCTGTCTAGGCTCTATGGCCTGGTGCACACCAGAGGAGTTTTTCTGAGCGTTTTGAGTTTTTAAATCTGCTGCTAATGTTATCCTATGTGTCTGTGCACACTGGAGCAATGAGGTTTTGTAAAAAAAAAACCATAGCATTACATTGGGAAGAGCTTTTGAAAGGTTTCAAAAGCTCTTCCCAATGTAATGCTATGGAGTTTTTTACAAAACCTCATTGCTCCAGTGTGCACAGACACATAGGATAACATTAGCAGCAGATTTAAAAACTCAAAACGCTCAGAAAAACTCCTCTGGTGTGCACCAGGCCTATAAAACTATAGTCAAGCAGGGCTGCTGCTGCAGGCTTTCATCTGTGTGCTTTCATTATTCTGGTATGCTGTGTGGCTGCCTGTAGGAAGTGTCTCTCATACAAATGAAACTGCATACAGTAGATAATAATGATGACAGATCACACAGCCACACTTGTCAGTTTCAGAGCTTCTTTCTTCAGGAGCAGCCCCTCCCATGTCATCAGCTCTAAGTATGCAAAGCAGGAAAGCTGAGCCAGGAGGGGCAGGCTTGGGCTAGAAAAGACTCCACAGAAGACTGACTCAGCTATAATGATTCCAGGTCAAACCTAGACTGAAGGCTCAGTCTGGGATTTTTATCACAGCTGGTAACAGACAGATTAAGCAGAGAAGAATGAAACTAAAACCCCATCTACACGATACGATTCTTTGTGCGAATCGATTACGATTCTATTTACGATCCGATTAAATCCGACATGTCCGATCGGTATTCGATTCAATTTGACTAGCCATTGTTTTGCAATGGCAAATCGAATTGAATCCCGATCGGACATGTCGGATTTAATCGGATCGTAAATAGAATCGTAATCGAATTGTACAAAGAATCGTATCGTGTAGATTGGGCTTAAAAGCAGGGTAGGTGTTTACTGTCATGTTCCCACTGATAAATATAATAAAATACATGAGTGCTTTGTCTCTGGTTCTCTTTAACCTCCTTGGTGTTCTGGAAGCTTTTAGACCCTAAAATTTAGAGCTGGTCACACACCCCCTTCCCCTAATTCAGGCAACTCCTGCACAGAACTCAATTACCTGTGAAATGGCGATCTCACCCGAGAGAGTCCTCCGATCCCAGGGATACGTTTTTTTAAAAGCCACTCCGCTGTCTTCGGTAACCTGCCCAGTGGTTGCCCGACCCAAGCTCTGGATTACTGCTAGGAGCGTGTTTTTTTTTTTTTTTTTTTTACCCCGAAGCTGGGACGGGAATATTGCTAGGGAGGTTAAATCCCCTGCTTCACTTACTGCTGCTCTTCACTGCACATATTTTAGTATGACTGGGCACTTCCAGTAACAGTACACTTTACATACAAAACATTCCAGACTCTCTTCCTGCTCATGTAATCATATTGTTGACTTTTTCTGAAAGTCTGAACAGAACGAGAAGAAATTTTGAAGACATCTGAAAAATGTTTCCAGGGGCTTTAAGGGAACTATAGTGGATTACAAACCATGTATTCGTTTTAAAAAGCCACAATAAAAGAATAAGCCCACTACTGTGCTTGAATAATTTAATCACTTTTATGGCTTTAAAAACTACAGGAGTTACATGAATTGAACACGATCTGTTAAATCAGCTATTTTGTTTGGCTTACATGTGGGTACACACCATGCAATTTTCACTTCAGATCCTATTTCCCACTGAGAACATTATTGGATAGGTCAAAAAAATATATAGCATACTGACTGCCATCGACCAGACTCCGCTGAAAATCAACGTCCTTCCAGATCAGAGCAGATCGGACACAAGCCAGGGAAACATGACCCTGGAAATCTGGGCGCAGCTGGTGCCGTAATAGGTCATTATGTGAATAATGGCTGTAGCAGTGGCATCAAAAGACCAAATTATGATAAAAACAGCGTAATTCGCCCACCAACAATAGCTGGCAACGTCTTACCTCAGTGGCAGCCTGGATGGTGTAATGGTTAAGGGCTCTGCCTCTGACACAGGAGACCAGGGTTCAAATCTCTGCTCTGTCTCCCTAACACTGCTACGGCCTATAGAGCGCGTCCTAGTGGCTGCAGCTCTGGCGCTTTGAGTCCGCCAGGAGAAAAGCGCGATATCAACTTTATTTGTCTTGTAATTAACGCCACCGTGACTTTTGCAGGAGCAGGACAAGCTGTTTTTTTGGCTTTAACCTGCGCCCAAATTTCCTGGCGCCTTAATTAAATGTACACGAATGGACATGCTGGAAAATGTTGTTGTTTGTTCCTTTTGTATATGTCCTTTTTTATTCATTTTCAAGGCGTATCCATTATGAAATCTGGAATTTCAAAAAAATCTCAGTGTGTCTGCTAGCTTTCTTCTATATCCGATCGATATCAGATCTGAATATCTGATCACTTGCTTGGATTGCATCTGAAGTGAACATTGCATGGTGTATACCGGCCTTTACATGTTGGAGTGTGGGAAGAAGCAATAATACATGGGGCAAGCTATGTACATACATTAGACCTAACACAGTGAGAAGCCCTGGAATATACCCAGAGCAGGCAGGCGTGTAAATATTTCTGCTATACATGTTAATCTTATCTGTACAAGCTGCTGCAGTGATGCGGGGGGCAGGGAAATTGCGTTGATGATTGCTTTGCAGCGACCGTGAAGCTTTGACATTTCCTGCTTTGTTCTTCTGCTACGCAGGGCCCGGTGACTTGTGTCAAGTTTTCACGAGAAGGAGATTTCTTTGCCTCTGGGGGATCTGATGAACAAGTGAGTGCAAGTCTGATACGTAAATAGCTGGAACAGCCGTCATCGGATTCCGAAGCACAGCCGATAGTTGCACACCTGGAATGTGTTGGCGTGAGCTGCGGCACAGAACACTGCCACACTGACATGACTGAAATGTAGAACACGCTGATCTATTTACCACCTCTTCCTGCTTCTCTGTCCTGCTGGAATAGTAACATACAGTGACTGCTACTGGGAGCCCCGGCAGGCCAACGCTACAGTTCTGTTTATTTATTAAGAAAGAAAAATGCAGTCTGTCAGTGGCGTAACTATAATTCATGGGACCCCCAGAGAAAGTTTGATGGGACCCCTTCAATGTTCATACCCTTTCCCTTGGTGCCCCTCACAAGGGTCATAAAACAAGTGTGGCCATCATGATCGTCACACCCATAAAAGTATAGCCACAAAAAGCTCCCCTGTAGTTATGGCTCTGCTGTATGCCATAGTACATTAGTATGACTTTACAGGAAAAGCTTTAGGGCGTGCAGCTCCTGAAAGCTTATTTGGTAGTGTACAAATAAAGGGTATTCTGACCTAGGAGCAGAACTGGTCAGCACTGGGGAGGTAGTGTTAGATTTTAGGAAGTGGTTTATAAACAATAAATCGTACCGCACTCGACCACTAGGGGTGTGCTATGGGTGGGTATTTGAGAGATGTATATAGAACAACAAGAAAAAATCCCCCCCTCATATATTATCCGCACCACTCCAGTGTATATTCCAAAAATATCAAAAGTTTATTATATCATCAGTAACCCGTCTTAAACACATATAAATATAAATCCAATTCAAACCAAAAACACTTTCCCAAGGTAATCAGAAATACATAGGTACCGTAATTTATTAGAATCCTGGTAATGCTAGGTAAATCTGCACAGCACTGTATTCATACTGAAACAGCGTGTGTTATGAACCCGAGTTCAGATAAAGTGCAATAGTGTGAAATCAAACAAGTGCAAAAAACATCTACAAAAAACATCAATCGCATAATAATGACCACATACATCGAATGATGCTGGTGAAGAGCAATAGAAGTGTATACAAATATACATGACACAGGTATGCAGACCAGGAAGGACCCAAGAAGGCGAGTGTGGCGTCTCCACTTGTCAGGGTGGACGAGTCCACTAGTTCCCCGGGCTTCCCTCCGCTTCTTCAAAAGGAGACCCTGCAAGGGTCAGAAGGAAAATATTGGTAAGAACAGATTACCAATATTTTCACTACTGGTGTCTCATGTCACCCAACTTGCCAAACGATGCCACAATATTTACTCCACTAACGTGGTTACAGGAATCCTGCCCTTTATTCTAGCAACACACTGCTTGCTTTTATTTCTGAAATAGGGTTATACGGTAGTTGTGTAATGTTATATGCTTCTCTTGGGCTGCTCTTCACTCTGGAACTCCATCCCTTGTCCTATTAGGCACACCCTAACCTTTAAAGTGGCAATATAGTCAAAATATCCTCTCTGCTCCAACAAATAAGCCACTTGTAGAGACAAATAATTATTTGCTAGTTCATACATGAAACCACACATTGACTTTTGGGCAATAAGGTTTTTGATGGTTTTGTGTATCGTACAAAATGTTTTCGTGACGCAGAGGCAGCACGGTGGCATAGGGGTTAGCGCTCTCGCCTTGCGGCGCTGGGTCCCCAGTTCGAATCCCAGCCAGGCCAACATCTGCAAGGAGTTTGTATGTTCTCCCTGTGTCTGCGTGGGTTTCCTCCGGGTACTCCAGATTAGTGTTGGGCCGAACGGTTCGCCTGCGAACGGTTCCATGCGAACTTCAGTGGTTCGCGTTCGCGTCCCGCAGGCGAACCTTTGCGGAAGTTCGGTTCGCCCCATAATGCACATGGAGGGTCAACTTTGACCCTCTACATCACAGTCAGCAGGCCCAGTGTAGCCAATTAGGCTACACTAGCCCCTGGAGCCCCACCCCCCCTTATATAAGGCAGGCAGCGGCGGCCATTACGGTCACTCGTGTGCTGCCTGCGTTAGTGAGAGTAGGGCGAGCTGCTGCAGACTGTCTCTCAGGGAAAGATTAGTTAGGCTTAACTTGTTCCTGTCTGGCTGCATACCTGTGCTGTGAACCCACCACTGCATACCTGTGCTGTGAACCCACCACTGCATACCTGTGCTGTGAACCCACCACTGCATACCTGTGCTGTGAACCCACCACTGCATACCTGTGCTGTGAACCCACCACTGCATACCTGTGCTGTGAACCCACCACTGCATACCTGTGCTGTGAACCCACCACTGCATACCTGTGCTGTGAACCCACCACTGCATACCTGTGCTGTGAACCCACCACTGCATACCTGTGCTGTGAACCCACCACTGCATACCTGTGCTGTGAACCCACCACTGCATACCTGTGCTGTGAACCCACCACTGCATACCTGTGCTGTGAACCCACCACTGCATACCTGTTCTGTTCAGTGGACCCGCCACTGTATACCTGTTCATTGAACCCACCACTGCATACCTGTTCTGTGAACCCACCACTGTATACCTGTTCAATGAACCCGCCACTGCATACCTGTTGTGTTCAGTGAACCTGCCACTGCATACCTGTTCTGTTCAGTGGACCCGCCACTGTATACCTGTGCTGTGAACCCACCACTGCATACCTGTTCTGTTCAGTGGACCCGCCACTGTATACCTGTTCATTGAACCCACCACTGCATACCTGTGCTGTGAACCCACCACTGCATACCTGTTCTGTGAACCCACCACTGCATACTTGTTCTGTTTAGTGAACCCGCCACTGCATACCTGTTCTGTTCAGTGGACCCGCCACTGTATACCTGTTCAGTGAACCCGCCACTGCATACTAGTTGTGTTCAGTGGACCCGCCACTGCATACCTGTTCTGTGAACCCGCCACTGTATACCTGTTCTGTTTAGTGAACCCGCCACTGCATACCTGTTCTGTTCAGTGGACCCGCCACTGTATACCTGTTCAGTGAACCCGCCACTGCATACCTGTTCTGTTCAGTGGACCTGCCACTGCATACCTGTTCAGTGAACCCGCCACTGCATACCTGTTGTGTTCAGTGAACCTGCCACTGCATACCTGTTCTGTTCAGTGGACCCGCCACTGTATACCTGTGCTGTGAACCCACCACTGCATACCTGTTCTGTTCAGTGGACCCGCCACTGTATACCTGTTCAGTGAACCCGCCACTGCATACCTGTTGTGTTCAGTGAACCTGCCACTGCATACCTGTTCTGTTCAGTGGACCCGCCACTGTATACCTGTGCTGTGAACCCACCACTGTATACCTGTTCTGTTTAGTGAACCCGCCACTGCATACCTGTTCTGTTCAGTGGACCTGCCACTGCATACCTGTTCTGTGAACCCGCCACTGTATACCTGTTCTGTTTAGTGAACCCACCACTGCATACCTGTGCTGTGAACCCACCACTGCATACCTGTTCTGTTCAGTGGACCCGCCACTGTATACCTGTTCAGTGAACCCGCCACTGCATACCTGTTGTGTTCAGTGAACCTGCCACTGCATACCTGTTCTGTTCAGTGGACCCGCCACTGTATACGCCTGGAACGGCAGGTAGCCGACTACCTAGCCTTAAGTGTGGATGTAGACACTGCTGTGAACAGCGATGAGGAACCCTTGAACTACTGGGTGCGCAGGCTTGACCTGTGGCCAGAGCTGTCCCAATTTGCCATCCAACTTCTCTCCTGCCCTGCCGCAAGCGTCCTGTCAGAAAGGACCTTCAGCGCAGCTGGAGGCATTGTCACAGAGAAGAGAAGTTGCCTAAGTCACAAAAGTGTTAAGTACCTCACCTTTATCAAAATGAATGAGGCATGGATCCCGGAGGGCTGCTGCCCGCCCCAAGACTAAGTCAGTCCCCGCACACACAGCATCTCTGCCTGCACGCCGTGTGACTGGCTGCCTGGCCTGCCCCAAGAAGACTAAGTCGCTCCCAGTCCCTCCACACAGCATGTCTGCCTGCAGGCCGCTTGACTACCTTCTCCGCCACCACCAACAGGGTCCGGGACTCCAGGCGGATTGCTGAATTTTTTAGGCTGTAATAATTTTTCTGGTGCGTGTACATGACTGCCTAATTTTTCTGGCTGCACTGCGGGCAGCTGCAACAACAAAAGAAAAGGCATGTACATGCGCCCATTCCCCTTCGTGATCATTACCTTGCCGTGGTGAAGGGGCTTGCGTATCACAATGAAGCAATGACCGGCGCCTAGATGAGTGTCTCGGGGGGCACACCCACGATAATAAGGTCGTTGCCTCATTGTGGTCAGACCAAATTTGATCAGCTGGACAGTTACTGTTCTGTCATTCAGCTACATCAGCCAGGCGGCCATATGGGCTGTAAAGCCACCAAAACCTGCACTCTCGCCATGGTGCGCACCAGTCCAGCACGGCCGTCACTACACAAACAGCTGTTTGCGGTGCGTTACACGGTGAGTTTGGTGTGTCAGTGTGAAGCAGTACCTTAATTACACTACCTGATTGATGTATACACATGCAAGATGTTTGAAAGCACTTTAGGCCTGTCATTTAGCATTCAATGTGATTTCTGCCCTTAAAACGCTGCTTTGCGTCAAATCCAGATTTTTCCCAGGGGACTTTTGGCATGTATCCCACTCCGCCATGCCCCCCTCCAGGTGTTAGACCCCTTGAAACATCTTTTCCATCACTTTTGTGGCCAGCATAATTATTTTTTTTTTCAAAGTTCGCATCCCCATTGAAGTCTATTGCGGTTCGCGAACTTTAACGCGAACCGAACCTTCCGCGAACCTAAAATCGGAGGTTCGGCCCAACTCTACTCCAGATTCCTCCCACATCCCAAAAACATACAGATAAGTTGACTTCCCCCTAAATTGGCCCTAGACTATGATACATGCACTGCACGATATAGACATAGGACTATGGTAGGGACTAGATTGTGAGCCCCTCTGAGGGACAGTTGGTGACAATATACTCTGTACAGCGCTGCATTATATGTCGGCGCTATATACCAATACTTAAATAAATAAGAAGTGTGACCACTGACAGCAGGAAATTAGGAGCCCATGCAAATTATTGTTTATAGTGTGAAATATAACGGCTCCCACATTTCACACCACACACAATAATTTGTATGGGTCGCCCATCGGGATAATTCGTTTTTGCAAGTTTTATAGTTATATAGTTTTAGAGTATTGTTGTTTTTGGTCTTGTTTTTTGCATTTAGTTAAGGTTAGGTTTGGGGGGCGGGGGTTGTTTTTTTAAGATTAGCTGTGGAGGAGGGGGTGGTTAATGTAAGCCGTGGGGGTGGTTAAGGTTAGCCATGGTAGGGAGGGAGGCTAAGGATAGCCAAGGGAGATGGTTAGCGTTAGCTATGGGAGGGGGAGTGGATAAGTTTAGCTGTGGAGTGGGGGTAGTTAAGGTTAGGGGTGGGGGGGAGGGTTGGGGGTTAAGGTTAGGCATCGATAGTGGGAGGGTTCAGTGTGAGAATAAGGTTAGGTTTAGTTGTAGTAAAATAAATTATCAACATTTTAGTGTCACAAATATTACTCTTTTAAAATGTAGAATATCAGTAAATGTACCGATATTCTACTTTGCTAAATTGGGTGCCCAAATTTCCCCGCACCTCCTTTTTCATGGATGCATGACCACCCCCATACATTGTATGAGCCGTGAGTTCACATACGGTGGTATTATGCAAAGCGACAAGCATAGTGTGAACATATCTGTCAAGTCAGCTGCTGTGTGCACAGGTGTTAAGGTGCGTACACACATGCGACTATAGTCGTTTGAAACGATCGTTCCCCGATCCTTTCAAACGACGATCGTTTGAAAAAAAGCAGCCAACGACCATGAAGTCTAACGACGGACGAGCGAGATCGTTCAAAACTAATGATCTAGCTTGGCGGATTTTTCCCAACGACGATCGTTTGCAAAAGTAGTACATCGTTGGAAACGATCGTTCGTACTAGGCTTGACATGCGCATTTCACTATTTCTCCATGGAACTTTTCATTTTTATGCGCAGGCGCAATAGTTACTTTTATGTGATGTAACGTTCGTTCTAACGATCTGATCGTTACACACCTTTTAAAACTAACTTTACTTAGGTCGTTCTTTCATCAATTAAAAGTTTGTTCGTCGTTGACAACGAACGATCGTTGTCGCATGTGTGTACGTAGCTTTATGGCTGTTAGAAAGTCTTGTTGTAGAAGATGGGGTATTGGCCTCAATTCTGGTAGCCATGTGAGGTAGGTATTTTTTTGTAGGTAAAATACCTCAAGCGGTATTTTCAACTTTTTTTTTTAGCAATTCTGAACGATTTTTCCCCATTTCCGAACATGAGGTAAATGCATAAAGTGAGGTGAAACAAGGTATTTCAGCAGTAAGCATGCAGTAAATAAATAATTGTAGTCTTTAATTGTCTTCCATAAGTTAGGCTAGTCTTTGGAAGATGTTTTTTGAGGTGGGGAAGGTGTATTTACTTATGTAGCAACCTATGAAAAGTATATTTATAGGCATCCCTTATAAAAAAAAAATCCAGTAAATATTTGGAGTTCTATTTCTACCATTCTTTTCTATTACACAGCCTGAATAGGAACGATACTAAAACAGCAATAGGAACTCCACTAAAACTGCAAAATACATACAAATTGACTTTACCTCCAGGTACAGGCAGGTCTTAAACTGATTGGTAAATTATGTGCTAACATGCCCCCTAATTTCCATGCGAATAGCTATTTTCTGTAAAATTCACCTCATGAGGTAGAACATGACTAAAAACTACCAGAATTGCTAAATGTCATTAGCTCATGAGGTAAATTATCTCATATGAGGTAATTTGTTTGATAACCCTACCGGATTTTAGGCCACTCCAGTAGCCCTATTAACAGATGAACTGCTATCTGATACTGAAAAATATGTCTGATCATGTTTTTTTTTTCCCTCAGCAATGAACCATATATCCTACTAGTAATACATGAATTACGATAGAGGAAACAGAATGGGCGATAGTCTACTTTAGGTGATCCACTGGGAAATCTCACTAATGTGGTTGGGTGAATGGCACCATCTTGAACTTCTAGCTTTCACAAAGGTTGTAGTAAAGTACGCCAACACTATTTGGCCACTCAAGGCTTCGTGCTGTAGATGGTGCTGTGATTGGAGAACTGTTCCCTATGAGGTTTCCTGTTGGGCCCCCTAGACTAGTGGCACAGACTATTGCACTATTTACTATAGTGCTTATAGTTAAAACAGAAAAAACACAACAGATATTTGAGCATTTACTGATACATGTTTATTACTGATTTTTTTGTTGTTGCTGTGTTGGGTTTGTGTTACAAATCACTGCTGACTTGTCATTCATTTCAGATAATGGTGTGGAAAACAAACTTCGATTCTGCAGCCTACAGTGACCTCCTCAAACACAAAGCGCAAGACCCAGCTATGGGTGCCTTGGAGACCAGGACAAGACGCCCCCTCAAACCAAATTATCCAGCTGTCCCAGATGACCCAATATGTGAGGTTGTACAGCTAAAGTATTCCTCTCACACAAATGTTCAGCAAAATGTCTTCTAACATTCAAATCTCTATTGAGCCAGAAAATGAAAGAGAACTGAGCTCTTGATCCTTTAGGTGAAATGTTGTTAATCAACATCTTTGGCTTTGATTAGTGGCTGGATAGTGTAATGGTTAAAGTTAATGGGAATCAGATTAATAAAAAGCCATATACTTACCTAAGGAGTGGGAAGGCTCTGAGTCCTATAGACCCTTCCATCTCCTCTCTCGGTCCCCTTGTTGCAGCAGCAGCTCCTCCATTTGAATCCCCCGCCGCGAGGGACTTCTGATACTTTCAGAAGCCAAGTAGCTCCATACTGTGAGTGTGCGAGTCGAGAGAGGGCACTCGCGCGTGTGCGCAGTATGGAGCGGCCCATCTTCCGGAGCACTAGGGCTCGCGAAGACTTCCAAAGCCTCTCTTTGGTAGCGGAGAGTGAAGTATTTGACCAAATTGGTTGAATACTGCTACAGGGGATCTGTCTGATTCCCATTCACTTTAATGGCTCTGCCTCTAACACAGGAGACCTGGGTTCAGTTCTCTGATCTTCCTGTTCAAGAGCCAGCACCTATTCAGTAAGGAGTGCTTGGGCTAGACTCCCTAACTCTGTTACTGCCCAGTGAGTGCGCCCTAGTGGCTGCAGCTCAGGCACTTTGAGTCTGCGAGGAGTGTTATTTGTCTTGTCTAGTGTTGTGTTCAGTAGTCACAATGCTTTTCTCCTGTCTCCAGCCAGGCAGACTGGAACCAACAATCCACAACAGTATAGATCATCATTTCAGGTGCCGTCTACAGGCCAGATGTATGAACGCCACAATTAGCTTTGTTATTCCTTATTTAGAAAGATCTTGCATATTATATTTTGTTCATCATTTAGGCCTTTTTTAGTTTTAAAGATAATGGTTTTTACCAATGTTGTGATATTATTGGAACCCATTAAAAACTGAGTAATTGCAAACTTTGGCACCTATGGTGGCTATACATTCTGCCATTTGGTTGCACTGCACTGCAATCAAAAGATGATGGATTTTCAGATTTAAAACAGCCAATTGCACAGTTCACTGTCCATGTGAACTGTATGCTAGGCATGCTCTAAAGTGGGACAAACCATTTATAAGCAGCATGTCATATGGGGGTTGCTGAACAAAAGTGCGGTAATGCTTTATGCAGAAAGTGCACGGCAATATTACTATTACTACCGGCAGCATTGCACTGTGAGTTATGCTATTATGCTGGGCATACACGGCGTCGAGGGGAGGATTATCAATCGAGCCTGATGGCTCGATTGATAATGTCTGACGCGTCCGATCATCGTGGGGATCGATTCCACGCTTGATTCCCGCAGGCGGACAATAGCAGCGAATGGAGCGGGTGATAAGCGCCGGCGGGGACGAGCGCGAATCGATCCGCGCGGACGAGGCGGGGGTCGATCCGAATCGACCCGTGTATGCCCAGCGTTAGACCTTCAGTACTCAAGTAGTGAGAGTGTTGCTATGGTAACACACATTGAGAGTCACTGTGGCAACGCTTGCACTACTTGAGTACCGCTACTAGCTGCAGCTAGACTTTGAGGAATGTTTAAAATGTTTGCAAAAGGAAATAAATAATAATAAAAAAAATTCAAATTAATGGGACACTTAAGCCTGCAAAAAAAAAAAAAATCAGTTTTACTCACCTGGGGCTTCTACCAGCCCCCTGCAGCTGTCCTGTGCCCTCGCGGTCACTCTCGAATCCTCCTGTCCCCAGCCACCAGCTACTTTCACTTCGCCGACAGGCCTGGCGACGCGTGGTCTTCTTCGCATTCCCGTCCACAATAGCGCTATTGCAGACGGGAACACAAAGAAGGAGACTCGTGGCCAGGCCTGCGCATTGAGTTTGTCGGCCGAAGTCAGAAGTAGCTGGCGGTGGGAGACAGGAGGATCCAAGAGTGACTGCGAGGGCATGGGACTGCTGCAGAAAGTTTTGCACGGCTTAAGAATCTCTTTAAGTAAAATGTGATCTGTGATGCTGGTCAGACAGATGGTTTTGTTCTCTTCTGTGTAGGATCGGGCCATCTTTTCACACGTTTGATATGTGCAGCTGATAACTGCTCCTTGGTTTATAGTCAGTAGCTATCTTATACACTCTCTTACAGGGCAGACGGAGCTCTGTTATATATTATATACACACTGCATTACTTTAAAAATATGTGTATGTTTGCTTCTCTCTCCACTGAACCCACATGTATACAATTAGAAAAGTGAGAGCCAGGAATATGGAAACACTGCAATGTAAAAAGTCCGCTGTGAGTCACAATCATCATGTGACCAGGAACCACACAGTTGAATCCTACCATACTTGTGTTTCCTATCTTCATGTTTTTAGCGGACAGTGTTATACCTGGGCTAATTAAAGTGGTACTAACCCCAGAACTTCCTCTCTGCTCTAAAAGATTGGGCACAGCATGATAACCTTTAGGCTGGGCACACACTTGTGATTGCAAATCGCTCTCAAAACACTCAGCAATTTTGCAACTTGAAAGTGGAGTGATTTCTGCAGCGATTTGGGGGCCTTGCTTTCCCCTATTAATTAGCACTGAAAATGTTGCATGCAGGGTGATTTGACATTTGGCAAATTGATCCTGTGGTCTCTCTCAGCTTCATTAACTTTCTTTAGCCTAGCATTTCGGAATCGGGGGCGATTTCAAAATGCGGCTAAAAGTACTTTAGTGGGCCATAGCCCTTTGGAGAAAAAATGTATTCATTACAGTTTATGGAAATCCTAAAAAAAACCACCTTGAAGTTTTCCTTTGATTCACTCCTCTGGAAGTACTGAAAGGGTTAAAGGGAACCCGAGGTGAGAATGATATGGAGGCTGCCATATTTATTTCCTTGTAAGTTCCTTGTAACAATCCCAGGCAACTGGTATTACTTTACAGGAAATAAATATGGCAGCCTCCATATCCCTCTCACCTCAGGTTTCCTTTAACCCTGTGTTTACTGTGGGGTAGAGAGCTGCCACAACACAGTTCTGATTTACAGCTGCTGATAAAAGCTAATTGACACTCTTATCTAGCTAAACAAGCACAGGCCAGTAAATTTATTCAGCAACTGTATTATTATTATTTATATACCGCCAACCTCTTCCACCGCACTTTACACAATATAGTTCTGTCACTAACCTCATAACCTCAGAGGGGCTCACAATCTAATCCCTACCATAGTCATATGTCTATTGTAGTCTAGGGCCAATTTTAGAGGAGAAGCCAATCAACTTATCTGTAAGTTTTTGGGATGTGGGAGGAAACAGGAGTACCTGGGGGAATCCAACGCACACACGGGGGGGGGGGGGGGGGGATTGAGGGACATACAAACTTTGTGCAGATAGTGTCCTGGCTGGGATTTGAACTGCGGACCCTGGGTGTTGCAGGGCGAGAGTGTGATCCACTACGTCACATGAAAGAAAGACTTTTCATTGTGTGCTGTGCTAGAGTTAGGGTCCCCTTTAAAGCCTCTACTTTACAGGAGTATAACGGCAAACAAGCAGCTCATGATCTTAATTCAACACAACAGCGCTGATCACGAACCCAGGAACCATGGCTTCATCTTTACAACAGCCTGTGGTCCTGAAGTGGTTAATAAGTTAGAATTTTCTTTGAATAGATACAGTAAATGTTCCACTGCAAAATTATACATTTTTTTTTTTTTTTTTTTTTTTTTTGAGAGGTTTTTTCCTCAACTAAGTTTTGACATGTCTTTTGTAAATCCAGGTGGTGGATTTTGATCCTCCTAGGAATGTTTTGAATGTGGAGAGGAGCAGAAGCCCCAAACTGCTATTGGATGACCAACCAAAGCTTCTAGGAGACGCCACCAACGTCCGTAACATTGCCAACACTTTGGAGCACATTGTGGGGCAGCTGGATATTCTCACACAGGTAAACTTGTTCATCTGTGGTATCAAATACCATGGATCTGAATTACTAAAGGCATCTCCTGTGATGCAAGGAATAGCATCAGGAAACATTCCTGATAAATTGCTGCTGCTGCAGGAGACTTGCGCCTGCGCAGTATAGCGGCCCGACGGAGATCTGCTATTTTCGCCTATCTCCGTGCAGAGAGCGGATAGTGCGCCTGTGCTGGAGCCAAGGAGGTAAATATTTACATCGCCGCCGCTCTGGGAGAATTTTCGCCGCCGCTGTGGGACTGAGAAGGATGGGGGAAGCCTCAATAGGATCCGGAGGCTTCCCCCACCCGAGGTAAGTACCCCCCAGGGGAGGTTTTTTTTATTACAGATTTTTTTTAAGCAACAAGTCAAATTCTTGTGCAAAATTTGGCCAAATAAAATGAGAATATAAAATAAAATTCTGATCCTCCGCAGCCCTTTACATAGTTCATAGTCCTGTCAGTAACTGTCCCTCAGCGGAGTTACAGTCTACCCCCTACCATAGTCAGTCTAATATCCTTTTCATGGTCTTGGGACAATTTTTGGGGATGAAAGAATACACCCAATGTATTTTACTTAAAATTGAATGTAAGAGTATATTTTTTTCTGTTCCTGGATGCAACTTCAGCAATTAAATGGGTGAATAAATCACCTTTCCACTGGGAAATTGCCATTATTGTTTAAATCCCACCCCCACAACCCGAAACATCACGAGAAGTCCGGAGCTCTGTGACTACACCAACCTGTGTTACCATGCCCTGCCCCCAGCTCAGCTGCCTATCAGCCTGGAGCAGCCAAACAGGGTGTGCCCCATGGCAACTCAGGTTGGGGTGGCCGTGGTGTATTTTCAACGGGGCATGGTTTAACACTAGTTCCCATTTACCGGCAAACAGATGAGTTATTTACACGTTCAATGTTACATTCAGGCACTACAAGGATGCCATTACTTACAAATTAAAATACAGTGGAGGTACTTAATTTTTTTTCTACTTACAGTGGGTTGCAAAAGTATTCGGCCCCCTTGAAGTTTTCCACATTTTGTCATATTACTGCCACAAACATGAATCAATTTTATTGGAATTCCACGTGAAAGACCAACACAAAGTGGTGTACACGTGAGAAGTGGAACGAAAATCATACATGATTACAAACATTTTTTACAAATTAATAACTGCAAAGTGGGGTGTGCGTAATTATTCAGCCCCCTTTGGTCTGAGTGCAGTCAGTTGCCCATAGATGTTGCCTGATGAGTGCTAATGATTAGAGTGCACCTGTGTGTAATCTGTCAGTACAAATACAGCTGCTCTGTGACGGCCTCAGAGGTTGTCTAAGAGAATATTGGGAGCAACAACACCATGAAGCCCAAAGAACACACCAGACAGGTCAGGGATACAGTTATTGAGAAATTTAAAGCAGGCTTAGGCTACAAAAAGATTTCCAAAGTCTTGAACATCCCACGGAGCACTGTTCAAGCAATCATTCAGAAATGGAGTATGGCACAACTGTAAACCTACCAAGACAAGGCCGTCCACCAAACTCACAGGCCGAACAAGGAGAGCGCTGATCAGAAATGCAGTCAAGAGGCCCATGGTGACTCTGGACGAGCTGCAGAGATCTACAGCTCAGATAGGGGAATCTGTCCATAGGACAACTAATAGTCATGCACTGCACAAAGTTGGCCTTTATGGAAGCGTGGCAAGAAGAAAGCCTTTAACAGAAAAGCATAAGAAGTCCCGTTTGCAGTTTGCCACAAGCCATGTGTGGGACACATCAAACATGTGGAAGAAGGTGCTCTGGTCAGATGAGACCAAAATGAAACTTTTTGGCCAAAATGCTATGTGTGGTGGAAAACTAACACTGCACATCACTCTGAACACACCATCCCCACTGTCAGATATGGTGGTGGTAGCATCATGTTCTGGGGGTGCTTCTCTTCAGCAGGGACAGGGAAGCTGGTCAGAGTTGATGGGAAGATGGATGCCAAATACAGGGCAAACTTGGAAGAAAACCTGTTGGAGTCTGCAAAAGAGTGGGGCGGAGGTTCACATTCCAGCAGGACAACGACCCTAAACATAAAGCCAGGGCAACAATGGAATGGTTTAAAACAAAACATATCCATGTGTTAGAATGGCCCAGTCAAAGTCCAGATCTAAATCCAATCGAGAATCTGTGGCAAGATCTGAAAACTGCTGTTCACAAACGCTGTCCATCTATTCTGACTGAGCTGGAGCTGTTTTGCAAAGAATAATGGGCAAGGATTTTAGTCTCTAGATGTGCAAAGCTGGTAGAGACATACCCTAAAAGACTGGCAGCTGTAATTATTATTATTATTATTTATTTATATAGCGCCAACATATTCCGCAGCGCTTTACAAAGCACAATAAGACGACAAGGGGAACATAGATATACTAACAAATTGTAAAACAGAGTTTCAAGCAGCACAAATATTGTGACAAAAACAGTAAACATTAGGAGGAGGACCCTGCCCTTGCGAGCTTACAATCTAGTGGGTAGTGGGGGACCCATTAGGTAAGGGGGTGAAAGATGGATGAGGCAGTGACCCTTTGCCTCTGATTACATTGTGTCAAATAAGTAAATAAGGGCTATAGAATGTTATAAGCTTGTCTGAAAAGGTGTGTTTTAAGAGTGCGTTTGAAGATGTCCAGGTTTGGAGAATGACGTAGAAGCTGTGGAAGAGAGTTCCAGATAAGATATGATGCTCGTGTAAAGTCTTGGATGCAAGCATGAGAGGAGGTGATCAGCTTAGAGGCCAGGAGAATTTCTTGGGAGGAGCGGAGGTTGCGGGAGGGACAATATCTTGAGATTAGTGATGAGATTTATGGAGGGCACAACTCATGGAGGGCTTTGTATGCTAGAGACAGGAGTTTGAACTGGATTCTCTGGGTAATAGGTAACCAGTGGAGAGAACGGCATAGTGGGGCTGCATCGGAAGAGCGTGTGGAGAGGTAAATGAGGCGGGCCGCTGAATTTAGAAGGGATTGGAGATGTGCTAGCCTTTTTTGTGGTAGCCCACAGAGGGTGTTGCAGTAGTCTAGGCGGGAGATGATTAAGGCATGTACAAGCAGCAAAAGGTGGTTCTACAAAGTATTGACTCAGGGGGCTGAATAATTACGCACACCCCACTTTGCAGTTTTGTTTTTTTAAATGTTTGGAATCATGTATGATTTTTGTTCCACTTCTCATGTGTACACCACTTTGTATTGGTCTTTCACGTGGAATTCCAATAAAATTGGTTCAGGTTTGTGGCAGTAATATGACAAAATGTGGAAAACTTCAAGGGGGCCGAATACTTTTGCAAACCACTGTATCGGAATAATTTTGGGATGTGGGAGAAAGCCTGGAGGAAACCCATGCAGGCTTGGAGTAAATATATAAACTACATGTAGATAGTTTCCTGAGCAAGACTGAACCCGGTACTCTGCCAGTGCATTCACCACTGTACTGCTATCCCGCGGTAAAAGATTGCAACGTTCACCTGAGTCGTATTGTAACCTGCTGAAGGTCGCCGATGGGTTCGTAAATTACTGTAGCAGTCTCATGCAAGCATTAGAACTTTTTTTTTATAAGCTCTTGTTGTGAACACATTCATGGATGTGGCCATTCACCGTACCAACAAATCATTTGATATTTTAAAATATATTTCATAAAATGTCTGTTTAGGAAAATCAAATAAAGCTTTTCATTAGGGAGTGATGAATCTATATCAATTTTTTTTCTTAGAAAAACAGCTGATCAGGCATGGTGGAAAATACGCTGCAAAATATTTTGGTGCTTTATAAATATAATAGATATATAGTGAGAAATATTCCCTGTAATAAGCACTGCTGTCATATCATAAATTAGGTATAGACTGATCAGTCCCTAGAATTATTCAAAATTGCTAAAGTTTATTAATCATAGACCAAAACCGTATAGAATAAGAGCCATAAAAACAATTAAAAAACAAGGGGCCACAGGCCCATACCACCAAGCAACATTATTAATTATATATCAATAATCTATCCAATAGAGGCTAATAAAGCTCATACAGGAGTATGACCCAGGGTCATGTATATACACCTGTGCAAGTATGACAATCTTATAAAGTACAATGATGCATACCTATGAAATAATATAGTAAAATGTCCAGTATGCATGGTTATTCTAACAAAGTGCCCAATTAGCCACGCTATGCATTAAAGAGACTCCGTAACAAAAATTGCATCCTGTTTTTTATCATCCTACAAGTTCCAAAAGCTATTCTAAGGTGTTCTGGCTTACTGCAGCACGTTCTACTATCACCATCTCTGTAATAAATCAACTTATCTCTCTCTTGTCAGACTTGTCAGCCTGTGTCTGGAAGGCTGCCAACTTCTTCAGTGTTGTGGTTCTGTGATGCATCTCCCCCCTCCAGGCCCCTCTCTGCACACTGCCTGTGTATTATTTAGATTAGAGCAGCTTCTCTCTTCTCTCTTATCTTTTATAAGCTGGATAAATCCTCCTCTGAGCTGGCTGGGCTTTCACATACTGAGGAATTACATACAGTCAGAGCTGTCTGCACTCTGCAGGAAGAAACAGCCTGACACTTCAGTGGAAGATAGCTGCAGGGGGAAAGAAACACACAAATGATCTCTTGAGATTCAAAAGGAAGGGTGTATACAGCCTGCTTGTGTATGAATGTATTTTCTATGTGTGGGCATACTGTACATCAACCTACTTCCTGTTTTGGTGGCCATTTTGTTTGTTTATAAACAAACTTTTTAAAACTGTTTTTAATCACTTTTAATGTGGCGAGGAGTGGCGAAATTGTGACAGAGGGTAATAGGAGATGTCCCCTAACGCACTGGTATGTTTACTTTTGTGCGATTTTAACAATACAGATTCTCTTTAAGGCTGTCTTACCATCAGGATATTCTCTCCATTCATTCTCCCACGTTTGGATGTGGTTACTGTAGGAAATACGTTTTTTTCCCCAGGGTTGCACTGCCATCGTCTTGAGATCACCTTTATATGTATGTTTATTATGTGTTATCTGGTATTGAATAAAATCCAGTTTTACTGGACATATGCACTTTACTATATTATTTCATAGGTATTCATCATTGTACTTTATAATATTGTCATACTTGCACAGGTGTTTATACATGTTCCGGATCATACTCCTGTATGGGCTTTATTTGCCCCTATTGGAGAGATTATTGATATATAATTAATTATTATACCGTTGCTTGGTGGTATGGGCCTATGGTCCGTTGTTTTTTTTAATTGTTTTTATGGCTCTAATTATATATAGTTTTTTGCTATGATTCATAAACTTTTGCCATTTTGAATAATTCTATGGTCTGGTCTCGATCAGTCTATACCTGATTTATGATATGACAGTGGTGCTTATTACAGGGAATATTTCTCTCTACATATATAATGTTTCTGTTGCTTCCCTAGCACACTATACATAGCCATATAATCATAATATAAGTGGTGTGCACTATCTGTACTATATAGGAATACATATAATAGATAATCATATATGATCAGTCTATAAAATCGATCTTTTTGAAGAAAAATAAAAGGAAAATGTAACTGTGTATGGCCGTCTTAAAGGTAAACGTAAGCAACGCAAAGGCATTGTTTAACTTACCTGGGGCTTCTTACAGCCCCCGCGCGGTCCTCCTGGTCCGCTGCTATGCCCATCTGAATGCTGTCCAATTGAGCCGGTCGCGGGCTACTGCACATACTGTACACAGCCCTGGGCTCAATTGTGTACCTGTGGAATTTTAAGTAAGGAAACTCATACCATAGAGCCTTTCCAGTCCTCTCTCCATTCTGTTGTTCCTGCGCTGTCTCCAGTTGAAGTTATTTGACCTGCTAGCTCTTTGGCACTCATTGGGCAGCCTTAGTAAGTACTTGCATCCCCCAGTAGTAGTTCCAATGACAAGCGCACCCATTCTGCGCACGCATGAGTCTGACCTTATGCATGCGCAGTACAGATGCTCTCAACTTCGGGAATTATTCGGGGACGTGAGTCCTTCCACAGGCTATCCGAGGAGTGCCAAAGAGCTAGGACGTCGAGTAAATTTAACTTTAACCGGGGACAGCACAGGTACAACGGCACGGAGCGAAAGACCAGGAAGGCTGTATGCTATCCAGAGTCTTCCCTCTACATAGGTGAGTATCAAATTTGAAGTGACTTTTTCTGATAAGGTTGGTGAATGTTTTCCATTTTTATTGTCTTTTAACAGCAAACAGTTTTTACTATTACCGTATTTTTCAGACTATAAGACACTCCGGACTATAAGACACACCTAGTTTCAGAGGACAAGAACCTTAACTGCCAAGCTGCACTAACCTCTGCTGCCCCAACAACCTACACTAAGCTACATTGGCCCTACAACCCACACTAAGCTACACTGGCCCCACACTAAGCTACACTGGCCCCACAACCCACACTAAGCTACACTGGCCCCACAACCCACACTAAGCTACACTGGCCTCACAACCCACACTAAGCTACACTGGCCCGACATACATTACAGTGCATTTACCAGCAGTAGCCGAGCTTCAGTGTGCTGTTAATAGTCCTGGAAGAGAGGGAAGCTGCCCTCATGGAGATCGGTCTGGATCTCCCATCAGCGGCGGGCCTCATCAGTGACAGTGAACAGGGGATCAGCAGAAGCTGCCCACGTAGTAAGAGGCAGCTCATCAGTCTGGTGGAGCAGGGGAACTAGTCCCAGCAGCCTCAGGGGAAATAGTCGTCTCATCGGTGGCAGTGGAGGAGCTGTAGCCGCTGAAGGGTTGGCCACGTGCTGCGCCCGGGGGACAGGAAGTTAATCGGTCTGGGTCTCAGCGGTGGAGGAGTTGGAGCCACTGAAGGATTGGCCCACGTGGTGCGCCGGGTGACAGGGATACTGGTCGGTCCGGGTCTCGGCAGTGGAGGAGCTGGCTGGAGGGTTGGCCCACAGGTGAGAGGCAGCTGATTGGTCTGGGTCTCGCCAGTGGGGAAACTAGTCTCAGCGACACGGGGAATGGACTCAGCGGGTGGGAAGAGTGTGAAGAAAGCTGGAGCCCCATTGGCCCGTTCCATCTCACGCAGGACGCCGGATGAAGCAGGATGCAGGACTTGGAGCCTGCAGTTGGATAGGTGAGGGCTTACACTATGTCCTGCACCTGCCTGTGGGGGACACCTGGCCGCACATTCGGACTATAAGATGCAGGGACTTTTTCCCCTTGCTTTTAGGGGAGAAAAGGTGCGTCTTATAGTCTGAAACATACGGTAAATATTGTTATTACTAACCCTGTGGCATGTCTGTACAGCAGTTGACCCGAAACTGCCCCCCAAGGGATCAAGTCCTGATCCCTGCAGGTGACAATCATAGGGTGCGAGTACGCTTTAAATACACTTGTGAAATAATGCTTCTGTAATGCATGTTCAAGATCACAGCAGAATGGATCTACCACAATCTAACTGCTGGAGTCCCTAAGATGTGATACTACTGGTACTCTGGGTGGTATTGACCATTTTTGAATCACATTTATCTTAAATGTATATTACACATTTTCATTCCTACACTTTTTTTTTTTTTTTTTTTTATTTGTAGACTGTAGCTATTCTGGAACAAAGACTATCACTAACTGAGGACAAACTGAGGGAATGTATAGCTCGGCAAGAGAGGAGGGTCCCTGACAGCAGCCAAGATACCAGCGTGCATTAATATGAGGGGCTCCTCGGCCAGCCATGACACCAGTACATACTAAAGCCACATGAATGCAGCAAGAGAGGAAGTACTGCCTCAGCATCCATAGCTCCAGCATGTGCTAATGCTGAGTGTGTTGAAGGGGTGAAGAGGTCATCAAACTGACACTGAGATGTGCTTATGGGGTCTGCTGACCTTCTGTCAATATAGTTTACATATTTCTTGAGAGATTTTAATTGTAAATAGTGTTTTTAAATGTAATAAATGGTTTGTATTTGTAAATAGTGTTTTTAAATTAATGAATGATTTGTTTTAATAAATACTGTCCAGCATATTCGTGTTTTAATTTTACCCTCTGGATTACTATATTTTTTTGGACCATTAGATGCACCTAGGGCAAAAAAACAGGAAAAGTATATTAAAACTTGTGTTAGGTTCCCCCCCCCCCCCCCCAATTATTATTCCCCATTATGCCTTTTAGTCTCCCCTGGTGTCCTCCTGTCTCCCTGGTGTAGTAGCCTGTCCCCTTTATGTCCTCCTCTATCCCTGTATCCTCCTGCCAAATCACACAATATTTTCCTCCTCAAAGCAGGGCTGCAGCGGTTTAAACAGCACTGTGTTGTGTAACGCCCCTGCAGATGTGGGACTCGCCAGCCAGTATAGTCCCGGAACACACTTCAGCTCAATTCAGAAGACAAAGCCTGATAAATACACTTTAAGGCTCATCAACCCTAAAAGGCATCAGCTATCTCAAGAAATACCATATTTTTCAGACCTTAAGATGCACTTTCTCGCATAAAGGTGTGGGGGGAAGTCAGTGCGTCTTATGGTCCGAATTATACATTCGTACTGGCGCCAAGTGTCCTCCACATGTACAGATTCAGCCACCAGACCGATGAATCGATGCTGTCTGCTGCTCCCTTTGCACAATCTTCCTCAAAGCAGGGTTACAGCGGTTAAAACAGCACTGTGTAATGCCCCTGCAGATGTGGGACTTGCCAAGCAGTATAGTCCCAGAACACACTGCAGTTCAGAAGACAAAGCCCTGCGTCTGCCATTCAAAGCAGTACTGGTAAGAAGAGCATGGCCTCCCCTTGGAACATCTTTTGACTGGTGCCAACTGTCACAGACCGCAAGGGCCGGTCTGCGATCAAGGTCAATCGATCAGAGTCAGAAATCCTCTCGCACTGTCATTTTGCTCATCACGAAGTGTAACCTGACTTCGCAAGTTGATGAACTGACTAGCGGAGGGGCGTTCGGACGCCAAAGGATTCACCACACACATAAAATTCAAAGATCTGCCACCAAGCGGAAGCGGGTTACACAGCCCGCTACTGTAATTACGCTAATACTTCGAGAACGCTCTGTTAACCCTTTGCAGTATGCAGGAATCATGCATACGGTTCATGCATACGGGTTATAAATGTACACTTCTATTAAACACAGGGTAGCGGTTTCAGGAGAATAGGTACGATTGTGTATGTTCAGCAACAAGTCATAACCGCTAATTGATTTTTAAACGTTTAATAACAAAAATGCATTCTATACATTTATATACACTAATTAACATATACACACAAAGCTTAAAAATAAAAGGGAATAATTGTGGAATGTTTACTTAGCTGAGCAGTCCTTGTGAGATATTGGAAGAAATAAAGTCCAGTTCAAATGCAGGCATTGATACCAGAAAATTCCTTGAAAGAAAGCATGCGTTTGGTCCTCCTGGAACGCATGCATAGACATTCCTGGTCGATGGAATTTGGAGAACTGGGTGGGTTTGTTCTTGCCCCAACTTTTATAGAAACTGAGTTTTGGGCTGTCTTTACCTAGAAAGTAGGTGTGTTTCAGGCGCGGTTACCTCCTAATCAGCAAGGTTGCTGCCCCCAGAACTCAGAGCAGAAAATGTAACATTAATTAATCATCTATGTGACTCCGCCCCAGATTGGCATATCGCAAATCCGAGACTATATTCATAAGCGGTCTGCGACCCTGTATCAAATGAGGCTACACATGCCTATTCTATCGCGTTCGGTCTACGCATGCTGAATAAAGCAGTTTCCCGACTGACCCCTGACAGTTGGAAAATTGTAATTCGGGTGGATGATAGAACTGGTTTATGGGTATCAGAAAATGTATTTTTTGTCTTTCTGTGACAAGCCTATTTTGAATTACAAATGCATTAAAGTTGTCTTTGTTTGATTCTAAGGTTTTGGAGGGAATCCCTTTTCTCTACTAGTTGTATCTGGTTTCTTTGGGAATGGGCTGTGCCAGCAACTGGTCTCAGCAGGAGGGTCAGCCACGTGTGATATTCCTCTGTGGGTGAGGGGTTTGCTTCCCTTCAAAAGAGAGGGAAAGGAAAGACATTTGTTTAAAAGGAAAAACAAAAATGTCATTCTGTTCCGCTGTGCCTGAACGATACAGAATCGCTAATCGTCTCGATTACGGTATCATGAATCACACCAAAGGTCTCGCAGGCGGGATCACGGTGCCACAATTAGGGCCAATGGATGCACTCCTGCAGTAGCAGTGACCTAATGATGGTGCCTTGTTTCCGCCCGCGAGTCGTTCTAGTGGTGACGTCACAAAAGGGGAGGCCATGCTCTTCTTACCAGTACTGCTTTGAATGGCGGACGCGGGGCTTTGTCTTCTGAACTGAGCTGAAGTGTGTTCTGGCACTAGACTGGCTGGTGAGTCCCACATCTGCAGGGGCATTACAATACACAGTGCTGTTTAAACCGCTGTAACCCTGCTTTGAGGAGGATTGTGCAAAGGGAGCAGCAGGCAGCATCATTTTCAGCGGTCTGGTGGCTAAATCTGTACATGTGGGGGAAACTTGGCGCCAGTCTGAATGTATAATTCGGACCATAAGACGCACTGACTGACCCCCCCACCACACACACACACACACTTTATTGGAGAAAAAGTGCATCTTATCGTCTGAAAAATATGGTATTTCTTAAAGATAGCTGATGCCTTTTACGGGTACTGAGCACATAAAGTGTATACAGATATAAAGATTTATACATACCTGGGGCTTTCTCCAGCCCCCTCCACACTGATTGCTTCCTCGCCGTCTTCCTGCACTTTCTCGTTCTCCTGGTAGACGCCCGTAAGTTTGGCCAGTCGGCGCATGCGCTGTTTGACTGCGAGTGCCCCCATCTTGCTCATGCAGCTGGGTGCGTTCTGCTGTGGGGCACGAGGCTGGCCTGCACATGCACAGTGCTCCCTGACTGGCCAAGCTAACAGGGCTTCTACTGGGAGAATGAGGAGGTGGAGGAACGTGGTGTGAGAGTGCTCAGTGCTGCTCCCAGGTATGTGTAAATCTTTTATATCTGTTTGTCTCAAGGTCACTTTATTATTTTTAAACACTATCACAAACATCTAGAGTATCTAACAGTGCAGCCTAATTTTCAGGCTAACTTAATTCTTAACCAATAATTATGTGTGATTTAATCTTGTCTTCTGGAGGCCAAGTGCTGCTTTAGTGTGTCCTACTGCAGTGCCCTCTAAGGAGGCATACTGCATACTACCACTCTCCTGTCTTCGTCACAGAGGCGCTCAGTGTTGATGATACTGGCAGATGCTGTTTACTCCTATCTGTTATTGCCTGATGAAGCGGGTTTGTAGCCCGTGAAACACGTTGCACTTTATTTGGAATATCCAATAAAATTGTTTTGACTTAAAATCTAGTTGTGTGTTCTGCTTGGAGGGGGTGAGTCCACCACTGCCTCTATTACCAAGATGGGTTTTTAAGTTCTTTTAGTGTTTTTTATCCTATTGGCGCCTCTGTTATCCTATTATCTACTCTCCTGTCTTCATTTGCTAATGGGGGAGGTATGCCTTTGCTTGCCACTTATCTGCTGCATTCCTGTTCCCTGTGGGCAGGACAGTCACCACCTGGGTAGGACTCTACCACTGGAACCAGCGAGAGGGGTGGAGGATCCCTATTTTCTTACCAGGGAAGAAAATGAATAAAACTATGGAAATGGGTATTGATACCCCAAGTACGGATTTGTCATGTATAGAGATGATCAATGATGCCGCTTCCATGCAAATTGTATGCAGCTTGCAATTGTGCTAAATCAGAAAGGATGGCATTTGGTTGTAGTAAACCCTGCACACTGAATTTGCCCACAACTTTTTGTGCTGTAAGAGGGTTTTGCGATTGGAGGACTGTTCCCCATGAGAATTCCTGCTGGGTCCCCTAAAGTAGACTAGCTCCGGTGTGGTGATAGATCTTTCGACCCATTATATTTTGCAACTTGCCATACAGAGCATGCACGCTGTATGGACTGTGCATGCGCGTCTTCTCTTATGTACAGTATCTCTGCTGTAATAATATGCAACCGCTGGTGTTCCTAAAGCCAAGTCATGGGCATGGCTGGCCTTTGATCGGAGTGGTCTCTCAGGGCGCCGGCTTCCAGGGGGGTACACGTGATATGTATTCAACTGGTCCTGCCAGCATTTCTACCGCCTGGCTGTGGCTGCGGGCTCCGGGTCCATCTGTGGCTGCTGCAAGTGGTAGCTCTGCCCCCTGGTGCCGCTGGGAGTGATGGGACGAAGACTCCAGGAACCTGCTGCTGCCTCTTGCTGAGTCTGTGTGAGCTGTGCGTGGCAGTAGCGCCGCCCCTCGCTCACAGGCAATGTCTGTGCTGCCCACTAATCAGAGAGAGACCTGCTTGTCACGCCTGACTCCTGGCCATCTTCTGTCCCCAGCTACAAGCAGAAAAGTAAGATTCCCCAACTGGATTTGCTTGTATACTATACACTATTTATCTGCCAAGCTATATTCACTAAAAGGGGGATCTGTTTATACAGTATATACTAAAGGGGGGATCTGCCTTTATACACTAAAAGGGGGGGGGGGGGATGGGATCTGCCTATATATACTAAAGGGGGGATCTGCCTACATACACAAAAGAGGGATGGGGATCTGCCTATATACACTAAAGGGGGGGGACTGCTTATAGACAATAAAAGGGGATCTGCCTCTATCCACTAAAAGGGGGGGATCTGCCTATAATGAATAGAGGAGGGATCTGCCTATATACACTAAAGGGGGGGATCTGCTTATATATACACTAAAGGTGGAATCTGCCGATATACATTAAAGGGGGGATCTCCCTATATACACTAAAGGGGATCTTGCACATAAGCGTGTGTGTGCGTGCGGGCATGAAGAGGATGAATGGGGGCACCAAAATCTGGTTACGCTCAGGGCGATGTGAAAGCTAAGGCCCGACCTGGTCATGGGTGTCCACACACAGGGGCAAAATGGAACGGTTGCCTGCCCCCCAAAGGCCATCCCCGCTGCCTATCATGCAATAGGCAGTGTGCCAGCAGCCAGCTTCAGACCTCTGATCAACTGGCGACAAGTGAGTGCAGGAGCTAGGACCTTGCGGACATCGCACTGATATGCGGAAGTGACCTCACTTCTGCATATGCAGCACGGTGTCCACGGGGTTACAATACGCCCACTTCTCACTGGTCGCCAGCTGATCGGAGGTCTGACGCTGGCTGCTAGCACACTGCCTATTACATGATAGGCGCAGGGACAGACAGGCGGCGGTGAGTGGGGTCACCTGTCAATAAACACCAAACTGGGGGTCCCTAACACTAAACTGTCACTACCTAAACTGGGGGGCACCTGTCGCCACCTAAACTGGGGGGAGTTCCTGTCACTACCTAAACTGGGGGGAGTTCCTGTCACTACCTAAACTGGGGGGCACCTGTCACCACCTAAACTGAGGGGAGTCCCTGCCACTTAACATGGAAGGTCACTGTCTTTACCTAAACTGGGGGGCACCCCCCCCCCCCCCCCCACCCACAGCCTGGAAATTTTTTTTGTGGACGACCATGAGCAGAGTATGTTTAAATGGTTATTTCTTCCCTCCAGGGGTAATTATTAGTTGCCACTAGGGGGGGCTTATTAGTTGCCTGGCAGAGGGAGGGTTCTGTGTGAGTATATGCTTAAGTTGGGTTGCATTTTCTAATAACAATGGCTTTAAAGGGAACCTTAACCGAGAAGAAAAAAAACAAGTTTTACTTACCTGGAGCTTCCACCAGCCCCCTGCAGGTGTCCTGTGCCCACGCTGTCACTCATCCATCATCCGGTTCTCTGCCGGGGCTCAGGTTAGTTTCCAGTGTCAGACAGGAGGAGATTCTTGTATCAGGATTTAAAGAAACAAAAATAAATAAATGACGTTAAAAATAGAAGAATATATAAGTATTTTTGTATTCGCTGATAAAGTTTATTATTCTACTCTTAACACTAAATAGCTACAGGGTCAGTAGTGACCCTCTATACCTATTTACCTGGAAGAGGACAGACATCTGAGGTGTCCCCTTATTAAAGGGGGCTCCCAGATTCCAACATAAGCCCTCAGGATCTGTCCTGTGGAGGATTTTCATTGGTCAGTTTCATGAAGGAGTGATGGGGTGTTTGCTCCAACACACAGTAGAAAAAAGTCCAGTAGCTCAACCGCTGGTCATTAGAAGGCTACCAGGGAGTCAACCAGTCAGTACATGGATCCAACAAAGGTGCTAAAGTAGACCAACAAAATTAAAAACCCAGTCTTTTTTTATTGTGTTTGCTCCCAACAGCCAGCAGCGGGGCAAAAGGTGGTCCTGGCGGGCAGCAACATTGCAATGGAAGAAAAATGATTGTCAATAATGACTCCCTTTACCTACTGAAAAGACAGGCATCTCTTTAGTAAAGGAGATCCTCAGTTTCCAAGAGAAGCCGTTGGGACATGGTCAATATGCTTTGAGCAGGTGAAAGGTTCTTACCCATGTTTGACAGGAAGCATCACCAGTGATGCCTTCAATTGCTTAGGGGGAAAAGCACTTGCTGGACGAACACATCGGTTTCCGGTCCAGTCCTTTCAATTTTATATCAATTTTCTGTGGGTGTGGTGTAGAGTTCGAATCTTGTCAGGTAAAGCTGGTACAAACGACTGCAAAACTGGCAGGACAGGACTGAACTGGAAATGTACAAATTTATGTGTGAACTCAACCTTAATCAATTCCATTCCAACATTAAAAGACAGGCATCTCCTTAGTAAAGGAGGGCCCCAGATTTCAGATTGGGACATGGTCAATATGCTTTGAGCAGGTGAAAGGTTCTCACCCATGTTTGACAGGAAGCATCAGCAGTGTCGACTTCAATTGCTTAGGGGGAAAAGAACTTGCTGGACGAACACATCGCCCCAAGTGAGTTCTTTCCCACCTGGCCAAGTGCTAAATGCAACTGAATAAGGCTACGGTCCCATCACCTAATTTTAGAACTCATCAGTGGTTATCACTGGCTAGTTAGAGTATCACATAGTGCCACTTGTCTGTTCATCTCCTGGATTATCTCTGCTGGGGTCTGTAGAAATTAAAGGAGATACAGGTCTTTTACCTCTTTGGCATCACACACAAGTTAGCAGCAAATGTACTTATTAGCTTAACTGAGCCGATGCCTTAAAGGACCACTATCGCGAAAATTATAAAATTTGAAATACATGTAAACTTATACAAATAGGAACTATGTTTCTTCCAGAGTAAAAAGAGCCATAAATTACTTTTCTCCAATGTTGCTGTCACTTACAGTAGTTAGTAGAAATCTGACAAAACCGACAGGTTTTGGAATAGTCCATGTCTTCATGGGGGATTCTAAACAAGGCTTTTGTTCTTTATAAAGACATTCCCTGAAAAGAATTTATACAGTGATGCTGGCCGGCCTCCTTACTCGCTGCACACTTTTTTGGCAGCTGAATAGAGCAACTGCCATTCACTAATTGCTTTTGAAGATAAACAAAACCCTGAGAGATGGGCTAGTCCAAAACCTGTCGGTTCTGTCAGACTTCTATTACCTACTGTAAGTGACAGCAACATAGGAGAAAAGTACTTTACATCTCATTTTACTCTGGAAGAAACATAATTCTTATTTGTATGTGTTTACATGCATTTTAAATTTTACACTTTATTTTTTGAGATAGTGGTCCTTTAACCACCCTGGCGTTCTATTAAGATCGCCAGGGCGGCTGCGGGAGGGTTTTTTTTAAATAAAAAAAAAACTATTTCATGCAGCCAACTGAAAGTTGGCTGCATGAAAGCCCACTAGATGGCGCTCCGGAGGCGTTCTTCCGATCGCCTCCGGCAGCCATAAGTAACACGGAAGGCCGCAATGAGCAGCCTTCCGTGTTTTGGCTTCTCCTGTCGCCATGGCGACGAGCGGAGTGACGTCATGGACGTCAGCCGACGTCCTGACGTCAGCCGCCTCCGATCCAGCCCTTAGCGCTGGCCGGAACTATTTGTTCCGGCTGCGCAGGGCTCAGGCGGCTGGGGGGACCCTCTTTCGCCGCTGCTCGCGGCGGCGATCGGGCAGCACACGCGGCTGGCAAAGTGCCGGCTGCGTGTGCTGCTTTTTATTTGAGCAAAATCGGCCCAGCAGGGCCTGAGCGGCAGCCATCGGCGGTGATGGACGAGCTGAGCTCGTCCATACCGCTAAGATGGTTAAGCATTATAAGAGGATTTTATGGGAGAAACTGGGGGAAATCTATTCCTGTCATTGAGCTGTCTTTAACATCACAAATCACTTCTCAACTAAGGGTTAGTCTTTATTAAAATTAAGAAAAAATGACATACTTCTCCCTTTCTCCTTCTCTCCCCTATGCTAGCTGTACTGTCAAAATGCCGGGCATGGGGATCCACCACATAAACAATTCCATCTAAAAATATTATGGGGAGGTCTCTGCTAGAAATAGGCAGAAATCCTACCCCTACACACTTCTGTACACAAGTTCCGCCATATTCGCAATCTCAACCTTCAAACACTGTCGGGCCTCTCTGCATCCTCTACTCACTCTATCCTCTTTTACTGACCTTGAACTAGCAGCTGATCAATATAACATCACCTTAACTTCAGTCATTGACTCTGTGGCTCCCTCCTCCACGTTCTACCAACACCAGGCCCTTCGCCAACCCTGGCTGAACGAGGAGATCAAACTACTGAAATGCCACTCCCGGATAGTTGAACGGTGCAGGCGGAAAAAATGATTTGTCTGAGCATTTTAAAAGTTACAAAAAGGCTTTGCACACACTCAGACAGGCCCTCACAGCAGCCAAACATTCATATTTCTTACATTTCTCCTCACTAATCTTCT